>NC_083595.1:334375-668750 GCF_027579695.1 Neoarius graeffei
AACGTGCCCAACACTGCTTATCAGTCAGAATACTGTAGCAAAAGTGGTACAAAAGTTTAAGAAAGATGGAACTGCAACCATCTCACAGAGACATCCAGGTCGTCCACGGAAGTTAACTCCTCGACAGGAGTGTCTTCTGATGAGAAGGGTTGAAGAAAATCGGCATGCAACTTCACTGCAGTTATCTAAAGAAGTAGAAAGCCAAACTGGGGTGACTATTTCCGGTGACACAATACGGCGTACACTGCAGCGGAATGGCATGCATGGATGCCGTCCACGAAAGAAGCCTCTCCTAAAGCCCAGGCACAAAAAAGCCCGCCTCGAGTTTGCCAGGGCCCATGCTGACAAAGATGAAGACTCCTGCGACTCTATACTCTGGAGTGAGGAGACCAAGATAAATGTTTTTGGAACTGATGGCTTCAAAACTGTATGGCGTCGCAAAGGTGAGGAATACAAAGAAAAATGCATGGTGCCTACAGTGAAACATGGTGGTGGCAGTGTCCTTATGTGGGGCTGCATGAGTGCTGCTGGTGTCAAGGAGCTGCATTTCATTGATGGCATCATGAATTCACAGATGTATTGCTCTATACTGAAAGAGAAGATGCTACCATCACTCCATGCCCTTGGTCGTCGTGCACGTTTCCAACATGATCCTAAACACACGTCTAAGGCCACTGTTGGATTTCTGAAGAAGAACAGGGTGAAAGTGATTCAATGGCCAAGTATGTCTCCTGATCTGAACCCAAACAAACACCTATGGGGAATTCTGAAGGAACAAGTTGAGCATCACTCTCCATCCAACATCCAGTTACTAAAAGAGGTCATTGTTGAAGAATGGAAAAAGATTGATGTTGCAAAATGTCGCCAACTTGTTCCTTCCATGCCTAGAAGACTTGGTGTTGTCATTAAAAATCATGGAGGCCATATACAAAGTACTAGATGTAGTAGTTTTTGTTGTGGGGTGTACTCATTTTTGCACCACCCTAGTTTGAAGTAAAACTGAAAAATTTGTAATTAAGTTATATTATTAACCTTACTTTCACGTTATAAGTTAAACAGATGTTATATTAAACTTTGTCTCGTCAACATTTTGGAAATTGTGTTCATTGAAATATTGTTTAAAATGTTACTTTTCAAAGGGGGTGTACTCATTTACGCTGAGCACTGTATGTGGAGTTAGCCACAACTGTAATGGTGATGAGCGCTATTTTCATATGAAGACGTTACTTTGTTCAGACCAATGCCGTGTGTGTCCTGACTCATATACCCGTTAGGCTGCTGGGCCATAGAAGGTTCACGCTGCACGCTGCATGCTGCACGCTGCACGCTACACGCGTGTAAAGAAAAGTGGACAAACGTAGCATGACTTGCTCTGGGCCATAGAACGGCGTTCACGTTGCACGCTGCACACTTCACGCGTGAAGCATGAAATGAACATGCACACTTTTTTCTAGGCGTGAAGATGGAAATTCCAGTCAATGCATGCGGTCACCGCCGCGCCAGCCAATCAGAACGGGTCTAGGGAGATAACGCTATGCTTTCAGGGGAAAACTTCAGAAAAAATATAATTGAATGGTATAATTGAAAAATAGTTCTTCATCGGGATTGTCAAGCAGATTATAGAATGTTCGGTGAAATTCACCACGGGTTTCTCTCAGAAGGAAGTGTTCTCGGCTCCAAATTCTGTTCCTTTTTCTCTTCCTCTGTCTCAGTAAAAGCAGAATGAGGCAATCGTCGTCATCCGAAGAGTCCATATTGTTGGTTACTCGGTCAAAGTAGAACAGACGCAACACGTGAACATCCAAGCATGAAGTTTAATGGCCCAGGGTCCGGTTCTTCACGTGAACGTGTAGCGTGCAGCGTGCAACATGCAGCGTGCAGCGTGAACCTTCTATGGCCCAGCAGCCTTAGAATCCAGGAGCATTATGAAAGCCATGCGAGCAGGGAAGTGAGCGAGTCTAGCAAACCGGATTCACTCCCGCTTCCCAACTACAGTCAGGAATGTGAAAAAGAGGGAAGGCAACATACTGGAATGGATTTTGCTCAGGATATTTCCCCTAGCTGTAAAAATTCCCTTGAGAAGTAAGCTTGGATGACTGAACAGAACCAGCTATCTTGGGTCACGTTAATTCGTCAGAGCATAATGAACAGAGATTTTGTTTTGCCATGCTTTTACCGGCCCTCTCTGTGGGCCTGTCATTTCAGGTTCACATGACAGCATACGTGTTCTCACCGGTCAATCACAACCAAGTTAGCTAATGCACATGAACATTCTACACTAATTCAAAAGCAGTGTGCAGCAGTGAAACAAAAGCCATGGAAAGGTCAAAAGTTAAAGGAGGGGCCAAAAAAAAAAAAAACCAGGCATTAGAGGCATAGGCTTCTAAATGTTTAAAAAAAGAAAATCTACATACTGTCTGGGCATCAGCACCCTGAATTGGCCTGCAATGCCATTTTCAAGGACCAGAATGAAGAGCTTAAAATGGACATTAAAACATAGCTATAGACTAGGCTGTTGCCTCTCGCGGTTACCAGAAGACTAGCCCCCCTGTAACCCTAGCTGTATAGGTGAGAGTATAGGGCCAGTTCCTATCTAGAGTTTTTATACTGTTTATATTGTTTATGAGTGTTTAGTCTATGTCTAGTTTTTATCTAGAGTGTTTTATATTGTTTGCTTTTTCAATTATTCTATTTTATTTACTGCATTGCCTGGTTGCACTGTGGGTCAGAGAGGACTGAAATTTCATCTGTGCTGTATGTCGAGCATGTATAGGATATTTGACAATAAAGTTGACTTGACTTGAGAGGCCGAGGGCTATGGAAACGAAGGTCAGCACTGCCCAATGTGCCTGACTGCATGGAGCGGGAAGGACTTTAGAGATGGGCTAGGCTGCATGTTCATTTAAAACTGCTGTAACTTGCCCAACCATAACTGACTATCATATGTACCAGAGATTTCCAAGCTTGCTGGGGCTGAAGCACATCAAAATCAGAATGTCAAGGCACACCAAATTAAAAGTTGTCTATCAATTATGAAGAATGTCACACATTATGATGGGCTGGAAGGTCATTTGCAAAATTTGACCCAGATTGCCAAATAATTATTAAAACAGATAGGTAAATCAGACAGGCAATTGTACAATTTATTAAAAACGTGAGGCAATGTTCATTACAGTGTTTTTCATGAGTTACCTAGACTGTAGTGACCAGGGCAGAAATTTCACGAGGGCCACGGCCCTCATGCCCTCTCAATTTGGCCTTGTGCCCTTGGAAAAAAATATCTGCCGTAAGGCCACAGTGGACTTGATGCTCTGCGGTTTTGTAGTCTGCCTTGTGACTGCCAATAGGCTTTAACATCACCTGTGTCTACTGAGAAAAAAAAAAAAAAACGTCTTTTGATGACATTCTGGATTCTTACTGGGCAACTCATCAGTGGTGGATCGGACTCGAGCCTGGCATGAACCGCTCAGACGTGCTATAATGATACCAATCTATCACCAGCCAACCAGGAGACTTAATCAAACGCATCCTCCGCCCACTTGTCACCGCGTCTGAGACGTTGAATTTTCACAGGAGGGAAGAAGTTGACTGAGGTAAGACTGTGTGATAAATTAACGAACGAATAAGATAAGAATTTCAACATATAGGGCTTAAGTTTGTTACCATTAAATAAGCATTGCTTGCACAGTAACATTATGTCATTACAACGTTGACCCACTTTTACCGTGCCGAGTACTGACTGTAGCCGGTAAAAAAATACTAATTAACTTGCTGTCAAAAGTGCAAAGACCTTAAATTGCTCTGTGTAAATTAGAAAATGGTGCAACTTCCTCTGTAGCCGTCAACAGACAAGCACAGACTCGTCTTGAGTTTTACAACAGGGCAGCACTGTGGCCTGAGGTAAAACATGATAGTTTAAGTTTGTTTAAATTACAAAAAATGAGTACACCCAATGACTCTCATATACTCTTCATATACTCATACTGTTTAAGTAATGCAATAAAACTCGTCTTTAAAAGTGGAATTTACTCAAACTGTTTGCATAGAATGAACTTTCAGGTTAACAGTGTAATAGTGTTGCAGTGTTCTGCAAATTTGCAATTTAATATTTCAGATCTTGAGACATGAAAGTGCTATTTTAAAAAAATAAAAGGTCAGAAATGTTTTCTTTGTCGTCTATTTAATTAATTTTATTTCCTCAATAATTTTCCTTGATTGAGAAATCGGTCTGGGCTCTTATGGGTTAATCAGTAGCCTGCATGCTAGTATATGTTCCATTTACAGTCAAACATTTTGATGGACTCCAGGCTCAATTTTGATTAATCAAAAATCTGCGTAGTAGTACAGTCTGAAGATGCTCTTGCACATTCGGTGTCAATTGAACAAAAATTATGGGAGGATATAGGTTTAATAAGTTTTACAATTTTTGAAGTGAGTGATGGATTGATAAGTTTAGATGTGTTCAATATTTTCTTATCTTCAGACATCGTGTAGGAGAGGTTTCTTTACCTACTTGATAGTTTCGACTGAGACTCCAATCTTCCTCAGAAGAGTCATTAGTCCTTAAATTAAATTAATTATAGATGTATAGAATCATTGTTTTATTTTATGGCCTTGGTGCCCTGGCTTTTGGCCTTGGTGCCCTCAAAAAATTGACAGCACAAAAGGCCAAGTGGCCTTGCCCCTAAAATGATGAAATTCCAGGCCTGGTAGTGATGGAAGCATTTTCAAAACACAAACACTATTTGATTTGAGACTGATAACATTAACTTTACAGTGTCCACTCCAGTCATCCACTAGTCCAAACACAGTACGATGATTATCAATTTAAAACCGCAACAGATAACATCAATGGAGAAGTTGTTATTGATAATCAGCATTCATCAAACTTGAGCTTAGGTAGAGAACGTTAACATCAGCATGTCCGAATCTCATCTCCTCGCTTTAAAACAGTGCACGGTTAAAGGAATACTCCAGAGTGAAATGCTTTTTAGGTCTATTTTTGCATTATTGGGAGTGCACACGTTGAGTTGCTACCACAATCACATCAATCGGTTGTGTTTTGAGAAAATTTGTTTAATGTGATTTCAACCAGAAAGCGCTAACACGGCAGTGCCCGGGGCATGTCTTTTTGCCGATACAAAACGCTAGTTTTAAAACCATTGCTAAGCTCAAAACCACATGACAGTTCTGTGGAAGTGAGTAGAGGGTACCTACAAACAAAACGAAGTGTCCCTGGCTCTGTAAGTGCACGGACAGTGTGTGTATATAAGAGTAAATACAATGCCGGGTGACCTTACCTGAAGTCATTCTTCCTCAGACGCCATCTTGAGTGGACAGTCCGTAAAAGTCGAGTGCCGAGTGCAGAGCCCATCCCGCTGGAAATGCACAATTGTGGTATGTTGTGCCTTTCCAGCTCTGCACCCGGCACTCGACTTTTACGGACTGTCCACTCAAGACAGCGTCTGAGGAAGACAGACTTCAGGTAAGGTCACCCGGCCTTGTATTTACAGGTGCTGGTCATATAATTAGAAGATCATGAAAAAGTTGATTTATTTCAGTAATTCCATTCAAAAAGTGAAACTCGTCTCGTCTCGTCTTCTCCCGCTTATCCGGGGCCAGGTCGCCGAGGCAGCAGTCTGAGCCAGCACCGAGGAAAACAGCTGATAAGATGTCGCAGACTGACATAGTTACAAAGCCTAAACAATCATCTTTGCAAGTCGTCATCAAGGACACACAAACATCTGACCTGCAGGCCTCCCAACATTCAAGGACAGACGACTCCACTTCTCCTCGGATGGATTTCCCAAATAGCATGAAAAAATTGCTCCCAATGGCTACACTTTCCTTTTCCAGCCCAAATCTGTCGCGACAAGCAGTGTATCCAGTTCATCAAAATTGCGTTCGTCCAGGACTTTCAGCTGGCTACAAATCTTTTTCACCATCCAAAAGATACATGTCATCTCCAATCCTTTCACCCTCAAACCAAATGGAACATTTAGAAAGTCTTGTTTGATGTACTCTGGGTCCCTGCAAATGGTAATGTTGAAAAAAAAAAGCTGGGACCTGATGTTGACACTATTCCTGTGTTGATAAGAAACAGAAAACATAGAGCACATTTAACCCTGGGGTGAACCAATCTAATCTCCTTCCTGTTTTAAAACAGCATCAGAGTGCACAACCAAATATTGCTTCTAGAATTTCTGTAAAGCTAGCTCTTCTGAACATTAGATCACTTTTAAACAAATCATTTTTAATTAATAATCTTATTTGTAAACACAATCTTGATTTTTTGCTTCTAACTGAAACCTGGCTGGATCAAGCAAATAGTGCTACCACCCTTATCGAAGCAGCTCCCCCAAATTTTAATTTTTTGAATGTTACCCGACAAGGGAAAGGTGGAGGGATCGCAAATATATTCAAAGTCTCTTTTCAATGTAAACAATCCTCACTTGGTGATTTTACGTCCTTTGAACACTTATGTGCACTTGTTACATGCTCTCCTAACATATTATTATTAACTATTTATAGGCCTCCGAGACATTCAGCCAAAGTCTTTCTTGAAGAGTTTGGTGAACTGTTATCAGTCATTTGCTTAGAGTTTGATTGTCTTATTATATCTGGGGATTTTAACTTGCATGTAGATAATACTGATAACATTTATGCCAAAGAACTATTTGCAATTATTGATAACTTTAACCTGGTACAACATGTATAGGGGCCGACCCACTCTCGTGGTCATACTCTTGACCTCGTCATCACAAAGGGTCTTACTGTTTCTTATACTGTTGTTGACCTGGCCTTATCTGATCATTTCTGTGTTTTCTTTGAAGTTTCTATGTCTCCTCACATTCAGAATAGCTCAACGACTATAGGTAGGAGAGTCATAAACGACAACACGTGTTCTTTTTGAGCAAGCTCTCTCTCAGAACTCAACCAAAATGTCAGACTCTGTAGATGATTTACTGGAATTTTTTAATTTAAATATGACCCAAATTATGGATGATATTGCTCCACTCAAAATAAAAAGAGTCAATGATAAGCAGAAAGCACCATGGAAGCAGTACCCGGCTGTTAAACTGCTAAAGAGAGAATGTAGAAAGACTGAAAGAAAATGGCGCAAATCTAAACTTCACATCCATTATCAAATCCATAAAGAGATGCTTTGTAATTATAATTATGAAATTCGTAAAGCAAGACAGTCTTTCTTCTCCAACATCAGCAGGAATATGAACAATGCCCGTGTACTATTTTCAACAGTAGAGAAGCTAACTAATGTCCCACCACAATTAGCACCTGAACTTCTATCAGTTAATAAATGCAATGAGTTTGCATCTTTTTTCAAAGGTAAAATTGATAAAATAAGGCAGAATATTTCTCATAATATATCTCAGTTGCAAAAAATTGAAAAACTGCAATCACCAATGACACAGATAGATAACTTTAACACAGTGTCAGAATTTTGTTTAATTGATTATGAGACTCTTGAAAAAACTGTACAAAATCTCAGTTCTTCAACATCTGAACTGGACATTCTGCCCACCAACTTTTTTAAGTCTGTTCTTCATCTTATAATTACAGATGTGCTTCAAATTATAAATACATCCTTGGAGACTGGCGTTATTCCTGTGTCCCTAAAAAAAGCTGTTGTAAAGCCCCTTCTTAAAAAAAAATAATCTGGATCCTTCAGTGTTAAATAACTACAGGCCAATATCAAATCTACAATTCATCGGGAAAATCCTGGAAAAAATTGTCTTCAATCAATTAACTGCCTTCTTGATATCAAACAGCCGTTTTGATAATTTTCAGTCAGGATTTCGTGCCAATCATAGCACTGAAACAGCGCTGATTAAAGTTATAAATGACATACGTCTTAATACTGATGCAGGCAAAACATCGGTCCTGGTATTACTGGACCTCAGTGCAGCTTTTGATACTGTTGATCACAACATACTGCTATATCGACTTGAACACTGGGTTGGATTGACTGGTAAAGTTATCAATTGGTTAAAATCATACTTAAAAGATAGAAGCTTCTTTGTTACCCTGGGAAATTGTTCCTCAACGTCAATGCCCTTGACCTGTGGTGTCCCCCAGGGGTCGATTCTTGGACCATTACTTTTCAACCTTTATATGCTCCCGCTTGGGCAAATTATCAATAAAAATTCAATTTTGTATCACTGCTATGCAGATGATACCCAAATTTATTTTGCTCTATCACCTAATGACTATGCCCCCCTTGAATGTCTCTACCAGTGTATCGATCAAATCAATAGCTGGATGTCACAAAATTTTCTTCAGCTGAACACAGATAAAACAGAAGTAATTCTATTTGGAAAAAAAGACGAAAGACTCAGGATTACCACTATTCTTGACACAAAAGGGATTAAAACTAAAGAAATGGTTAAAAATCTTGGTGTTTTCATTGACAGCGAGCTAAACTTTGACAGTCACATGAAAGCAATCACTAAAACGGCATTTTATCACCTAAAAAACATTTCCAAACTAAGAGGACTTATGTCAAAAAATGATCTGGAAAAACTAATACATGCCTTCATCTCTAGTAGGGTTGATTACTGCAATGGCCTTTTCACAGGCCTGCCAAAAAAGACCATCAAATGACTTCAGCTGGTTCAAAATGCAGCGGCGAGGGTTCTCGCACGAACAAAAAGAACAGAGCACATTACTCCAATTCTAAGGTCCCTTCACTGGCTTCCAGTAAGCTACAGAATTGACTTTAAAGCATTGCTGCTGGTATACAAATCTCTAAATGGTACAGGGCCCAATTACCTCTCTGAAATGTTGCAGCAGCCTAACCCAATCAGATCTACCAGATCGCAACAGAAAAATTTACTATTAAAACCAGTTGCCCCTCCTAGAACTGCCACCTTATTGTGGTGGAGGGGTTTGTGTGCTTGAATGATCCTAGGAGCTATGTTGTCGGGGGCATTATGCCCCTGTTAGGGTTTCCCAAGGCAGACAGGTCCTAGGTGACAGGCCAGACCAAGAGCAGTTCACCAAAAACCCCCTAAGGAGAAAAAATCCAGGACCGTGACGTCGCCCAGTAGGACGCAGCCGGGGCCCCACCCTGGAGCCAGGCCCGGGGTTGGGGCTCGTATGCGAGCGCTTGGTGGCCGGGCCTCTGCCCATGGGGCCCGGCCGGGCTCAGCCCGAAGAGGTGACGTGGGCCCGACCTCCTGTGGGTTCACCACCCACAGAGGTAGCAGTAGGGGTTTGGTGCAGTGTGGATTGGGTGGCAGTCGAAGGCAGGGGCCTCGACGACCTGATCCCCGAACACAGCGGCTGGCCGTTGGGACATGGAATGTCACTTCGCTGGGGGGGAAGGAACCTGAGCTTGTGCGGGAGGTTGAGAGGTACCGGCTAGAGATAGTCGGGCTCACCTCCACGCACAGCTTGGGCTCTGGAACCCAGCTCCTCGAGAGGGGCTGGACTTTCCACTTCTCTGGAGTCGCCCATGGTGAGCGACGGCGGGCTGGTGTGGGCTTGCTTATAGCTCCCCAGCTCAGCCGCCATGTGTTGGAGTTTACCCCAGTGAACGAGAGGGTCGCCTCTCTGTGTCTTCGGATTGGGGAGAGGGGTCTTGCTGTTGTTTGTGCCTACGGGCCAAATAGCAGTATAGAGTATCCGGCCTTCTTGGAGTCCCTGGGAGAGGTACTGAGGGGTGCTCAGACTGGGGACTCCATTGTGCTACTGGGGGACTTCAATGCTCACGTGGGCGACGACAGTGACACCTGGAGGGGCGTGGTTGGGAGGAACGGCCTCCCCGATCTGAACCCGAGTGGTGTTTTGTTATTGGACTTCTGTGCTAGTCACGGTTTGTCCATAACGAACACCATGTTCGAGCATAGGGGTGTCCATAAGTGCACGTGGCACCAGGACACCTTAGGTCGGAGGTCGATGATCGATTTTGTCGTCGTTTCATCTGATCTCCGGCCCTATGTCTTGGACACTCGGGTGAAGAGAGGGGCTGAGCTGTCAACTGAATACCACCTGTTGGTGAGTTGGATCCGCTGGCGGAGGAGGAAGCTGGACAGACCTGGCAGGCCCAAACGTATGGTGAGGGTCTGCTGGGAACGTCTGGCCGAGCACTCTGTTGGGGAGGTCTTTAACTCCCACCTCCGGGAGAGCTTTTTCCAGCTTCCGAGGGAGGTGGGGGACATTGAGTCTGAGTGGACCATGTTCTCTACCTCCATTGTGGACGCAGCTGTTCGGAGCTGTGGCCGCAAGGTCTCCGGTGCCTGTCGTGGCGGCAATCCCCGAACCCGGTGGTGGACACTGGAAGTAAGGGATGCCGTCAAGCTGAAGGAGTCCTATCGGGCCATGTTGACGTCCAGGACTCCTGAGGCAGCTGACGGGTATCGGCAGGCCAGGCGTGCTGCAGCTCGGGCAGTTGCAGAGGCAAAAACTCGGAACTGGGAGGAGTTCGGGGAGGCCATGGAGAAGGACTATCGGTCGGCCTCGAAGAAATTCTGGCAAACCGTCCGGTGCCTCAGGAGGGGGAAGCAGTACTCTGCCAACACTGTTTACAGTGCGGGTGGGAAGCTGTTGACCTCGACTGGGGACATTGTCGGGCGGTGGAAGGAATACTTTGAAGATCTCCTCAATTCCACCGTCATGTCTTCCACTGAGGAGAATGAGGCTGATGACTCAGAGGTGGACTCGTCCATTACCCAAGCCGAAGTCACTGAGGTGGTTTGCAAGCTCCTCGGTGGCAAGGCACCGGGGGTGGATGAGCTCCGCCCTGAGTATCTCAAGTCTCTGGATGTTGTGGGGCTGTCTTGGTTGACACGCCTCTGCAACATCGCGTGGCGGTCGGGGACAGTGCCTCTGGAGTGGCAGACTGGGGTGGTGGTCCCTCTTTTTAAGAAAGGGGACCGGAGAGTGTGCTCCAATTATAGGGGAATCACACTTCTCAGCCTCCCAGGGAAGGTTTACTCCAGGGTACTGGAGAGGAGAATTCGACCAATAGTCGAACCTCAGATCCAGGAGTAACAATGCAGTTTTCGTCCTGGTCGCGGAACACTGGACCAGCTCTATACCCTTCATAGGGTGCTCGAGGGTTCATGGGAGTTTGCCCAACCAGTCCACATGTGCTTTGTGGATCTGGAGAAGGCATTCGACCGTGTCCCCCATGGTATTCTGTGGGGGGTGCTTTGGGAGTATGGGGTTCGGGGCTCTTTGCTAAGGGCTGTCCGGTCCCTGTACAAACGGAGCAGGAGTCTGGTTCGCATTGCCGGCAGTAAGTCAGACCTGTTCCCAGTGCATGTTGGACTCCGGCAGGGCTGCCCTTTGTCACCGGTTCTGTTCATAATTTTTATGGACAGAATTTCTAGGCGCAGCCAGGGGCCGGAAGGAATCCTGTTTGGGAACCACAGGATTTCATCTCTGCTTTTTGCGGATGATGTTGTCCTGTTGGCTTCTTCAAACCAGGACCTTCAGCATGCACTGGGGTGGTTTGCAGTCGAGTGTGAAGCGGCTGGGATGAGAATCAGCACCTCCAAGTCCGAGGCCATGGTTCTCGACCGGAAAAGGGTGGCTTGTCCTCTCCAGGTTGGTGGAGAAGTCCTGCCTCAAGTGGAGGAGTTTAAGTATCTCGGGATCTTGTTCACGAGTGAGGGAAGGATGGAGCGTGAGATCGACAGGCGGATCGGTGCAGCCTCCGCAGTGATGCGGTCGCTTTACCGGTCCGTCGTGGTGAAGAAGGAGCTGAGCCAAAAAGCGAAGCTCTCAATTTACCAGTCGATCTACGTTCCGACTCTCACCTATGGTCATGAGCTTTGGGTAATGACAGAAAGAACAAGATCGCGGATACAAGCGGCTGAAATGAGTTTCCTTCGCAGGGTGGCTGGGCGCTCCCTTAGAGATAGGGTGAGAAGCACAGTCACTCGGGAGGAGCTCGGAGTAGAGCCGCTGCTCCTCCACATCGAGAGGAACCAGCTGAGGTGGCTCGGGCATCTTTTTCGGATGCCTCCTGGACGCCTCCCTGGAGAGGTGTTCCAGGCATGTCCCTCCGGGAGGAGGCCCCGGGGAAGACCCAGGACACGCTGGAGGGACTATGTCTCTCGGCTGGCCTGGGAACGCCTCAGTGTTCTTCCCGAGGAGCTGGCCGAGGTGTCTGGGGAAAGGGAAGTTTGGGCTTCCATGCTTAGACTGCTGCCTCCGCGACCCAGTCCCGGATAAGCGGAAGAAGACGAGACGAGACGAGACCAGTTGTTAAAACAAAGTGTGGTGAAGCAGCTTTTAGCTACTATGCAGTACATCTATGGAACCAACTGCCAGAGGACATTAAAAATGCTCCTGCTGTTGGCAGCTTCAAATCTAGGTTAAAGACCAAGCTGTTTTCAGATGCTTTCTGTTAAATAATTAATATTTTTACATTTTTTATAATCTTTACTTTCTCTGCATGTTTTAAATTTACTTTAATTTTATTCTATTTTATTCCGCTGGTTTCTTTTTCTTTTTCTCCTTTTTTTCTTTTTGGCATTTTATTATTTTATTTCTACTTTTGTTTAATTATTATTATTTTCTTTTAATTCTTTTAATTAATTGTTTTAGAATAAAAATAATTTTATGTAATTTTATTTCTCTATTGTTTACTGTTTTTGCTTCTGTAAAGCACATTGAACTGCCATTGTGTATGAAATGTGCTATATAAATAAACTTGCCTTGCCTTGAGCATGGAAGCCCAAACTTCCCTTTCCCCAGATACCTCGGCCAGCTCCTCGGGAAGAACACCGAGGCGTTCCCAGGCCAGCCGAGAGACATAGTCCCTCCAGAGTGTCCCGGGTCTTCGCCGGGGCCTCCTCCCGGGGGGACATGCCTGGAACACCTCCCCAGGGAGGCGTCCAAGAGGCATCCGAAAGAGATGCCTGAGCCACCTCAGCTGATTCCTCTCGATGTGGAGGAGCAGCGGCTCTACTCCGAGCTCCTCCCGAGTGACTGTACTTCTCACCCTATCTCTAAGGGAGTGCCCAGCCACCCTGCGAAGGAAACTCATTTCAGCCGCTTGTATCCGCAATCTTGTTCTTTCGGTCATTACCCAAAGCTCATGACCATAGGTGAGAGTCGGAATGTAGATCGACCGGTAAATCGAGAGCTTCATCTTTTGGCTCAGCTCCTTCACCACGACGGACCGGTAAAGCGACCGCATCACTGCGGAGGCTGCACTGATCCGCCTGTCAATCTCACGCTCTATCCTTCCCTCACTCGTGAACAAGATCCCGAGATACTTAAACTCCTCCACTTGAGGCAGGACTTCACCAACCTGGAGAGGGCAAGCCACCCTTTTCTGGTCGAGAACCATGGCCTCGGACTTGGAGGTGCTGATTCTCATCCCAGCCGCTTCACACTCGACTGCAAACCGCCCCAGTGCATGCTGAAGGTCCTGGTTTGCAGAAGCCAACAGGCCCTCATCATCCGCAAAAATCAGAGATGAAATCCTGTGGTTCCCAAACAGGATTCCTTCCGGCCCCTGGCTGCGCCTAGAAATTCCGTCCATAAAAATTATGAACAGAAACGGTGACAAAGGGCAGCCCTGCCAGAGACCAACATGCACTGAGAACAGGTCTGACTTACTGCCGGCAATGCGAACCAGACTCCTGCTCCGTTCGTACAGGGACCGGACAGCCCTTAGCAAAGGGCCCCGAACCCCATACTCCCGAAGCACCCCCCACAGAATACCATGAGGGACACAGTTCAATGCCTTCTCCAGATCCACAAAGCACATGTGGACTGGTTGGGCAAACTCCCATGAACCCTCGAGCACCCTATGAAGGGTATAGAGCTGGTCCAGTGTTCTGTGACCAGGACAAAAACTGCATTGTTCCGCCTGGATCTGAGGTTCGACTATTGGCCGAACTCTCCTCTCCAGTACCCTGGAGTAAACCTTCCCTGGGAGACTGAGAAGTGTGATTCCCCTATAATTGGAGCACACTCTCCGGTCCCCTTTCTTAAAAAGAGGGATCACCACCCCAGTCTGCCACTCCAGAGGCACTGTCCCCGACCACCACACAATGTTGCAGAGGCGTGTCAGCCAAGACAGCCCCACAACATCCAGAGACTTGAGGTACTCGCCAAAACCCCTTATGAAGAATAATCAATCAAGGACCATGACGTCGCCCGGTATGGCGCAGCCGGGGCCCCACCCTGGAGCCAGGCTTGGGGTTGGGGCTCGTATGCGAGTGCTCGGTGGCCGGGCCTTTGCCCACGGGGCCCGGCTGGGCTCAGCCTAAAGTGGTGACGTGGGCCCGATCTCCGGTGGGTTCACCACCCACAGAGGTAGCCGTAAGGGGCTGGTGCAGTGTGGATTGGACGGCAGTCGAAGGCAGGGGCCTCGACGACCTGATCCCCGGACACAGCGGCTAGCTGTTGGGACATGGAATGTCACTTCACTGGGGGGAACCTGAGCTTGTGCGGGAGGTTGAGAGATACCGGCTAGAGATAGTCGGGCTCACCTCCATGCACAGCTTGGGCTCCGGAACCCAGCTCCTCGAGAGGGGCTGGACTCTCCACTTCTCTGGAGTCACCCATGGTGAATGGCGGCGGGCTGGTGTGGGCTTGCTTATAGCTCCCCAGCTCAGCCGCCATGTATTGGAGTTTACCCCAGTGAACGAGAGGGTCGCCTCTCTGTGCCTTCGGATTGGGGAGAGGGCTCTTGCTGTTGTTTGTGCCTACGGACCAAATAGCAGTATAAAGTATCCGGCCTTCTTGGAGTCCCTGGGAGAGGTACTGAGAGGTGCTCAGACTGGGGACTCCATTGTTCCACTGGGGGACTTCAACGCTCACGTGGGCGACGACAGTGACACCTGGAGGGGCATAATTGGGAGGAGCGGCCTCCCCGATCTGAACCCGAGTGGTGTTTTGTTATTAGACTTCTGTGCTAGTCACAGTGTGTCCATAACGAACACCATGTTCAAGCATAGGGGTGTCCATAAGTGCACGTGGCACCAGGACACCTTAGGTCGGAGGTCAATGATCGACTTTGTTGTCGTTTCATCAGATCTCCGGCCCTATGTCTTGGACACTCGGGTGAAGAGAGGGGCTGAGCTGTCAACTGATCACCACCTGGTGGAGCGTTTGATCCGCTGGCGGAGGAGGAAGCCAGACAGACCTGGCAGGCCCAAACATATGGTGAGGGTCTGCTGGGAACGTCTGGCCGAGCACTCTGTCGGGGAGGTCTTTATCTCCTACCTCCGGGAGAGCTTCTCCCAGCTTCCGAGGGAGGCAGGGGACATTGAGTCTGAGTGGACCATGTTCTCTACCTCCATTGTAGACGCGGCTGTTCGGAGCTGTGGCTGCAAGGTCTCCGGTGCCTGTCGTGGTTATAATATAAAAAGTGAAACTTGTATATTTTATTCATTCATTACACACAGACTGATACATTTCAAGTGTTTATTTCTTTTAATTTTGATGATTATAACTGACAACTAATGAAAACCCCAAATTCAGTATCTCAGAAAATTAGAATATTGTGAAAAGGTTCAATATTGAAGACACCTGGTGCCACACTCTAATCAGCTAATTAACTCAAAACACCTGCAAAGGCCTTTAAATGGTCTCTCAGTCTAGTTCTGTAGGCTACACAATCATGGGGAAGACTGCTGACTTGACAGTTGTCCAAAAGACGACCAGTGACACCTTGCACAAGGAGGGCAAGATACAAAAGGTCATTGCTAAAGAGGCTGGCTGTTCACAGAGCTGTGTCCAAGCACATTCATAGAGAGGCGAAGGGAAGGAACAGATGTGGTAGAAAAAAAGTGTACAAGCAATCGGGATAACCGCACCCTGGAGAGGATTGTGAAACAAAACCCATTCAAAAATGTGGGGGAGATTCACAAAGAGTGGACTGCAGCTGGAGTCAGTGCTTCAAGAACCACCATGCAGACACTAGAGCTGTAATGGTACTCTGCGGAGCACCGAACTCCGTGGTTTAAACCTGCGGTTCGGAGCACGATACGACAGTGACATTTTTCAGCTCGGTTCGAAGTTTAGACACATTCCCGCCAGTTTACTATCCTTTCTTTTTATTGGCTAAATCGTTTACCATAATTGAATTTATTTTTGAATTGAATTTATTTATTTACTTCGAACATGTATAAAAAAAAAGTAACTATTTGTACATACAAAAGAAAGAACACGAGAAAGTGACAAAAAAATTAATAAATAAAATACATAAAGAGCTAAGACATTACAATACACCGCACATTGTTCGAAAAAGGAGTGGGAAGAAGTACAATACTTTTTTTAAATTTCCCACCCCTTTTTAACTACCCCGAAATCCAAACTTCATTAATACACCTATAAAAATGTATACCATATAAACACTTCATGAATATCTTTATAATTACAAAAACAAACATATACTACACACTATATATATATATATATATATATATATATATATATATATATATATACACACACACACACACACACACAATATATACACTTCATAAATATCTATATAAATATATAATTACAAAAATAAATATCTACTACATACCTATCCCTGTAAATATGAATATATAAACTATCCCCATAAATAAATATATACCATATATACCATATACTAAGTTAGTTCTAATATAACAATCAACTGTATTCTATTTATCCCTCATCATCCTCCATTGACATACTTCCTCTTCTATATACTTGTTTAAAAATATTTTTTTGTACCTTTTTTTAAACAGATATATATTTGCACTTTGTTTTATTTCTGTCTCCAGTCTGTTCCATAAAGTCACCCCACAGCTCGATACGCACATGCTTTTCATATTTGTTTGAACCTTTGTTTTTTTTTAAATTTAGGTCTCCCCTTAGATTATATCCCCCCTCTCTCTCACTAAACATTCCTTGTATATTTTTTGGCAATAGATTATTTCTCGCTTTATACATTATTTGTGCTGTTCTGAATTTGACCAGATCCATAAATTTCAACATGTGTGATTTTATGAATAGTGAGTTTGTGTGATCTCTGTATCCTGTTTTGTTTATTGTCCTTATTGCTCTTTTCTGTATTGTACATATCGGCTGCAGAGTGGTTTTGTAGGTGTTTCCCCAGACTTCGACACAGTAAGTCAGATATGGCAAAAATAATGAGTAATATAGAGTATACAAAGATTTGCAATCAAGAATATGTTTTGTTTTCCACAGAATTGCCGAGCACTTTGCCAGTTTTGCTCGTACGCATCCTACATGAGGTTTCCAGCAGACTTTATGATCCAAAATCACACCAAGAAATTTAATTTCCTGTACCATTTCTATCTTGGTATTGTCTATTATCAAGTCTACATTACAATCTATTTTGTGTCTCCCAAACAACATGATCTTTGTTTTGCTTAGATTTAATGATAATTTATTTTTGTCAAACCTTAATAATCCAATCGGATCGACTGTTACAGAAAATCAGTCGGCGCTTTTTACAAAATGGCTGACACTCCTGATAGTGACAAATCTGAATCAGCAATAAAGATTAAAGAGGCTCCAGCAAAATTCAGATCGCAAGTTTGGAAGTATTTTGGCTTTCGAGAAGATCCAGGCACCAAACAGCAAACGATTTGCAAACTGTGTCACTCAGCTGTTAGCTAGTATAACCAGCGATGGGAATAACGGCGTTAGAAATAAACGGCGTTACTAACGGCGTTACTTTTTTTTAGTAACGAGTAATCTAACTAATTACTTTTTACATCGTTATAATGCCGTTCCCGTTACTTACAATAAAATACTACGCGTTACTTTATTAAAGCTGTTTTCATCTGGCACACTGCTCGTTCAGCCTTTCTTTACTCCGCTTTAGTGTGGGGCGGGGAGACGCGAGACAACGGCACAGTAAGCCAATCAGAGTAGATTTGGACAACATACGTAGGTAGGCCACGCCTACTGCGCACTCTTTCAATCAGAAGACACAGCGATGGCGAGCAGTCAGCCCAAGACTGCGCTTTCAAATTGGAAATACAGCCATTGCTTTTCATTACTTGAAATAAAAGGCAAAAATGTGTACGTGCAATGCACATTATGTCGAGGAACAAAGCGTTTGTCCTCGTCAGTGGCCAGTAATTAGTAACAATTTTAATAACTACAAAAATACATTAAATTTGATAGATGTCTTCTCACATTGTCCAACAAAAATATTAATATAGTGTAGATAATGTTACTGACTGGTTCTGTTAAGTGTCCATTTAAGTCGTTAAACACATTTAACATTCACTTTTATTATGATTACACTAATTGAATTTGATTTTTTTTTGGGGGGGGGGTAACAAAATGTAACGGAATAATTACTTTCCCTGGTAATTAGTTACTTTAATGACAAAGTAACTCCGTTACCAACTCAGTTACTTTTTGGGAAAAGTAACTAGTAACTATAACTACTTACTTTTTGAAAGTAGCGTGCCCAACACTGGCTATAACATAGTTTTGTTGTTTAAGAGTTGTTGTTTAATTTAAATGTTTTCTGTTTTCATGAAAAATATTATATTTGTTTTGTTCGTTTCACCACGGAGACATCAGTTATAAATGTTATTTTTTTGCACCATTTAAGTTTTATTGAGCAGATACCATATTGGGGTGTTAGTTTTATCTCAGAATTTCAGTAAATGCAGCTGTCTGTTAGAACAAACTCATTTATGTCTCACATTGTCTAGTCAGTAATTGTATGATTATTTTATGGTTAAGCATAATAAGCAGTATTATACTTCAGGTAGAAGTTTATTTTGAGATGTTTTTATTATTAACTACTGTTTAAGACTTATTTTAAATAAAAATATTTAAGTTTACATTCAACTTTTTGTGCCATGTCACTTTGCATAATATCGTATCGTAAATAATTGTATCGTGTTGAGAAAGTACGATACATATTGTCGTGAGAGAGGCGTATCGTTACAGCTCTAGCACAGATGTATGCAAGACCTGGGTTTCAGCTGTCGCATTCCTTGTGTCAAGCCACTCTTGAACAAGAGACAGCGTCAGAAGCATCTTGCCTGGGCTAAAGACAAAAAGGACTGGACTGCTGCTGAGTGGTCCAAAGTTATGTTCTCTGATGAAAGTAAATTTTGCATTTCCTTTGGAAATCAAGGTCCCAGAGTCTGGAAGAAGAGAGGAGAGGCACAGAATCCACGTTGCATGAGGTCCAGTGTAAAGTTTCCACAGTCAGTGATGGTTTGGGTGCCATGTCATCTGCTGGTGTTGGTCCACTGTGTTTTCTGAGGTCCAAGGTCAATGCAGCCGTCTACCAGGAACTTTTAGAGCACCTCGTGCTTCCTGCTGCTGACCAACTTTATGGAGATGCAGATTTCATTTTCCAACAGGACTTGGCACCTGCACACAGTGCCAAAGCTACCAGTACCTGGTTTAAGGACCATGGTATCCCTGTTCTTAATTGGCCAGCAAACTCGCCTGACCGTAACCCCATAGAAAATCTATGGGGTATTGTGAAGAGGAAGATGCGATACGCCAGACCCAACAATGCAGAAGAAATGAAGGCCACTATCAAAGCAACCTGGGCTCTCATAACACCTGAGCAGGGCCACAGACTGATCAACTCCATGCCATGCCGCATTGCTGCAGTAATTCAGGCAAAAGGAGCCCCAACTAAGTATTGAGTGCTGTACATGCTCATACTTTTCATGTTCATACTTTTCAGTTGGCCAACATTTCTAAAAATCCTTTTTTTGTATTGGTCTTAAGTAATATTCTAATTTTCTGGAGATACTGAATTTGGGATTTTCATCGTCAGTCATAATCAACATTAAAAGAAATAAACATTTGAAATATATCAGTATGTGTGTAATGAATGAATATAATATACAAGTTTCACTTTTTGAATGGAATTACTGAAATAAATTAACTTTTTCATGATATTCTAATTATATGACCAGCACCTGTACCCTTATACACACACTGTCCGTGCACTTGCAGAGCCAGGGACACTTCATTTTGTTTGTAGGAACCCTCTACTCACTTCCACAGAACTGTCATGTTTTGAACTTTGCAATGGTTTTAAAACTAGCGTTTTGTATCGGCAAAAAGACATGCCCCGGGCACTGCCGCGTTAGCGCTTTCTGGTTGAAAATCACAAAAAACGAATTCTCAAAACACAACCGATTGATGTGATTGTGGTAGCAACTCAACGTATGCACTCCCAATAATGCGAAAATAGACCTAAAAAGCATTTCACTCTGGAGTATTCCTTTAAATTTGTAGAGTTTTAGCTTATTTGAGTCAGAAAAGCTGCTAACACATCCGGTAGCATGTATTCGTCATTCAAAACACAAGTGTATGCTCTAAGCAGAGTTCAAAATAGGTTTATTTTTGGCTAAAATGAAATTATTCTGCATGTTCTCTATTCAATATTTTAAATTTTCTAAAAAAATAAATAAACCAGTTGAACACAGGTAACCACTTCTGCTTCACTTCTTTGAGGGCTGAAGTGTATGCTCTAGTCATTTTTTTAACCGTTTATGAAGTGTTAAACTCCTTAACCATGCTTTGCGGGTGTGGCCTTTTTGCTGTGGCATCACCATTCATATCGATACAACCAGTGTGTTTATGCTTAAATTACTAAAGCACAAAATTGTTTTGTGCAAGTTCTTCATAGATCTAAAACTCTTAATTTTGCTCGCAAAGTGCACCAGTTTGATACATTTAACTTTAAAATAAACAAAATTATCTCACAGGGGAGCATGCCCCCAGAGCGAGGGCCACTGACCCTAGTTTCACAAAATCCTGAGGGAAACACTATTATTCTGTCTTTTTTTTTAATAACTACTGCCAGAGGAAAAGCTACCTGTTCTTTTGCAAGTTAGAGATTTCTTTCACAGCTACCCTCTCAACTCAAACGTAGAAGTAGGTGACCGTGATTACGCAACATATCCTAGAAGCATGTTGATGTTCAAAAATGAACTTGACAGGTAGTGAACTAATGTGACAAGTGTGTGTGGAAGGAGAAATCATGAGACGGAGAGCTCCACTTTTGAATATAAAAACGTGTCATTGCATATCATACAACGAAATTGGATGCCATCCTACCAGTGCAACATCTGCTTATTTTAGATTTAATTATTTATTTCAGTCATTTCAACTTTCAATAACATACACACTGGTTACATACATATCAGCAAGAAAGACCGAAAAGGATTAGACTGAAGCAAAAGCTTATTGCGTCTACCCTCATCACATTTCATAAATTAATAAATCTTTTTTTATGCCAAAGGAATTAAGGAAAGAAACAAAAAGGAAAAAAAATAGTAACAATAGTATCTGCTACATTTTGTTCAATACAATTTTACAGCTTTCAATTTCAAATGAACACCAAAACATACATATTGGATTTTGACGTTTTCGTATTCTGTAGCGTTACATATCAAATAGCTGAATCAAATTTAAATCAAACCATTTTTTTTCCAAACACATTTCATCTCAGTTTTGTACTTACTGATGTTTCTATGCTTTTTTAAGGCCTTTAAGCGTGTTACACAGTTTAATTTAATTTTCAAGACCATTCCATAAATTAACTCCTGTTATAGATATACACCTCTGTTTCACATTTGTTCTGAACTTTGTTTTAACAAACATATATGAGTTCCTCTCAATTCATAATGACTCTCTCTGATTTGAAAGAACCTCTGAATACAGTCAGGGATAGTTTTGTTTTTGATTTAAAACAAAGTGAGCAATTTTGTAATCCACAAAATCACGAAATTTAAGGCCATTCAAGTTTATAAACAACTGATTGGTTGGTTCACTATAACATATGTTGTGTATGATCCTAATAGCTCTTTTCTGCAGTACGAAGGTCGGGTTTGTGATTGTTTTACATGCATTTCCCCAGACCTCCACATAATAAGTTATGTATGGAACAAGCAGAGAATTATAAAGTGCGTGCAATGATTTTTGGCTTAGAATGTCTTTAGTTTTATGAAGTATTGCAATAGACTTGGACATTTTTGTTTTTACAATGTTTAACTTGATATGGCAGCGGGGGCGTGGTCAAGCATCGGTCTGTGATCGGAGGGCGGAGTCAGGGAAGGTAACTAGCAGAATCACTGCACCTGATGTCAGTTAAGGTGTTTGTGTCTTCCCCAGTGACCGCGCCCTATATAAGGAGAGCGAGCAGAGGAAGGGAGCTCTCTCCCCAACCAGACAACCTGTGTGCGCGCACGTGCGCGTGTGGGGCTGGCAGAGTTTAAAAGTCACTGAAAAGTGCAAATAAAGTTGTTGTTTTTTTTAAACTCAGTTCTGGCCTGCCGTCCTTCTGTGCTCCACCCACCCGTCTGAATTTCTACAGTGGTGCCGAAACGCGGGACTCGGAGCACAGAGGAGAACAGCCCCATGGAGTCCTCCCCCTTCGCGGACCCGGTCCACGCCCTCGCCACAGCCCAGCAGAGCCAGCACCAGGCGCTGGTCGCCCTCCGGAAGGAGCAGGAGCAAAAGGTTCAAGGCCCTGGTGCCGGCACAGCAGGAAGATCTTCAGACGTTCCGGCACCTCCTCGGGAACCTCCCCACCTCACCCTAACGAAGATGGGCCCGCATGATGACCCCGAGACCTTCCTCGCGCTCTTTGAACAAGCAGCAGAGACCTCGGGCTGGCCGGTGGAACAGAGCGCGGCGCGCCTCCTCCCCCTGCTAACGGGTGAGGCACAGCTGGCCGCGCTACAGCTCCCCGCCGACAGCCGGATGGTCTACGCAGACCTCCGCCGGGCCGTCCTCCAGCATGTGGGGTGCACCCCAGAACAACAATCGACAGCGCTTCCGCGCTCTGTGCCTGGAGGAGGTCGGCCGGCCGTTCGCGTTTGGCCAGCAACTCTGGGACGCCTGCCGGCGGTGGCTGAGGGCTGAAAACTGCGATGCCGAGGGAATAGTCAATCTGGTGGTACTGGAACAGTTCATCGCCCGACTACCCGAAGAGACTGCAGAGTGGGTCCAGTGCCATCGCCCGGCCTCGCTGGATCAGGCCATCGAGCTGGCGGAGGACCATTTGGCGGCTGCTGAGTGATTATTGACCCCAGTCTTTCATTCGAAACTCACACTGATAACATCACCCGGATAGCTTTCTTTCATCTCAGAAATATTGCAAAGATAAGAAATTTAATGTCATTGCATGATGCAGAAAAACTAGTCCATGCTTTCGTTACCTCCAGGTTGGATTATTGTAATGCCTTACTGTCTGGATGTTCCAATAAGTGCATAAACAAGCTCCAGTTAGTTCAAAATGCCGCAGCAAGAGTCCTTACTAGAACTAGAAAATATGACCACATCACGCCTGTCTTATCCACACTGCATTGGCTCCCAATCAAATTTTGTATTGATTATAAAATACTACTATTGACCTTTAAAGCACTAAATGGTCTCGCACCACAGTACCTGAGTGAACTTCTGCTCCTCTATGACCCGCCACGCCTACTTAGATCAAAAGGTGCAGGCTATCTGCTGGTACCTCGTATAGTGAAGGCTACATCAGGGGGCAGAGCCTTTTCTTACAAAGCCCCACTGTTATGGAACAGCCTTCCAAGTAATGTTCGGGAATCAGACACAGTCTCAGCATTTAAGTCTAGGCTGAAAACATATCTGTTTAGTCAAGCCTTTTATTAATGGTGTTTATGAGGTAAAGGAGTAGATCTGGAGGGTCCTCAGACATAGAGTGTTTTGGTAAACTGGGATGTATGGATGCTGTCAGTCCCCACTCGCTTGCTCACTCGAGTTTGTTGACGGTGTAGTGGCTGGCTGCTTTATGTCCCGGGGCTCCCTCATGCCTGTGTTACCTTCTGGCTCTCTCCTTTTAGTTATGCTGTCATAGTTAGTTGCCGGAGTCCCTGCTTGTACTCGGTGCAATATGTATACTGTTCCTACTTATTCAGGTGACATTGGGCATACCTAACCACCTGTGTTTTCTTTCTCTCCCCCCCCCACTCCAAATCTGTCCCTCTGAGTTACATGGAGTCAACAGGAAATCTTTTGGTGGAGACGGTGGGGACCTCGACTGGCTATCGTAGCCTGCAGGGAATCGGCCGTCAGACATTCTGTCGCATGTCCCAGACCCGGTGAAATGTAACTGAATTGTCTTGGCCAGGCCTAAGGGTCCCATCTGCATCTCATCATTGCTGAGGAGTGTGCTCCCATCACCCAATCAAGCATCCAGCCAGAGCAGGTCATGATATATTTTTTTACCATATTAACATGCCATTGTGTGTTATGCCTGATGTAAAGACTCTCGTCTCTGCGAGCCTACCACACAGATTTAATACTTGTCATTTTTAGGGCATACCTAACAACATGTTTTCTTTCTCTCTCTCTCTTCCCCCCCCCCCATCTGTCCCTCTGAGTTACATGTTGATCCTGGGATTGAGATGCTGGCCTCTTCTGCCCCTCGGACCTGCTTGATCCATCCTGGTGCCCTGTGTCTGGTCGGAGTTTTATCGCCCCACTCCTGTGAAGGACGGCCCCATGAGGACAGTTGAGGGTTATACCTGTTAAAACTGTTAATATTATAGTCAGGCTGTCTGTTGTTGCCCAAATGTGGATGGGTTCCCTTTTGAGTCTGGTTCCTCTCGAGGTTTCTTCCTCATGTCGTCTGAGGGAGTTTTTCCTTGCCACCGTCGCCACAGGCTTGCTCATTGGGGATAGATTAGGGATAAAATTAGCTCATGTTTTAAGTCGTTCAAATTCTGTAAAGCTGCTTTGCGACAATGTTTATTGTTAAAAGCGCTGTACAAATAAACTTGATTTGATTTGCTACGACGGCAGGACAACAGATCTCCTCTTCTCCCCTCTCTCTCTCTCCCCCTCCCCTTCTGTGTCTCGTCCTCGCCCCGTTCCCCCACCGCAGGGGCCAGCTCCACCCCCAGCCGGCCCGCCGCACCCGCGGTGCCCTCCTGTTTCCCACTTCCGTGTCTGTCTCTCCCCCCCCTCAAGTGAGTGAGCCCCAGAGTACCGGTGCAGAGAAAAAGCCCAGGCCGGTTTGCTAGCGCTGCGGGGAGCCGGGGCACTTCCAGCAGCAGTGCTCGGCAATGGATGTGGGCGCGGTGGTCCGGATCCCCGATGCACGAGGAACCGCCCTCGATCGGGCCGGAGCATATCACATACCGGTGAGTGTCCAAGGGGATACGTATCAGGCTTTGGTGGACTCTGGCTGTAATCAGACCTCAATCCACCAAAGCCTGGTGCAAGACGAGGCATTGGGGGGAGCACAATTGATGAAGGTTTTGTGTGTGCACGGGGATGTTCACAACTACCCTTTAGTGTCGGTCCACATTCTATTTCGAGGAGAAAAATTTAGCATAAAGGCAGCGGTTAATCCTCGCCTTACCCACTCAATAATTCTGGGGACTGATTAGCCGGGATTTCGGGAATTAATGACTCATTTAGTGAAGAGTGGGTCCTGCCGTAGTGCAGCAGGGTGAGGTCCCGGAGTGGCACTGGCGGGAGCAGCTGTCACAGAGCCGTCTATGTCATCTCCGCGTCAGAGCTGCAGGCTCCTCCTCCCTCTCTCGGGGAATCCCTCACGGATTTCCCGTTAGAATAGTCGCGGGATGAGACTCTGCGGCATGCGTTTGACCAAGTGAGAGTAATCAATGGTCAAATGCTCCAGCCAAACGCCACCCCGTCCTTCCCCTATTTCTCCATTATGAGGGATAGATTATACCGAGTGAGGCAGGACACTCAGACTAAGGAGCCGATAACAGCTTTTAATTCCAAAGAGCCGTCGGGAATTGCTATTCCAGGCGGCTCACTTTAATCCCATGGCTGGACACTTGGGGCAGGATAAGACATTAGCCTGAATAATGGCCCGGTTCTATTGGCCAGGGATTCGCGGTGATGTCTGTAGGTGGTGTACGGCGTGCTGCAAATGCCAATTAGTAAATCCAGCAGGCATTCCAAAAGCGCCCTCTACCATTAATTGAGACCCCGTTCGAAAGAATTGGGATGGATCTCATCAGGCCATTAGATCGGTCAACACGAGGGTACCGCTTCATTTTAGTTCTGGTGGACTATGCAACGCAATACCTGGAAGCAGTGCCTCTTCGCAATATCTCAGCACGCAGTATTGTGGAAACGCTCTTCCGCATCATCTCCCGAGTCGGAATCCCCAAAGAGATTCTGACTAATCAAGGCACTTCGTTTATGTCACGCACACTGAGCGAACTGTACGGGTTATTGGGAATTAAGCCGATCCGCACCAGCGTTTATCACCCACAAACTGACAGCTTAGTCGAACGGTTCAATCGCACACTCAAGAATATAATTTAAAAAAAAAAAAGTTTGTTTGCGAGGATGCACGCAATTGGGATAAATGGCTCGAACCCGTTATTTGCAGTGCGAGAGGTCTCACAAGCCTCCACGGGGTTCTCCCCGTTCGAATTATTATATGGGCGTAAGCCGCACGGCATCCTAGACGTACTGCAGGAAAACTGGGAGGAGGGACCTTCCCCGAGCAAAAATGAAATTCAATACATTATTGAGCTGTGCGCAAAACTCCACACACATACCTAACCCAGGAGAATTTGCGGCAGGCCCAAGAACGGCAAACCCGCCTGTATGACAGGGGTACGCGCCTTAGGGAGTTTGCACCGGGAGATAAAGTACTCATCCTATTGCCCATGTCGAGCTCCAAATTAGTCGCCAAGTGGCAAGGACCCTTTGAGGTCACACTGCGAGTCGGGGACGTTGACTATGAGGTGAGGTGAATGGACAGGGGTGGGGTGCTACAGATTTACCACCTCAATCTGCTCAAACTCTGGAACGAGGATGTCCCCGTGGCGTTGGTGTCGGTGGTTCCGGAGAAGGCGGAGCTGGAGCCAGAGGTTCAAAAAGGAACACTGACATCGCTTACCTCTCCGGTCCCCTGTAGAGACCACCTCTCCCCGACCCAACTAACGGAGGTTGCCCAGTTGCAGACCGAATTTTCGGATATGTTCTTGCCCCTGCCCGGCCGCACCCGCCTCATAGAACACCACATTGAGACGCCCCCGGGGGTGGTAGTGCGCAGCCGCCCTTACAGGCTACCCCAACACAAGAAAAAAAGTGTTTTGGGAAGAACTCGAGGCCATACTCGAAATGGGCATCGTCGAGGAGTCCCACAGTGACTGGAGCAGCCCGGTGGTCTTGGTTCCCAAAGCTGACGGGTCGGTCTGGTTCTGTGTGGACTATAAAAAAAAGTCAATGTGGTGTCTAAATTCGATGCGTACCCAATGCCTCGTATTGACGAGTTGCTGGATCGACTAGGCACGGCTCGCTTTTATTCGACACTGGATTTAACAAAGGGTTATTGGCAGATCCCCTTGACTCCACTATACCGAGAAAAACCAGCCTTTTCCACACCGTTTGGCTTACACCAACTTGTCACACTTCCTTTTGGGCTGTTTGGGGCACCCGCTACATTCCAGCAGCTTATGGACAGGGTCCTCTGCCCCCACGCCACCTATGTGGCCGCATACTTAGACGATATTATAATCTACAGTAACGACTGGCCACGGCATCTACAACACCTGAGGGCCGTCCTTGGGTCGCTGAGGTGAGAGGGTCTCACGGCCAACCCGAAGAAGTGTGCGATTGGGCAGGTGGAAGTACGGTATCTGGGCTTCCACTTGGGCAATGGGCAGGTGCATCCCCAAATTAATAAGACAGCAGCGATTGCTGCTTGCCCGAGGCCCAAGACCAAAAAGGGGGTGAGACAGTTCCTGGGGCTAGCTGGCTACTATCGTAGGTTTATACCTAATTATTCGGACGTCACCAGCCCGCTGACTGATCTCACTAAAATGGGGGCACCAGATCCGGTCCAGTGGATGGAGCAATGCCAGCGGGGTTTCTCTGAGGTGAAGGCTGCACTGTGTGGGGGGCCACTGTTACACTCCCCTGACTTTTCTCTCCCCTTTATGCTGCAGACAGACGTGTCAGACAGAGGGCTGGGGGCTGTTTTGTCCCAGGAGGTGGAGGATCGCCCCGTGCTGTACATCAGCAGAAAGCTGTCGGTGCATGAGGGGCGCAACAGCACAATAGAAAAAGAGTGCTTGGCCATCAAGTGAGCGGTCCTCGCCCTCCGCTACTACCTGCTGGGACGCCCTTTCACCCTCTGTTCGGACCACGCGCCCCTCCAGTGGCTCCACAGCATGAAGGATGCCAACGCGCGGATCACCCGTTGGTATCTGGCACTCCAGCCCTTTAACTTCAAGGTGATCCACAGACCGGTGGTGCAGATGGTCGTGGCGGACTTCCTCTCCCGTCAAGGGGGGGGAGGGGAGGAGTCGGCTGCAGGCCGGACGACTGCCCAGCTTGAGTTGGGCGGTGGGGGTATGTGGCAGCAGGGGCGTGGTCAAGCATCGGTCTGTACCCGGAGGGCGGAGTAAGGGAAGGTAAGTGGCAGAATCACTGCACCTGATGTCAGTTAACGTGTGTTTGTGTGTCTTCCCCAGTGACCATGCCCTATATAAGGAGAGAGCAAGCAGAGGAAGGGAGCTCTCTCCCCAACCAGACGACCTGTGCGCGTGTGTGTGGCTGGGAGAGTTTAAAAGTCACGGAAAAGTGCAAATAAAGAAGTTTTTTTTTTTTTTAAACTCAGTTCTGGCCTGCCGTCCTTCTGTGCTCCACCCACCCGTCCGAATTTCTACACTTGACAGGTAGTGAACTAATGTGGCAAGTGTGTGTGGAAGGAGAAATCATGAGACGGAGAGCTCCACTTTTGAATATAAAAACGTGTCATTGCATATACAACGAAATTGGATGCCATCCTACCAGTGCAACACCTGCTTATTAAAAATAAAGAAAATATGTCCACATAATTTATATTAACAACTCAAACTCGAAAAAGACATACACACAAAACATTCACACTTTTTTTTTTTTTTTAAATTGCACGGTCCCTTTAAAACAAGCACTGTTTAGTGCAGTTATGGCTCTTGGGTAGAAGCTCTTTTTCGGTCTATAGACCCCTTACACTGACATCACATTTATGTTAGCAATGGTCACTACCCTACCCTATACCTGGGGGACAAGCAAACTTTGTTTACAGACTGTTCACATACTGAAGCCAAGCAAAGATGTCAGACGTCCGTTGCTGTTGTCTGAAGAAAACTACAGCTAAAAAAAGCTCTACTAATGGATTACTTGGATAATCTTAGTTATAAAGAAGTGAAGGATACATGGAAATTAGAGAGTTTATTAGTGGCTATGATCTGTACAAAATTCCTCAAAACCAATGGAGTGACGGTGCAGATTTGTGGCCTAGTGTTAGATACATGTTGGAATGTACTTTCCTTTTCCTGAAGAATCTGGACATGGAAGAACAGTTTTTAAAAAATAATTAATTAAAAAAAACCCGCACACCCCACTACATAAACAAGAAAACCTTTGTGTAAATAATTTTTACCGACATCAGCATTAGGGAGTAGAATGCTGCAAACGCCTAAGCATTTACTCTCAAAGGACTACTACTTGAACTGTGGGCTAGATGGTATTCCCGGCCCGCCATGTCTCAACAACCTCAAGGACATCAAGTTACAGAGCTATTTGCACTCATTTATACATTGATATTTATGATTTGTTAAAAAAGAAACAAATCTCTGAAGTATTATTTGTAAAATAACGTTATCTTGCTCTAGACTTTCAAAAACAATGTAAGATTTCATTTCAATTTTATCTAATCGTGGATGGTACAATAATTACAAATGCAAACAGAATCGGCACATTCCAGTTGTAGCTGTAGTCATATAGCTAACTATAATCATATAGTTAACTATAATCACCCTTGTAATAATAATTTCAATAAACTGTTCATGTTCAGTTCCCTCTTCATTTATTCTCTATTCAAAAGGCACAACTGAGTCACAGGTTGATAAGTGTGCAACAGACAGTAACAATTGTATCTAAAATAGTTTTTCCTGCTTTAGTCGATTTATTTCCATTTCACATGCCTGCAGCTGTTGTAAAGTTCAGCGCGTTTGTGTAGAACTCTCTCAAACTGTAGGTTCATTACTACACTCTGGCTCCAGGTTGACATTTTGCACAGGACAGAGTTTCTCTGATAACAGATGCAAAGCTTCAGCGCTTTTTGCTCTCAATCTTTTCTGTTCTTTCAGGATGCATCAGGAGCATGTCGCTCCTTGTTGGGTTTTTTAACGAATTATGTCAGCGTTGTTTGGTGCCCAATCTGGGTTTTCCATGTCGAATAAGGAAGTTGGTTCATCTGGAAGAAAATCATTTGATTTTGTCTGAACACTTTCATGAATTAGCTAATTCAAATGTGAGCAGAAATAAAAGGAGATTCTTAAACAAACTCTTCCATACTCTGTTGCAGCTGTCTATTTAAAAAAAAATAGATTTTAAATAGTTGCAAATTTCTCTGGAGTTTTCAGGCTTAGCTCCTCTCACTATTCTCCTTAACCACTCATTTCTTCATTGTTCTTGAAACATTTGCTTCTCTTTGTTAACATTTTTCTTCATAGCAGGGAAATGGTAATATCTTTTATCTATTCCTCGATTTAAATGATTGGAACAACCAAAAACAGCACAAAAATGAACCATATTTAAGATTGGTTAAGCCTTGCTTACACGAAAACTGGTGTCTTTTCACCTGGGGGTCAATTATCACGTGATGCGCAACGTCATGTGCAAGGGGTCTATTTGTCTATCTCTTAATTGACCTGAACTGCATGCCCAAGGGCAGCAGTTCAAACAGAGAATTTCTGGGGTGGGACGGATCTTTTAATATACTGAGGGTTCTTTTGAGGCAGCAGGAACTGTAAAGCTCTTCCCGGCAGGGAAGAGGGCATCTGATGATCTGGGTGGTGGTGACAACCCTCTGGAGAACTTCTCTCTGCTCCTGTGCAGCTGACAAACCACACACTGATGCAGTATGCAAGTATGTTCTCTATGGAGCAACAATAGAAGGACACAAGCAGTTTTTGAGGGAGGTCGTTCATCCTGAGGATCATCAGGAAGTAAAGTCTCTGCTGTGCATTCTTTATCACTTGTGTGGCATTAGAGCTCCAGGTCAGCTCCTCCTCTATGTGCACCCCAAGGAACCAGAATTCCAGGATCCTCTCCACACATTGCGCACTGATGAGAATAGGCTGAAAGTCCGTTTTTTTTTTTCCTGAAGTCTATGATCAGCTCCTTGGTTTTGGTGGTTGAGGACCAGGTTTGTTGTCTCAGCACCACCCAGACAGCTGCTCAACCTTGTGCTGATCAGCAGACTCCTTCCCTCCAGAGATGAGCCCCACTATGGTAGTATCATCCGCAAATATGATGCCATTATGGGAGCAAGCAGGGTGCAGTTGTAAGTGTAGAAGAACTACTTTTTTAATCCTAGAAAAAGCCATGGCACAGCAGTTATGCTCATATTTACATAGGAATAACATCCATGAAATGTACCAGTCAGGATTTAGACCTCATCATCGCAAAGAGACAGCTCTGGTTAAAGTAGTAAACAATCTACTGTTGGCGTCTGATCAGGGCTGTGTCTTGCTGCCTGTGTTGCTTGACCTTAGTTCAGCATTTGATATATCATTGATCATTCCATTCTTCTGGATAGACTAGAAAATGTTGTGGGAGTTAAGGGAACCGCCCTCTTCTTATTTAACTGATCGCTATCAGTTTGCTGATGTAAATGGTGATTTTTCTAGACATACTGAGGTAAAAGTTTGGTGTTCCACAAGGTTCTGTCTTGGGTCCACTGCGTTTTTCTTTATATATATATATATATATATATATATATATATATATATATATATATATATATACACACACACACACACTAGTGCATCTCAAAAAATTAGAATATTGTGAAAAAGTTCAATATTTTCCATCAGTTATTTAAGAAAGTCAAAATTTTATATATTATAGACTCATTACACAAACTAAAATGTTTCAAGCATTTTTCTATTAATCAGTATGGCATACAGTACAAAAACAAAAACAAAAAAACCTTCTCAAAATATTAGAATATTTCATTTCGAGTTTGAGTAAAAAACAGTATGAGCACAGTATCTCTCGGTCTAGTTCAGTACACACAACCACAATCATGGGGAAGACTGCTGACTTGACTGTTGTCCAGAAGACGATCACTGATGCCCTCCACAAGGAGGGCAAGCCACAAAAGGTCATTGCTGAAAAGGGTGGCTGGAAAAGGTGCACAAGCAACAGGGATGGCCGCAGTCTTGAGAGGATTGTCAAGAAAAGTCGATTCAAGAACTTGGGAGAGCTTCACAAGGAGTGGACTGAGGCTGGTGTCAGTGTATCAAGACCCATCACGAACAGACATCTTCAAGAAAGGGGATACAACTTTCGCATTCCTAATATCAAGCTACTCCTGAGCCAGAGACAATGTCAGAAGTGTCTTATCTGGGCTAAGGAGAGAAAGAAATGGACTGTTGCTCAGTGGTCCAAAGTCCTCTTTTCAGATGAAAGTACATTTTGCATTTAATTTGGAAATCATGGTTCTAGAGTCTGGAGGAAGAGTGGAGAGGCACAGAATCCAAGGTGTTTGAAGCCCAGTGTGAAGTTTCCACAGTCTGTGATGATTTGGGGTGCTATGTCATCTGCTGGTGTTGGTCCACTGTATTTTATCAAGTCCAAAGTCAACACAGCCACCAGGAGATTTTAGAGCACTTCATGCTTCCATCTGCTGACAAGCTTTTTGGAGATGCTGATTTGCTTTTCCAGCAGGACTTGGCACCTACCCACAGTGCCAAAACTACTACCAAATGGTTTGCTGACCATGATATTACTGTGTTTGATTGGCCAGCCAACTTGCCTGACCTGAACCCCATAGAGAATCTATGGGGTATTGTCAAGAGGAAGATGAGAAACACCCGACCCAAAAATACAGATACGCTGAAGGCCACTATAAAAGCAACCTGGGCTTCAATAACACCTCAGCAGTGCCACAGACTGATCACCTCCATGCCACACCGCATTGATACAGTAATTCATGGTAAAGGAGCCCCAACCAAGTATTGAGTGTATAAATAAATATACTTTTCAGAAGTTGGACATTTCTGTATTGTAAATCCTTTTTTTGATTGATCTTAGGGAATATTCTAATAATTTGAGATACTGGATTTCTGATTTTCATGAGCTATAAGCCATAATCATCAAAATTAAAACAAAAAAGGCTTTAAATATTTCACTTTACATGTAATGAATATAGAATATATGAAAGTTTACCTTTTTGAATTAAATTATGAAAAAAAGGAACTTTTTCATGGTATTCTAATTTTGAGATGCACTACACACACACACACACACACACACACACACACACACACACACGATTCCAAAAAAAAGTTGGGACAAAATCTCATCTCATCTCTCATTATCTCTAGCCGCTTTATCCTGTTCTATAGGGTCGCAGGCAAGCTGGAGCCTATCCCAGCTGACTACGGGCGAAAGGCGGGGTACACCCTGGACAATTCGCCAGGTCATCACAGGGCTGACACACAGACACAGACAACCATTCACACTCACATTCACACCTACGGTCAATTTAGAGTCACCAGTTAACCTAACCTGCATGTCTTTGGACTGTGGGGGAAACCGGAGCACCCGAAGGAAACCCACGCGGACACGGGGAGAACATGCAAACTCCACACAGAAAGGCCCTCGCCGGCCACGGGGCTCGAACCCGGACCTTCTCGCTGTGAGGCGACAGCGCTAACCACTACACCACCGTGCCGCTGTTGGGACAAAATACAAATTGTAAATAAAAACGGAATGCAATAATTTACAAAATCTCAAACTTTTATTGTATTCACAACAGAACATAGACAACATATCAAATGTCGAAAGTGAGACATTTTGAAATTTCATGCCAAATATTGGCTCATTTGAAATTTCATGACAGCAACACATCTCAAAAAAGTTGGGACAGGGGCAATAAGAGGCTGAAAAAGTTAAAGGGACAAAAAAGGAACAGCTGGAGGACCAAATTGCAACTCATTAGGTCAATTGGCAATAGGTCATTAACATGACTGGGTATAAAAAGAGCATCTTGGAGTGGCAGTGGCTCTCAGAAGTAAAGATGGGAAGAGGATCACCAATCCCCCCAATTCTGTGCCGACAAATAGTGGAGCAATATCAGAAAGGAGTTTGACAGTGTAAAATTGCAAAGAGTTTGAACATATCATCTACAGTGCATAATATCATCAAAAGATTCAGAGAATCTGGAAGAATCTCTGTGCGTAAGGGTCAAGGCCGGAAAACCATCCTGGGTGCCCGTGATCTTCGGGCCCTTAGACGGCACTGCATCACATACAGGCATGCTTCTGTATTGGAAATCACAAAATGGGCTCAGGAATATTTCCAGAGAACATTATCTGTGAACGCAATTCACCGTGCCATCCACCGTTGCCAGCTAAAACTCTATAGTTCAAAGAAGAAGCCATATCTAAACATGATCCAGAAGCACAGACGTCTTCTCTGGGCCAAGGCTCATTTAAAATGGACTGTGGCAAAGTGGAAAACTGTTCTGTGGTCAGACGAATCAAAATTAGAAGTTCGTTCTGGAAATCAGGGACGCCGTGTCATTCGGACTAAAGAGGAGAAGGACGACCCAAGTTGTTATCAGCGCTCAGTTCAGAAGCCTGCATCTCTGATGGTATGGGGTTGCATTAGTGCGTGTGGCATGGGCAGCTTACACATCTGGAAAGACACCATCAATGCTGAAAGGTACATCCAGGTTCTAGAGCAACATATGCTCCCATCCAGACAACGTCTCTTTCAGGGAAGACCTTGCATTTTCCAACATGACAATGCCAAAGCACATACTGCATCAATTACAGCATCATGGCTGCACAGAAGGAGGATCCAGGTACTGAACTGGCCAGCCTGCAGTCCAGATCTTTCACCCATAGAAAACATTTGGCGCATCATAAAACAGAAGATACGACAAAAGACCCAAGACAGTTGAACAACTGGAATCCTACATTAGACAAGAATGGGTGAACATTCCTATCCCTAAACTTGAGCTACTTGTCTTCTCAGTCCCCAGACGTTTACAGACTGTTGTAAAGAGAAAAGGGGATGTCTCACAGTGGTAAACATGGCCTTGTCCCAACTTTGAGATGTGTTGCTGTCATGAAATTTAAAAATCACCTAATTTTTCTCTTTAAATGATACATTTTCTCAGTTTAAACATTTATGTCATCTATGTTCTATTCTGAATAAAATATAGAATTTTGAAACTTCCACATTATTGCATTCTGTTTTTCTTTACAATTTGTACTTTGTCCCAACTTTTTTGGAATCGGGGTTATATACAGTGCCTTGCAAAAGTATTCATACCCCTTGAACTTTCACATTTTTCCACCTTACAACCATGAACTTAAAAGTTTTTTATTGAGATTTTATGTGATAGACCAACACAGAGTAGCACATAATTGTGAAGTGAAACAAAAATGATAAATGGTCTTCAAAATTTTAAACAAATAAAAATCTGAAAAATGTGGTGTGCATTAGTATTCAGCCCCCTGTACTCTGATACCTCGAAATACAATCCAGTGCAATCAATTGCCTTCAGAAGTCATTTAATTAGTTAATAGAGTCCTACTGTGTGTAATTTATTCTCAGCATAAATACACTTGTTCTGTGAAGGCCTCAGTGGTTTGTTAAACAGTGAAGAACAAACAACTCACCAGACAAGTCAGGGATAAAGTTCTGGAGAAGTTTAAAGCAGGGTTAGGTTATAAAAAAATATCCCAAGCTCTGAACATCTCAAGAAGCACTGTTCAATCCATCATTCAAAAATGGAAAAAGTATGGCACAACTGCAAACCTACCAAGACATGGCCGTCCACCTAAACTGACAGAGCGAGCATGGAGAGCACTGGCAAGAGAAGCAGCCAAGAGGCCCATGATCACTCTGGAGGAGCTGCAGAAATCCACAGCTCAGGTGGGAGAATCTGTGCACAGGACAACTATAAAAGTCGTACACCCCACAAATCTGGCCTTTTTGGAAGAGTGGCAAGAAGAAAGCCATTGTTGAAAGACAGGCATAAGAAATGTAGGGGACACAGCAAACATGTGGAAGAAGGTGCTTTGGTCAGATGAGACCAAAGTTGAACTTTTTGGCCTAAATGCAAAGCGCTATGTGTGGCGGAAAACTAACACTGCTCATCACCCTGCACACACCATCCCCACTGTGAAACGTGGTGGTGGCAGCATCATGCTACGGGGATGCTTTTCTTCAGCAGGGACAGGGAAGCTGGTCAGAGTTGATGGGAAGATGGATGGAGCTAAATACAAGGCAATCCTGGAAGAAAACCTGTTGGAGGCTGCAAAAGACTTGAGACTGGGAAGGAGATTCACCTTCCAGCAAGACAATGACCCTAAACAATACAGCCAGAGCTACAATGGAATGGTTTAGATCAAAGAATATTCATGTGTTAGAATGGCCCAGTCAAAGTCCAGACCTAAATCCCATTGAGCATCTGTGGCAAGACTTAAAAATTGCTGTTCACAGACGCTATCCATCTGATCTGGCTAAGCTTGAGCTATTTTGCAAAGAAGAATAGGCAAAAATTTCAGTGTCTAGATGTGCAAAGCTGGTGGAGACATGCCACAGAAGACTTGCAGCTGTAACGGCAGCAAAAGGTGGCTCTACAAAGTATTGACGCAGGGGGGCTGAATACTAACGCACATCACATTTTTCAGATTTTTATTTGTTTAAAATTTTGAAGACCATTTATCATTTTTGTTTCACTTCACAATTATGTGCTACTCTGTGTTGGTCTATCACATAAAATCTCAATAAAAAACTTAAGTTCGTGGTTGTAAGGTGGAAAAATGTGAAAGTTCAAGGGGTATGAATACTTTTGCAAGGCACTGTATAATTATATTTATATATATATATATATATATATATATATATATATATATATATACACACACACACACATATACATACATACAATATAAAGTGTATATACAGTGGGGCAAAAAAGTATTTAGTCAGCCACTAATTGTGCAAGTTCTCCCATTTAAAAAGATGAGAGAGGCCTGTAATTTTCATCCTAGGTACACTTCAACTATGAGAGACAGAATGGGGGGAAAGAATCCAGTAAATCACATTGTACGATTTTTAATGAATTAATTGGTAAATTCCTCGGTAAAATAAAGTATTTGGTCGCCTACAAATAAGCAAGATTTCTGGCTCTCACAGACCTGTAACAACTTCTTTAAGAGGCTCCTCTGTCTTCCACTCGTTACCTGTATTAATGGCACCTATTTGAACTCGTTATCAGTATAAAAGACACCGGTCCACAACCTCAAACAGTCACACTCCAAACTCCACTATGGCCAAGACCAAAGAGCTGTCAAAGGACACCAGAAACAAAATTGTAGACCTGCACCAGGCTGGGAAGACTGAATCTGCAATAGGTAAGCTTGGTGTGAAGAAATCAACTGTGGGAGCAATTATTAGAAAATGGAAGACATACAAGGCAAGGCAAGTTTATTTATATAGCACATTTCATACACAATGGCAGTTCAATGTGCTTTACAGGAGTAAAAACAAAAACAGTAAACAATAGAGAAATAAAATTACATAAAATAATTTTTTTATTCTAAAACAATTAATTAAAAGAATTAAAATAATTAAAAGAAAATAATAAGAATTAAACAATAGTAGAAATAAAATAAAGTAGAAATAGGAGGAGAAAAAAAAGAAACCAGCAGAATAGAATAAAGTTAAAATTAAATTTAAAACATGCAGAGAAAGTAAAAATTATAAAAAAAAAAGAAGACAATATTCATTATTTAACAGAAAGCATCTGAGAACAGCTTGGTCTTTAACCTAGATTTAAAACTGCCAACAGCAGGAGCATTTTTAATGTCTTCTGGCAGTTGGTTCCATAGCTGTACTGCATAGTAGCTAAAAGCTGCTTCACCATACTTTGTTTTCAACTGGTTTTAATAGTAAATTTTTCTGTTGCGATCTGGTAGATCTGATTGGGTTAGGCCGCTGCAACATATCAGAGAGGTAATTGGGCCCTGTACCATTTAAAGATTTGTACACCAGCAGCAATACTTTAAAGTCAATTCTGTAGCTTACTGGAAGCCAGTGAAGGGACCTTAGAATTGGAGTAATGTGCTCTGTTCTTTTTGTTCGTGTGAGAACCCTCGCCGCTGCATTTTGAACCAGCTGAAGTCGTTTGATGGTCTTTTTTGGCAGGCCTGTGAAAAGGCCATTGCAGTAATCAACCCTACTAGAGATGAAGGCACGTATTAGTTTTTCCAGATCATTTTTTGACACAAGTCCTCTTAGTTTTGAAATGTTTTTTAGGTGATAAAATGCCGTTTTAGTGATTGCTTTCATGTGACTGTCAAAGTTTAGCTCGCTGTCAATGAAAACACCAAGATTTTTAACCATTTTAGTTTTAATCCCTTTTGTGTCAAGAATAGTGGTAATCGTGAGTCTTTCATCTTTTTTTCCAAATAGAATTACTTCTGTTTTATCTGTGTTCAGCTGAAGAAAATTTTGTGACATCCAGCTATTGATTTGATCGATACACTGGTAGACATTCAAGGGGGGCATAATCATTAGGTGATAGAGCGAAATAAATTTGGGTGTCATCTGCATAGCAGTGATACAAAATTGAATTTTTATTGATAATTTGCCCAAGTGGGAGCATATAAAGGTTGAAAAGTAATGGTCCAAGAATCGACCCCTGGGGGACACCACAGGTCAAGGACATTGATGTTGAGGAACAATTTCCCAGGGTAACAGAGAAGCTTAGTGGATGTTCATTATGTCTAACTATTACAAATATTTTAAGTTCGTTTCTTAGACAAGGATATTTTTTAAACTTGTTACCTCGTTAACAGTTTCGGCGAGAATCTCCCGCCTTCTTCAGAAACAGTCACCAGATGTCGAGTGGTGACGTGCCTTATCAGCTGATGTTGCATGCAGGAGGCGTGAACGTCCCGCCCAATTTGACAGGTAGTCCACGCCTCCTGCTGTCAGGTCGCTCCTCCAGGACGGCGCTCCAGGTGTGCGACAGTGCATACGCTCCCTCGTCCCGGTTCATCGTCCTCTGCGCCCGCTTGCGTATCTCCACTGCCTCTAAAATCCAACGCTGGAATCTATTTTCTTCAGCGCGAATGACTCTGGCCTCTTCCCAATTCATTATGTGATTTTGCCGTTTGCAGTGGTCTGAAATGGCTGATTTTAGGTTTTCTTGGTTTGCTTTTTCTTTTTCGGATCTTGTGAGTCTTCTTGTTGTTTCTTTTTCACATTCTAATTGGTGTTCTTTCCTTCGAGTATGGAAGCATCTGCCCGTTTCACCAATATAGACTTTATTACATGAACGGCAAGGGATTTCATAGATGACGTTGCATTTATTGTCCAGTTGTATTTTGTCTTTGGGGTGAACTAGCAGCTGCCGGAGGTTCTTGTATGGTTTGACCGGGGTGTTAATGTGGTATTTCCTCATGGATCGTTGGATGCGTTCTGTGACTCCTTTTATGTATGGTAGTGTGACAAAGCCCCAGTTTGTTTATTTTCTTTTATTTGTGTCTGTAATTTCCCTTTCCGAATTGCCCACGGTGGATATTGGCAGTTTTTTAATGCCTGTTGGATGTGTTGTTCCTCCTCCTGTCTGTCTTTCTCCTCTGTGATGCTCTGTGCTCGGTCATATAGTGTTCTGATTACTGACATTTTGTGTGCGATGGGATGTTCAGATGTCCAGAGAAGATATTGGTCGGTGTGTGTAGGTTTTCTGTATGTTGTAATTCTAATGTTCCCTTCTTCTGTGTGGTGTATTTTTAAGTCCAAAAAAGCTATTGTCTTGTCCGTTTCCGCTTCGTGTGTGAATTTTATGTTGCCTGTCTTGTCTATGGAGTTTAAATGATCCGTGAGTTGTTGTGTGTGGCCTGTTTTGGTTATTTCGAGAATGTCATCAACATATCTTTTCCAGAAGATAGGTTTGCAGTCATCCGGTGCTGTTTCTATGGCTCGGGTTTCCAGATCCTCCATAAAAAAGTTACATAGAGTGGCAGATAGCGGGTCCCCCCATTGCAAATCCCTCTTTTTGTCTATAGATTATGCCTCTAAATTGGAAAAATGTGGAAGTGGAAATGAAATGTAATAGTTTTGTTATGTCCTGTGCTGTAAGTTTTGTGCGTTTTTTTTCAGGGTTCTGTCTGCTTTTAACCGGTTTTCTACTATGTTGAGAGTGTTTGTGACCGGTGTTTTTGTAAAGAGGGATATGACGTCATGCGATACAAACATTTCATCCTTTTTTATCTTGATTTCCTTTAATTCTTTCGCCAGTTGTTTTGAGTTTTTGCAGTGGTATTCCGTAAGTCCGAGGAGTGGTTTGATTATGTCTGCCAGCGTCTTGGAAAGGTTGTAAGTAACTGATCCTATACTGTCTACTATGGGTCTTAGTGGTGCTCCGGGTTTATGAATTTTCGGTGTGCCGTATATCCGGGGGGTGATGTTTGCTGTGGGGATGAGGTGGTTGTATGTTTGTTTATCGATTTTGTTGTCATCCAGTAACGGTTTGAGTAATAGCTTTAGTCTTCTTTTCTTTTCCTCCGTCGGGTCTTTTTTGAGTATTTCATATGTGTTTGGGTCCGTGAGCATTTCATTCATTTGTTTTTCATATTGATTAGTGTCCATGATAACCGTGGTCCTCCCTTTAGCAGCCGGTAATATTGTTATTTTCTTGTTCTTTGTGAGTGTTCTGATGGCTTCCATTTCCTGTTTGGTTATGTTTCTGGGTGGCGGTTTAGCTGAGGTGAGGATGCCTGCTATTTCGTTCCTTAATGCGGCTTTCTGTCCTTGGTCCTGTATCATATTGCACGCTAGTTCCGTGGCTAATACGAATTCTTCATGCGGGATTTTATTTGGTGTGATGGCATAGTTTAGTCCCCGTGAGAGTATAGTGCGTTCTGCTGTTGTTAGTGTGTGTTTAGACAGGTTGCAAATCCATTTTTCGTTTGTTTGCTTGTCCTTGCATTTATTTTGTTTCTTATTGATAAGTCTGTTCAGTTTTTTAATATGGCGTGTTTTTGAAAACTCTTGTTCTTGTATTGCATTCAGATGTTCTTCCATATTTTTTTCCATGTCACTGCTGAATTTGAACTGGCGTTTGAATTCTTGTTTTCTTTGTGCTATTTCTGTGTTTAAATTGTTGATTTTGTTAGTCGTGCATCTGATTCTTTCTCTTACCAGAGTCATTCGCGCTCTTTCGATGGTCCTTTCCGCGTTTCTTGTTGGTATCGGATTTTTTATGTAGAGGCTTGCTGGAATGACGCCTTCGTCTCGGCAGCGGAGATGGTTTCTTTGTCGCGCCAATTTTTTTCCTAGCTTTTCCAGGTAGCGTACCTCTTTGGCACAATCTTCTCCATAACTTATTTTTAATACGTAGTGGATGTTCATTATGTCTAACTATTACAAATATTTTAAGTTCGTTTCTTAGACAAGGATATTTTTTAAACTTGTTACCTCGTTAACAGTTTCGGCGAGAATCTCCCGCCTTCTTCAGAAACAGTCACCAGATGTCGAGTGGTGACGTGCCTTATCAGCTGATGTTGCGTGCAGGAGGCGTGAATGTACCCGCCCAATTTGACAGGTAGTCCACGCCTCCTGCTGTCAGGTCGCTCCTCCAGGATGGCGCTCCAGGTGTGCGACAGTGCATAACAAAACTATTACATTTCATTTCCACTTCCACCTTTTTCCAATTTAGAGGCATAATCTATAGACAAAAAGAGGGATTTGCAATGGGGGACCCGCTATCTGCCACTCTATGTAACTTTTTTATGGAGGATCTGGAAACCCGAGCCATAGAAACAGCACCGGATGACTGCAAACCTATCTTCTGGAAAAGATATGTTGATGACATTCTCGAAATAACCAAAACAGGCCACACACAACAACTCACGGATCATTTAAACTCCATAGACAAGACAGGCAACATAAAATTCACACACGAAGAGGAAACGGACAAGACAATAGCTTTTTTGGACTTAAAAATACACCACACAGAAGAAGGGAACATTAGAATTACAACATACAGAAAACCTACACACACCGACCAATATCTTCTCTGGACATCTGAACATCCCATCGCACACAAAATGTCAGTAATCAGAACACTATACGACCGAGCACAGAGCATCACAGAGGAGAAAGACAGACAGGAGGAGGAACAACACATCCAACAGGCATTAAAAATCTGCCAATATCCACCGTGGGCAAGTCGGAAAGGGAAATTACAGACACAAATAAAAGAAAATAACAAACCGGGGCTTTGTCACACTACCATACATAAAAGGAGTCACAGAACGCATCCAACGATCCATGAGGAAATACCACATTAACACCCCGGTCAAACCATACAAGAACCTCCGGCAGCTGCTAGTTCACCCCAAAGACAAAATACAACTGGACAATAAATGCAACGTCATCTATGAAATCCCTTGCCGTTCATGTAATAAAGTCTATATTGGTGAAACGGGCAGATGCTTCCATACTCGAAGGAAAGAACACCAATTAGAATGTGAAAAAGAAACAACAAGAAGACTCAAGATCCGAAAAAGAAAAAGCAAACCAAGAAGACTCACAAGATCCGAAAAAGAAAAAGCAAACCAAGAAAACCTAAAATCAGCCATTTCAGACCACTGCAAACGGCAAAATCACATAATGAATTGGGAAGAGGCCAGAGTCATTCGCGCTGAAGAAAATAGATTCCAGCGTTGGATTTTAGAGGCAGTGGAGATACGCAAGCAGGCGCAGAGGACGATGAACCGGGACGAGGGAGCGTATGCACTGTCGCACACCTGGAGCGCCGTCCTGGAGGAGCGACCTGACAGCAGGAGGCGTGGACTGCCTGTCAAATTGGGCGGGACGTTCACGCCTCCTGCACGCAACATCAGCTGATAAGGCACGTCACCACTCGACATCTGGTGACTGTTTCTGAAGGCGGCGGGAGATTCTCGCCGAAACTGTTAACGAGGTAACAAGTTTAAAAAATATCCTTGTCTAAGAAACGAACTTAAAATATTTGTTAACAGAGAAGCTTCTAAGTATGAATTTAACCAATTGATAACTTTACCAGTCAATCCAACCCAGTGTTCAAGTCGATATAGCAGTATGTTGTGATCAACAGTATCAAAAGTTGCACTGAGGTCCAGTAATACCAGGACCGATGTTTTGCCTGCATCAGTATTAAGACGCATGTCATTTATAACTTTAATCAGCGCTGTTTCAGTGCTATGATTGGCACGAAATCCTGACTGAAAATTATCAAAACGGCTGTTTGCTATCAAGAAGGCAGTTAATTGATTGAAGACAATTTTTTCAAGGATTTTCCCAATGAATGGTAAATTTGATATTGGCCTGTAGTTATTTAATACTGAAGGATCCAGATTATTTTTTTTAAGAAGGGGCTTTACAACGGCTTTTTTTAGGGACACAGGAACAACGCCAGTCTCCAGGGATGTATTTATAATTTGAAGCACATCTGTAATTATAAGATGAAGAACAGACTTAAAAAAAGTTGGTGGGCAGAATGTCCAATTCAGATGTTGAGGAACTGAGATTTTGTACAGTTTTTTCAAGAGTCTCATAATCAATTAAACAAAATTCTGACATCGTGTTGAAGTTATCTGTGTCATTGGTAATTGCAGTTTTTCAATTTTTTGCAGCTGAGATATATTATGAGAAATATTCTGCCGTATTTTATCAATTTTACCTTTGAAAAAGGATGCAAACTCATTGCATTTATTAACTGAGAGAAGTTCAGGTGCTAATTGTGGTGGGGGATTAGTTAGCTCCTCTACTGTTGAAAATAGCACACGGGCATTGTTCACATTCCTGCTGATGTTGGAGAAGAAAGACTGTCTTGCTTTACGAATTTCATAATTATAATTACAAAGCATCTCCTTATGGATTTGATAATGAATATGAAGTTTAGATTTGCGCCATTTTCTTTCAGTCTTTCTACATTCTCTCTTTAGCAGTTTAACAGCCGGGTACTGCTTCCATGGTGCTTTCTGCTTATCATTGACTATTTTGATTTTGAATGGAGCAATATCATCCATAATTTGGGTCATATTTAAATTAAAAAATTCCAGTAAATCATCTACAGAGTCTGACATTTTGGTTGATTTCTGCGAGAGAGCTTGCTCAAAGAGAGCACGTGTTGTCTTTTATGACTCTCCTACCTATAGTCGTTGAGCTATTCTGAATGTGAGGAGACATAGAAACATAAAAAAAAAAACAGAAATGATCGGATAAGGCCAGGTCAACAACAGTAGTAGAAACAGTAAGACCCTTTGTGATGACGAGGTCAAGAGTATGACCACGAGAGCGGGTCGGCCCCTGTACATGTTGTACTAGGTTGAAGTTGTCAATAATTGCAAATAGTTCTTTGGCATAAATGTTATCAGTATTATCTACATGCAAGTTAAAATCCCCAGATATAATAAGACAATCAAACTCTAAGCAAATGACTGATAACAGTTCACCAAACTCTTCAAGAAAGACTTTGGCTGAATGTCTCGGAGGCCTATAAATAGTTAATAATAATATGTTAGAGCATGTAACAAGTGCACACAAGTGTTCAAAGGACGTAAAATCACCAAGTGAGGATTGTTTACATTGAAAAGAGACTTGGAATATATTTGCAATCCCTCCACCTTTCCCTTGTTGGGTAACATTCAAAAAATTAAAATTTGGGGGAGCTACTTCAATAAGGGTGGAAGCACTATTTGCTTGATCCAGCCAGGTTTCAGTTAGAAGCAAAAATCAAGATTGTGTTTGCAAATAAGATCATTAATTAAAAATGACTTGTTTAAAAGTGATCTAACATTCAGAAGAGCTAGCTTTACAGAAAGTCTAGAAGTAGTATCTGCTTTTGCACTCTAATGTTGTTTTAAAACAGGAAGGAGATTATACTGGTTCACCCCCAGGGTTAAATGTGCTCTATGTGTTCTGTTTCTTATCAACACAGGAATAGAGCTGGATGGCATAGGCACATTGGGTCCTAGCTGGTTTTCAACACTACACCCATTTGCAGGGACCCAGAGTACATCAAACAAGACTTTCTAAATGTTCCATTTGGTTTGAGGGTGAAAGGATTGGAGATGACATGTATCTTTTGGATGGTGAAAAAGATTTGTAGCCAGCTGAAAGTCCTGGGCGAACTGGGTACACTGCTTGTCGCGACAGATTTGGGCTGGAAAAAGAGAGTGTAGCCATTGGGAGCAATTTTTTCATGCTATTTGGGAAATCCATCCGAGGAGAAGTGGAGTCGTCTGTCCTTGAATGTTGGGAGTCTTGCAAGTCAGATGTTTGTGTGTCCTTGATGACGACTTGCAAAGATGATTGTTTAGGCTTTGTAACTATGTCAGTCTGCGACATCTTATCAACTGTTTTCCTCGGTGCTGGCTGAGAAAAGATTGCAAGTTTGTAATGGTCTGCTAAGACTTTGGCTCCAATCCAGCTGAGTTCAGTGCTATTTGGCTTGTAAAATTCACTGCGATTCCCGAAAAGGTTAAAATTGTCTATGAAGTTCATACCAAATGAAGAACAAGTTTTTCCAAGCCAGGTGTTAAGACTGAAGAGTCGAGCAAAAGCAAAACTTCCTCTCGCTGGGAGTGGGCCACTGATAAAAGATTGAATTCCAGTCTTAAAGAGCTCAGAAAAAAGTTTTCTGAAATCATCTTGGACAAACAGCTGTTCTCTGAAAACATCATTTGCTCCCACATGCACAACAATATGTTTAATAGTTTTATGCTCGGACATGAGCTTCAAAATGCTGTCTTTGGTGTCAGAGATGGATGTATTTGGGAGACAACAAATAATCATCCCATAACCTTTTAATTGTCTTACAGTGGAATCACCAAGAACAAGGGTTGTGGGATCAGGTGGTGTTACGAGCTGCTTTTTGCCTCTTCTCACAGCTCTTCGATCTTGGTGCGATCTCTTTTTACTGTGTGTTTGTCCACTTGAAAAATCCTCTTCCACATCCCTGAGGCATTCAAATTTGTTCTGAATCCTTATGGGCTGTGGATTTTCCATAGGATTGTAGACCCTATTGTAATTTGTAGAACGAGCTGGTGTTGAAGTAATCACTCTTCTGTTTTTATTTTTGGGCTTACCACCCATCATTTGCCAGTTTTCTGTACTCACATTTTGCCCAGCTTGATTGGTGAATTCATCCACAATGTCCTCGGTCTGTCGGAGTGCAATCTCAGCATTCTCAGCCACTGTTTCTGTACTCCTTTCCTGAGATATCGCTTTTAATTCATCTGTCTTTGGCAGAGCATTAATCTTTGATTCCAGAATAGAAATCCTCTGTTCTAGTTCCATGCATTTTCTGCAGGATTTTTTGCTTTTTGGCATTTTGTATTAAAAACTAACTTATAAAGATGAAGGAAGAAAAAAAAGTGGAAATTAAATTAAAATTAAATTAAAAGCTAAAAAGATGAAAAATAAAATGAGAGAAAAAAAAATAGTGAAAATTCAATGAGAAAGTATAGAAATAAAGATCAAGACCGCTGATGATCTCCCTCGATCTGGGGCTCCACACAAGATCTCACCCCGTGGGGTCAAAATGATCACAAGAACGGTGAGCAAAAATCCCAGAACCGCACGGGGGGACCTAGTGAATGACCTGCAGAGAGCTGGGACCAAAGTAACAAAGGCTACCATCAGTAACACACTACGCCGCCAGGGACTCAAATTCTGCAGTGCCAGACGTGTTCCCCTGCTTAAGCCAGTACATGTCCAGGCCCGTCTGAAGTTTGCTAGAGAGCATTTGGATGATCCAGAAGAGGATTGGGAGAATGTCATATGGTCAGATGAAACCAAAATAGAACTTTTTGGTAAAAACTCAACTTGTCGTGTTTGGAGGAGAAAGAATGCCGAGTTGCATCCAAAGAACACCATACCTACTGTGAAGCATGGGGGTGGAAACATCATGCTTTGGGGCTGTTTTTCTGCAAAGGGACCAGGACGACTGATCCCTGTAAAGGAAAGAATGAATGGGGCCATGCATTGTGAGATTTTGAGTGAAAACCTCCTTCCATCAGCAAGGGCATTGAAGATGAAACATGGCTGGGTCTTTCAACATGACAATGATCCCAAACACACTGCCCGGGCAACGAAGGAGTGGCTTCGTAAGAAGCATTTCAAGGTCCTGGAGTGGCCTAGCCAGTCTCCAGATCTCAACCCCATAGAAAATCTTTGGAGGGAGTTGAAAGTCCGTGTTGCCCAGCGACAGCCCCAAAACATCACTGCTCTAGAGGAGATCTGCATGGAGGAATGGGCCAAAATACCAGCAACAGTGTGTGAAAACCTTGTGAAGACTTGCAGAAAACATTTGACCTCTGTCATTGCCAACAAAGGGTATATAACAAAGTATTGAAATGAACTTTTGTTATTGACCAAATACTTATTTTCCACCATAATTTGCAAATAAATTCTTTAAAAATCAGACAGACAATGTGATTTTCTGGATTTTTTTTCTCATTCTGTCTCTCATAGTTGAGGTATACCTATGATAAATTACAGGCCTCTCATCTTTTTAAGTGGGAGAACTTGCACAATTGGTGACTGACTAAATACTTTTTTGCCCCGTATATATTATAGAACCTTGAAGTGGGAGACAAACACAGTCACTATCATCAAAAAGGCTCAGCAGAGGTTGTACTTTCTGTGCCAGCTCAGGAAGCTCAACCTGCCTAAGGAGCTGCTGACACAATTCTACTCTGCCATCATTCAGTCTGTTCTTTGCTCTTCCATCACTGTTTGGTTTGGATCGGTCACCAAACAGGAGAAGACCAGACTGCAACGGACAATAAGGTCTGCAGAGGAAATTACTGGTGTCAAACTGCCCTCCATCCAAGACTTGTACTTGTCCAGAGTCAGGAAACAGGCAGGTAACATCTCTGCGGACCCATCACACCCTGGTCACAATCTGTTTAATCTTCTCCCCTCAGGGAGGCAATATAGATCACTGTATGCAAAAACAACCAGACATAAGAACAGTTTCTTCCCTCAGGCTGTCTCTGTGATGAAGAGCTAAAATCCAGATTCATATACATCAGTAATATCACTTGCAAAATGTCTGCACACTCATACTGTCATTCTGTGCTCACTGTTACTTATATTGTATTTATACTTATTTAAATTTACTATTTCATCTTTGCACTATGCACCATATTGCACCAAAAGGGAAATCCTTTCTGTGATGAACAGCTAAAATCCAGATTCATATATCAGTAATATCACTTGTAAAATATCTGAACACTTATACCGTCATTCTGTGCACACTGTATACTTTATATTTAACTATTCCATACTTGACTTACCTGGATTACTTTGCCCTATGCACCTATTTTTTGTCGTTTGCTTGTTTTGTGTAGACACTTTATCTGTGTTGTACTATGAGAGCTAAGTGAACCGGCAATAAGTGTGTTTCTGATTTATATATATTTATATAAAAAACCTCTGGGTGATATTATTCATAAACATGATATTAGTTTCCACTGTTATGCTGATGACACACAGTTGTATGTTTCTACAAAACCTGATGAGAGACACCAGCTTAACAGAATTGAGAAATGTGTAAAGGACAGACACTGGATGCTTATTAACTTCCTTCTGCTTCACTCTGACAAGACTGAAGTACTTGTACTCGGACCACATGCAGCTAGAAGTAGGTTTTCTGATTCCACAGTAACTCTGGATGGCCTTTCTGTTTCTTTACGTGCAGCAGTAAAAGACCTCGGGGTGATTATTGACCCCGGACTTTCATTCGAAACTCACATCAATAACATTACCTGGTTAGCTTTCTTTCATCTCAGAAATATTTCGAAGAGAAGAAATTCAATGTCACTACACAACGCAGAAAAATTAGTTCATGCTTTTGTTACCTCCAGGTTGGATTATTGTAATGCCTTACTGTCTGGATGTTCCACTAAGTGCATAAACAAGCTCCAGTTAGTTCAAAATGCAGCAGCAAGAGTCCTTACTAGAGCTAGAAAATATGACCCCATCACCCCTGTCTTATCCACACTGCATTGGCTCCCAATCAAATTTCACATTGATTGTAAAATACTACTATTGACCTTGAAAGCACTGAATGGTCTCGCGCCACAGTACCTGAGTGAACTTTTGGTCCTCTATGACCCACCACGCCTACTTGGATCAAAAGGTGCAGGCTATCTGCTGGTACCTCCCATAGTGAAGGCTACATCAGGGAGCAGAACCTTTTCTTACAAAGCCCCACAGTTATGGAATAGCCTTCCAAGTAGTGTTCGGGAATCAGAAACAGTCCATGTTTAAGTCTAGGCTGAAAACATATCTGTTTAGCCAAGCCTTTTGTTAAGTGTGTTTATGAGGGAAAGGAGTAGATCTGGAGGGTCCTCAGACAGTGTTTTGGTAAACTGGGATGTATGGATGCTGTCAGTCCCCCACTCGCTTGAGTTGAGTTTGTTGATCCTGTAGTGGCTGCTGCTTTATGTCCCGGGGCTCCCTCATGCCTGTGTTACCTTCTGGGGCTCTCCCCTTTTAGTTATGCTGTCATAGTTAGTTTTGCCAGAGTCCCTGCTTGGGACTCTGGCAAAACTCGGTGCAAAATGTATACTGTTCCTACTCATCAGGTGACATTGGGCATACCCAACAACTTGTGTTTTCTCTCTTTCTCTCCCCCCCTCCCCCCTACTGTCCCTCGGAGTTACATGGCAATCCTGACCTCTTCTGCTCCTCAGACCTGCCTGATCCATTCTGATGCCCTACATCTGGTTGGAGTCTCATCACATCGCTCCTGTGGAGGACAGCCCCATATGGACAGTTGAAAGTCACACTTGGAAGATGCTCTGGACACTTACAGTAATGCTTTTATGGCTGAGGACTACAGCTGACTTGCTAACTTTAGGACTGCAGTTGTCATGAACAGTTTTGCACTCAAGTTTCCATCAATGAAGAGTTACAACATCAACAAAACTGACTTCATGTTAAAAATGTTAGAATCACATTGTCTCTTATCACCCAAATGAGGATGGATTCCCTTTTGAGTCTGGTTCCTCTCGAGGTTTCTCTCTCATGTCGGCTGAGGGAGTTTTTCCTTGCCACCGTTTTGCTCATTAGGGATAGATTAGGGATAAAATTAGCTCATGTTTTAAGTCGTTCAAATTCTGTAAAGCTGCTTCGCGACAATGTCTATTGTTAAAAGCACTATAAAAATAAACTTGACTAGAGGGTGAAGAGAGGGGAGCCATTGCCGAGGCGATGTGGGGGCCTTCTCTCACCCTCTGTGAGCGATCAGACAGGAAGTCCTTTATCCAGAGGCAGATGGATTAAGACAGTCCCAGATCTGTCAGGTTGGACACCAGTCTGTGAGGGAGAATGGTGTTGAATGCTGAGCTAAAGTCCACAAAGAACAGCCTAGCATAGCTCTCCTGCTGCTCAAGGTGAGTGAGGGCAGTGTGGAGAGTTGTAGCTATGGCGTCCTCTGTAGACCCGTTAGCTCTATAAGCATACTGGTGTCTAACATGGGTGGGGGACTTGCGATGATGCAAGTCTGAACCAGTTGCTCAAAGCGCTTCATGATGACGGGAGTAAGTGCCACTGGACAGTGGTCATTTAGGCTGCTAATGGTCTTTTTTTTGGCAATGGAAGATGGTAGAGGACTTCAGTCAAGGTGGGATGGTGAACTGGGATAGGGACTGATTGACTTATGTGACATCCTATACTCTGTACATAACATGGTTCTACTAGATGTTTTATTTTACTACAAGATACATGCCTATCAGATATACTGGACAGAGGTGGTCAATTACTGCAGGAGTCTTGGTCAAGGTGGCTCATTGCTATTTAGCCCCTAATGTTCTCCAAGCTTTAACATTAACAGCCCCATGAGCCTTTGCACTCTGGCAAGGCTCCGTGGACCTGGCAACAACTAAAGCGACTGCCTTTTCTGGTCGCTACAATAATAATAATAATAATCCTCCTCCCTGGACCCAAATTTATTTTCAAAATGGGATTAAAGGCCATTTAGATTTAAAAAAAAAAAAAGTGATTTAACTCCTGAAAAACTCCATAAGTTTAACCCTAATATTCTGGACACTTGTATTAAATGTATGACAGAGAAAGGAACCTTATTTCATTGTATCTGGACCTGTAAACATATTCAAGAATTTTGGAATGACATAATTGAGATTATTTCCTGGATCATTCAGAAAGAAATCCCTGTAATGTCCAGTAATCTGTATCCTTGGCCTTATCCCTGAGGCATTATCCCTTAGAACACATGAAAGCAAACTGGTCAACCTCTGCTTACTATAAGCAAAACATCTTATTGCCAGACAGTGGAAAAGTGTCTGTTATCCATCTGTAACTCTATGGGTTAATGAACTATCTTCATGTATAGCGATTGAAAGGCTTACATATGCCATTAAACACAAAAGCCATATTTTTCATAAAATTTGGGATTCATTCATTACATTTTTAGAATCAAGACCTAGTAACATAAACCCTTAATTGTCACAATAACAAGCGAGACTGTACCCTCCTGTATGTGGTGGTTTTTTTTAAATTATTTTTATTATTTCTTAATTTTATTGTAAACCATTATTATTTTTTTTTCTATTAACAGATGGCTCAAAGTTTGGGGGTGGGTTGTTGGGAGGTGGGCAAGAAGTATATCTTTTTGATGTATTTGAATGCATACATTGAAAAATTGTTGGTTGTTTAAATCAATAAAAATAAGGATACAAAAAAAAAGTTAAAAGTGACTACCTACAAACATTTTTAATGAAAAAGTACAGTCATTGCTGCATTTTAAAAAATATTTCATGAGCCTGCATAAAAATGCATGGGGTTGCTCAAAATTCCACAGCACACTTCACTTTGTCTCACAGCACACTGGGTATATACTGTACATATCTAAAATCAACCCTCACTGAACCAATGTTCAAATTATATTTTGTCTGCAATTGTGAATTCATGGAAATGAAACGTCGTCACACCAACTGCAGACCCCAGCACCAAAACAACTTGCATAGGTGGCAAATTTTGTGGCATCGAAAACCATTGGATCGTTGGTGTGGTAACAAGTTTTATATTAACTTTAGCATTAATTATAGTTAACAGTATCTGTTCAGATCCTGTAGTGACATGCTTCTCTGTTTCTCCTCGACATTTAGAAAAGAAACAAACCAAGTGTAAATGAATACGTTTCTTGTTTTTGTGTGTGTGTGTGTGTGTGTGAGTGTGTGAGTGAGAGAGAGTGTGTGAGAGAGAAGCTACCGTGTTGTGCATGCAGCAGAGTCAAGGAAAACTTGGTACAGTTTTTCTCGACTGCATTTGGGAAAACAGACTATAACGGAATGCTCATGATGATGACTAATATTTTGTGTAATACAAGAAGCTGACCATGTTTAGGAGTCGTTATGGGAGGACCTATGTTGGTGACTACCTGGGCTTGTGATTTTATGGGACTTTCATGAATAATTATACAATAAAGAAACATTTGCTTGAGCATTACTTTATTTACTTGAGCACTGAGGTGTTACTAGTATTTTTTATTAACAGGTAAATTCCACCACACTGGCTAAAAGAACCAATGTCGGACTGCACTGTGCTCAAACCTGCGATTTACACCACTACTCCACATATCCGTGAGAAGAAATTAATATTAATTGGAGCTACCTTCATCTAGTCATCATATTTTGTTCCATAAAAATACAATCTTTATAATAAAATTTCTGACAAACTCACAACCGAGGAGTCTCCACTGTTCTTGGCTTCCTCTCGGTTCACCAGCTCTCCCTGGCAGGGGCCGAAGTGTGCACCTACTGGAACAGTCTCCCCCTTATTAAACACTCCCAGGCCTGCATCAGGAATACTGGACTTCTGGATTTCTAGCCCAGGAGGAAGTGTTTGTCTGGCTCGGTCAGGGACTCCCATGGGAACAGGAGTATCGGGGATGAAGAGGGGTGGCCCATGAACCTCACATTTGTTGAGGAAGAAGGATTTGCAAACTTCACAGTCTGGGCGCAGAGAAAACACAACAGGAAGAAATGAGGCCCAAATGTGTGTGCAATCTGTATGTGTCTATCTAAGACCATATATGGCACATTAGTACTGTATAAAGATTATCCTAAATAAGCTTGCCAGTAAGGTTCACTGAGCATCTGGTTGAGACTAGAGGTGTCCATCAGGACTGGGATCAAACAGGACACAACAAGGTACCAGTAATTGGCAAAAAATATGGAAACACCTACCAAAATGACAAAACACCACAATTTGACCTTTTGTTCTCAAGTTCTCTTCATAAACTAAACATTTTCATCATAACAAACAAATGTTACAAGTAACCAGAGTAAATCATTCTAAAATATTATCAATATTTGGTATGGAACCCCTTGACACTGAAGTGCACCGACACGATCAGGCATGCCACCATAAAGTTTATGAATAAAATCAAGTGGAATTGATCTCCATATATCTTGCAACACTTCCCAGAGCTGTGGCAGGTTTGAAGGAGCCCTTTTCACCTTCTCTCGCTCCATGTAGTTCCAGACTTGCTCAATTATATTCATGTCAGGACTTTGGGCTGGCCAATCAAGAATTGTCAAGTTGCCATCTTATTCTTTGTTTTGTAAATACTGTTTAACCATCCTGGCTGTGTGTTTTGGGTCCTTATCTTGCTGGAAGATAAAGTTGTTGCCAATGAGAGCTCTTCCAGAAGGCACAGCATGATGGATAAGGATTTGTCTGTACTTGTCAGCAGTGAGGGTCCCATCTATTTTGTAGAGATGACCAACTCCATTGTAGGTGATGGCTCCCCATACTTGCAAGACCCCTCCGCCATGTTTTACTGTGGGAGAAATACAGTTTGCCTTGTATCTTTCTCCCTTTCTGCACCTGACTTACTGTTGCATAGCGTTGCCAAATAATTCAAGTTTCTTCTCATCTGAGAACATGACCCTTTTCCACTGCTCAGAAGTCCAACTCCTGTGAATTTTTGCCCAGTTAAGTCTCTTCTGCTTATTTCCACCTCTCAACAAAAGTTTTGCGCAATGACACATGACCTTTGAGGCCTTCTGCTGAGAGCGTCTTCCTAACCAGGTATAGGGACACATCCTTGCCTGTAGCATCTTGGAGGTCCTGTGCCAGTTCCTTGCTGGATTTCTTCCTCTCTTGTAGGGAAGTAGTCTTGAGGTACTGGATATCAGCTTTAGTCAACTTTTTCTTCCTTCCTCTGCCTGAAATGTTCTTGAAGTTCCCAGTCTTCTGGTGATGCTTGAGGCATTTGCAGACAGCACTGTGGGTCACATGCAATTTCTTTGCTATGGCTCATTATGAATGGCCCTCCTCCCGCAAAACTTTCATCCTAATACGCTGCTCTTCTGTAGTTTCTCTCTCTGATGCCATTTCTGCCTGTTGCCTGGCTGTAGTCAGAGGATAAATACTTTTTCTAATGAATTATTTGTTGAGACCACATGATTTAGTTAATGGTTTTCACCTGTGGAATAATTAGCATATCAGGGTAGGATTGCCCAATAAGGAGTGATTAAGGTGGTTTTTGGGGCTAAACTAAACAAAGAGATATTATTTCCAATATTTTTATGATGTTTATCACACAACAATGGCCAAAACTGCTAGTGTTTTCATGGTTAAAGTATAAAATTGTAGTTAAAAGGTGTCTCTGTTGTAGGTGTATTATGCTTATGTGTATGTAGATTGGTGTTAAGTGATCAATCTTTAACAATTAAATTGAATCAATCCCATTGAATCATTTAATTTGACTCATCTGAATTGAATCATACCATGGAATCAGTCTCATTGAATCATTTGAAGTGAATCATTCAGTGAATCATTCAAGTATCTAATATGATTCAGAATTTTGATCACTTACCAAGCTGCAGCTAATAATATTCATATACACCTTAGAGTTCTTTTGCGATGTGGGCGACTTCCAGGAGTATCGGAACAGCAGACAAACACACAATTTTAATAATAATAATGGAATTTATTATAACAAAGATAAAAAAAAAGGGAAAAAAATTGAACAACAGATGAAATCTTCTGTAAACAGTGTGTGTGTGTGTGTGTGTATATATATATATATATATATATATATATATATATATATATATATATAAAATGAGTGTGTGTAAGCAAAAGATTAGCTTTGTAGGCTAATTAGACAAAGGAAAGCTAGCTAGCATGTGTGTGTAGACAAATGATTAGCTTTGTGTGCTAACTAGACAAAGGAAGGCTAGCTAACGTGCTTTTCAGGCCTGGTGGCCACGTGTGTTAAGGCCTAGTGGGTGTGTGATAGAAATTAAAGGTTAACAATTAAAATACATTCAAATGGTCATCCGTGATGTATATGGATTTGAATGTAGGCACGGGAGAGTGCGCTATAAAGGTTGAATTGAATCAGGACTTAGAATATTATCGAAAGTCGAGATAAAAGACCTTGTGATAAAGAACAAAGAAGGGGGAGGGCTACCACGTGTCCCCTTACAGAACAAAGAGAGTTAGCTCTGATTTGCTAGCTAACATATGGTTAGGGCCTGTTGAGGCCTGTGAACACGTGTTGAAGCCTTCCTTGGAGACAAAGGCTTCCATAGACAGTTAACCCACTTAGCTTTATAGTATTATTAAATTCACTGAAATCTTAATGAGGTCAAAGTATGGGTAAATAATGAAATTAAAAGTGTTAAGAGAGGGAGAGAGACAGCATGCAAAACCTATTAAACGATTGAGACCAACAATAAAAGCAAATGATAGAAAACCAAAATCAGTGTGCACACTTAAACAATCCCTGAGTGTAAATTCACACTAAGTAAATAAACTAATTCCTAAAAACTAGCCTTTTTGCCCAAACGCCAGTGTTACTTCAAAATCTCGCTGTGGCAGCAGGGGCGTGGCCAAGCATCAATCTGTGACAGGAGGGCGGAGTCAGGGAAGGTAAGTGGCAGAATCACTACACCTGCTGTCAATTAACCTGTGTTTGTGTGTCTTCCCAGTGACCGCACCCTATATAAAGAGAGAGAGAGCAGAGGAAGGCAGCTCTCTCTGGCACCAGTCAAATGGTGTGTGTTGTGTGACTGGATATATTTGTGTCTGAAAAGAACAAATAAAAGAGCATTATGGAACTTTATTCTGGCCTGCCGTCTTTCTGTGCTCCTCCCCCTCCTACGAACTGCCACAGTGGTGCCGGAACCCAGGAAGGAGCACAGGAAAAGAACAGTCCCATGGAGTCCTCCCCCTTCGCGGACCTGGTCCACGCCCTCGCCACGGCCCAGCAGAGCCAGCACCAGGCGCTAATCACCCTCCGGAAGGAGCAAGAGCGCCGGTTCGAGGCTCTGGTGCTGGCGCAGCAGGAAGATCGTCAGGCGTTCCGGCACCTCCTCGCGTCGGCGGGGTCCACCAGGGCTCCCACCGCGGGCCCGTCCCCCCTCATCCTAACCAAGATGGGCCCGCAAGACGACTCCAAGGCATTCATCACGCTCTTCGAGCAAGTCGCGGAGACCTCGGGGTGGCCGATGGAGCAGCGCGCGGCGCGCCTTCTCCCCCTGCTAACGGGAGAAGCGCAGCTGGCCGCGCTACAGCTCCCCGCCGACCGGCCTATGCGGACCTTCACCGGGCCGTCCTCAAGCGGGTGGGGCGCACCCCCGAACAACAATGACAGCGCTTCCGCGCTCTGCGGCTGGAGGAAGTGGGCCGGCCGTTCGCGTTTGGCCAGTAGCTCCGGGACGCCTGCTGGCGGTGGTTGAGGGCCAACAACCGCGACGCCGAGGGAATCCTCGATCAGGTGGTGCTGGAGCAGTTCATCAGCCGCCTGCCAGAGGGAACCGCGGAGTGGGTCCAGTGCCACCGCCCGGTGTCGCTGGATCAGGACGGGTCGGTCCGGTTCTGCGTGGACTACCGAAAAGTCAACGCGGTGCCTAAATTCGACGCGTACCCAATGCCTCGTATTGACGAGTTGCTCGATCGGCTAGGCACGGCTCGCTTTTACTCGACACTGGATTTGACAAAGGGTTATTGGCAGATCCCCTTGACTCCATTATCCCGAGAAAAAAACGGCCTTTTCCACACTGTTCGGCTTACACCAGTTTGTCACACTTCCTTTTGGGCTGTTTGGGGTGCCCGCTACATTTCAGTGGCTGATGGACAGGGTCCTCTGCCCCCACGCCATCTATGCGGCTGCATACCTCGACGATATCATTATTTATAGTAATGACTGGCAGCGGGACTTACAACATCTGAGGGCCATCCTTAAGTCGCTGAGGCGAGAGGGTCTCACAGCCAACCCAAAGAAGTGTGCGATTGGGCGGGTGGAAGTACGGTATCTGGGCTTCCACTTGGGCAACGGGCAGGTGCATCCCCAAATTAACAAGACAGCAGCAATTGCAGCCTGCCTGAGGCCCAAGACCAAAAAGGGGGTGAGACAGTTCCTGGGGCTGGCTGGTTACTATCATAGGTTTATACCTAATTATTCGGACATCACCAGCCCACTGACTGATCTCACTAAAAAGGGGGCACCAGATCCGGTCCAGTGGACGGAGCAATGCCAGCAGGCTTTCTCTGAGGTAAAGGCTGCACTGTGCAGAGGGCCACTATTACACTCCCCTGATTTTTCTCTCCCTTTTATGTTACAGACGGATGCGTCGGACAGAGGGCTGGGGGCCGTGTTGTCCCAGGAGGTGGAGGGGGAGGATTGGCCCATGCTGTACATCAGCAGAAAGCTGTCGGTACGTGAGGGGTGCTACAGCACGATAGAAAAGGAGTGCCTCGCGATCAAGTGGGCGGTCCTAGCCCTCCGCTACTACCTGCTGGGATGCCCTTTCACCCTCTGTTCGGATCACGCGCCCCTCCAGTGGCTCCACCGCATGAAGGATGCCAATGCGCGGATCACCCGTTGGTATCTGGCATTCCAACCCTTTAATTTCAAGGTGATCCACAGGCCGGGGGTGCAGATGGTTGTGGCGGACTTTCTCTCCTGTCGGGGGGGGGGAGTCGGCTGCAGGCCGGAGTCGGGCAGTGGGGGTATGTGGCAGCGGGGGCGTGGCCAAGCATCGGTCTGTGACAGGAGGGCAGATTCAGGGAAGGTAAGTGGCAGAATCACTACACCTGCTGTCAATTAACCTGTGTTTGTGTGTCTTCCCAGTGACCGCGCCCTATATAAAAAGAGAGAGAGAGCAGAGGAAGGCAGCTCTCTCTGGCACCAGTCAAATGGTGTGTGTTGTGTGACTAGATATATTTGTGTCTGAAAAGAACAAATAAAAGAGTATTATGGAACTTTATTCTGGCCTGCCGTCTTTCTGTGCTCCTCCCCCTCCTACGAACTGCCACACTTGCCTTTTTGTAGAAAGCAGAGAAATCTCGGAGCGGCGGAGTTCACAGGAGCTTGGAAAAACTTCTGTGGGAGACAGAGGGTCCTTGGAGAGCGCTTCGAGCTCGTGAGAAGGAAAACTCTGTTCAAACAACGTGCACTGGTTCAGGAGGGTCCAGCCGCTTTCTAAACAGATGAAAACTGCCTTTTTGGGCTGCAGTTTCAGTACGTACTTATAAGGAATAACTGAAAACTGGTTATAACTCGCTTAAGTTAAAAATCGCGTGTTTCCGGAGTCTACCGTGATCAAGGGTAAACAAAAAGGAAAACGCTCTGAAACGTGGATCTTGCAAGAAAGAAGTCGTGGTTTCGGACGGTCCGATAGCGAGTGCCTGCTTTTAGGTCTGTTCCGTGTGGGTTCAGACACTAAAGAGGACGAGATGTCGGAGTTCCAAGTCCTTTAGGGAATCCTGGAGGATGTGATGTAAGTGATACCGCCCAGGCGTGACATAGGTCAACGCGGAAGTTGGCTGGGAGTTGTAGTTCTTAGACAGTAGATGGCGCACGGTACCTACACTGTATCTTCATAATGTATTTCAGTTGCCTTCAGTGCAGATTCTGATGTCATTTGCATGGATTAAGTATGCAAAAATCTATCTTTTCCTAGACATTTCCAAATTTTCTGCCAGTACTGGATACGACTATGATTTTTTTTTTACTTCCTTGTGGGAGTAAACAAAATGGCCAGATATGAAGCTTGCAGGGCAAAGTAAAACAAATGTTCATTAACATGACTGTGGCACTGCATGATGTATTTACAGTATTCTCTTAGGACTTGCCTGGTCAGGGTTGTTTTAAATTCAGCTACTTGTTTGCTTATCTTCTGGGGAACAGAATTTCCCAAATTTGTTATGAAATCACATGCAGGTACAAACAAAATTAACTGTCCACGCAGTAAGAAAGAAAGTAAGTAAATAAAAATAGTCCAACGCACATCTCTATTTGAGCTTGCTGACAATTATGGCATAAAGCTAGATATTTTTCCCCCCCCAATGCCATACATATAGGATTCATCTCATCTCATTATCTCTAGCCACTTTATCCTTCTACAGGGTCGCAGGCAAGCTGGAGCCTATCCCAGCTGACTACGGGTGAAAGGCGGGGTACACCCTGGACAAGTCGCCAGGTCATCACAGGGCTGACACACAGACACAGACAACCATTCACACTCACATTCACACCTACGGTCAATTTAGAGTCACCAGTTAACCTAACCTGCATGTCTTTGGACTGTGGGGGAAACCGGAGCACCCGGAGGAAACCCACGCGGACACGGGGAGAACATGCAAACTCCACACAGAAAGGCCCTCGCCGGCCCTGGGGCTCGAACCCAGGACCTTCTTGCTGTGAGGCGACAGCGCTAACCACTACACCACCGTGCCGCCCTATAGGATTCATATTTAATTTTTAAAAAAAAACAAAAAAAACCCCACAACAACCCCCCCCGAATGACAATTTAAGCATAACTAATTTGCTGAAGAAGAAACCATTGGACCCAGAGGAAACCTACACTGACGGGGGAGAACTTACAAAACTTCACACAGACAGCAACCCGAGCTTAGAATCGAATCCAGGACCCTGGAGCTGCGCCACTGTGATGCCCCGAAATCCGTATATTTGGACTCCTGTCTCTCACACCCACTGTCTCTTATTAAACATCCCATTCCAGGGGCATAATGAGGGGCATACTCTCTGTCCCCTATTAAATCACAGCTGGTTGGGATCTTCTGCGAGCTTATGCATGTGGGGAACAGAGCACATAGCAAAACACACCTGGAGGACAGTGCTATCATATGGCACAGTATAGCAAACCCCAGCCAGACAATGATGAAGCTTACTGATGTTTCAAGAAGCATTTATTATGTTCAGCCGTCATCCTTAACTTGAACACAAATGTACTTCCTTTCCTTCACAGCCTTTCTTCACAAACACCATAAGAGCTGCAGATGGATAAATAAAATAAAATTAGCTCTCACAAGCATAAACCTTTCCATAATGCCAGTTAACCACACATGTGGACATTTATCAAATATTCACTCATATAAATCGGTCAAAGCACATGAAAAGCAAGAAAACCAGCATTAACACGACATTACAGCTTATCCATGTAGCATCCTTTCACATAAGCTAACCTTAGCATGGCTAATACAACAATGATATATGTAAACACCCTTTCTGCAGTTAATTAGGATAGCACGTCACAGCAAACAGTCATAAAACAAGTTGAAACACACAATACCTTGTTCCCATTTCCAGACAGGCGCTTAATTATCCATAATGAAACTTTACATTGCAAGGCAACGTCTTCAAAACACCTTTTCCTTCCGTACACTCTTCAATTAGCTGCAGTTCACGTGTGAACACCTATGGGCAAGTTGCTGACTCTCAGATGCGAGTACGCCAGAAGGGTTTCAAAATAAAAAGACCCGAAAACATAAAAGGCACTAACAAAAATAAAACTTACAGGAAGTAGTTAACTTGCTTAAATACCAGTCAATAAGAGTCATTTACACTCCCACCAATCATGAGTAAATAATGGAACAGTATACGGTTTATATTAGGCACGAATGATTTCAAACTGAAAATGACCTCCCCTATACAAATAACTTGTTTAGAAGGTGGAAAACCCTTTTAAACCATGAACTATGAGCTTACAAGGTATAGCTAGAAAGTATTATTAACTATAGGGTGAACAGGCTTAATCAGTCTCCAGCAGCAAGACTAGCTTCTGGACTGAGCGCTCCACTTCAGACATTGTGGAGACGCTCCTCTTTCTTGCCGATATTTTTTGGGGGGTCCCTTTTTTTTTCCCCCTTGGGGGGGGGTGCTTGTGCTTGTCTCAGAGCGCGGATCTCCAAACACATGAGAAGCCCATCTTACGCACATATCACGCGGACTCCACACCTCCACACACGCATCGCGTCTGAAGTCATAACTCATCAGGGGAAATCGTGTCCGCATTGGCATGTTCAAAAAACAACTTCGCGTCAACAATGATACCACACGCAAGAAAAAAAAAAAAAAAACAACAGTCAGGCTACTCAACACATCTGATCCACAGCAGCACCAAAGCATCACTGGAAATCATGTCAACAACCAATCTTCCATTTCAACACGCATCAACAAACAAATGGCACCACAAACATGAACGAATCGGTCAGGCTACCGATTCCAAACCCACAGCAGACGAATAATTAAATGCATCTTACCTTAAAGCAGAATCAACCACAAAGGAAGTGTGTTGGCACTGTTGGCACACTTCCTTTCTACTAGTTTGTGTCCCCAACCTGGCAGCAGCAGTCGTTGTCATATCAGTTTATTTTATCTTTGATGTAAACACAACACTTCGGATATGCAAATGCTTCCCGTTACACACGATTGCTATGTCAATAAACATCATTTTGCCAATATTTTAGAGACCATCCATCTTCTCCGTCGGTCAGCATCTGTCGGGATCCGATAAAATGATAAATCTTGCCTTGTGTGTTGATGGTTACTACATCCAGGTGCACAACAATATAATGGCATAATGGAAGTCTTGCTGAAAGTAAAAACTTTCTTTGATGGCTATATTCCATTCAATGCTTCGCCATCGTTCCTCGTTGTTGCCTGTGGTAGACTACTGGTAGTTCATGTCCAAAATGGCAGCCGCATTTGTCGTGACGTCACGTGGGATGGGTCTATACATGTCTTCTCTGATGAACTCACCTGGAAGAGGCAAGGCCTTGACAGATTTCATAGTTAGGAGATGATTAGGGGTGAGTGGCTCGAGGCTGGGGGGGTGGGGTATCACTGAGGTTGTTAACAGTCAGTGGATGGCTGTTGACGATTGCCATAGCTTCACAGAGGAAAGCTTGTAGCGAAGCATCGTTTAGCCTACCAGAAGAAAGAGCAAGCGTGGCCTTAGGATGCCTTTCACTGTTCTAATCTGTCTCTCCCACACCCCTCCGACATGGCTCGAATAGGGTGCATTCATGCTGAACTCGCATTGTTTCTCAGCAAGAAATGCAGCCAGCCAGTCTGCACTGACTTCTTTTAGAGCTTCTTTGAGTTCATTTTTGGCTCCAACCGGCCTCAACCTATTGGTTGAGGCCGGTAATGGATAACTTCTTGCGCCCAAACCAAAATGGCTTCCGTCAACTGCATTCTACTAGCGCTCACATCTTAGCCCTCTGGCGCATTATCGAAGAGCTCATAAACCACCATAAAGGTGTGATGGTCTTTTTGGACTTTAAGAAGGCTTTTGATTCCATCAGACACGACACAATGTTTTCCATTCTACAAGCATATGGCGTCCCCCCTAGCATAGTCGAGGCAATCAGGACAATGTATATCGATAACACTGCCGTGGTTATAACTCCTGACGGTGTAACTGAGGAGTTTTCTATCAACTCGGGTGTCCTTCAAGCAGACCCCCTAGCTCCTCTGCTCTTCATCATTGTTCTTGATTACGCCTTGCGTTTAGCCCTTCGCATGGATGATGGGCTCATTCTTAAATGCCGTAGAAGTTCTTGCCACCCTGCTGTCCATCTATCTGAGCTCGACTTCGCTGATGACATTGCTCTTCTCAAGGACTCTGAATTCGGGTGAGGATCTTCTCCACCAAGTAGAACTGGCTGCTAAATCAGTTGGCCTTCAGTTGAACGCATGCAAAACCAAATGGTTGCATATAAATTCCTCTACGGACCAATCTCTCCACGCGCTTGACAACTACTATCGAGAAGGTGGACGACTTCAAATACCTTGACAGTTGGATGAACACTGCTCATGACATCAACTCCAGAAAGGCCAAAGCCTGGGGCGCCCTAAATTCTCTAATCAAAGTGTGGGCTGCCCCGCTGTCTAGAGACACAAAGGTCAGTGTGTTCAAGGCCTCAGTCGAATCCATTCTTTTCTACGGATCCGAGTCTTGGTCTCTAACGAGAGCACAAGAGCAATCCTTGGATGGCACGTACACCCGCATGCTCCGCAGAGTGTTCAACGTCAGCTGGCAGGACCATTGGACAAACGACCGCCTGTACGGTTCCCCACCACGCCTCTCGACCATAATCGCCAAACGCCGTCTGGCATTGTGCGGCCATGTGTTTCGTCACGATCAACCTGCCGCACAAGTTCTCTTGTGGGAGCCTGAGGCGAAGCGCATAGTCGGTCGACCACGTACCACTCTGAAAATGGCCCTCGAGCGAGAGACGGGGTTGAAGGAAGATCAACTCAGAGCAGCTATGCTCGACTGGCGGGTCTGGGATAGGATATCTTATCAAGTCACCGGCTCGCCGGATGACAGATGATGATTGGCTCCAACAAAGTTGCTTCCTTGATCAGACTTGATTTGATGAACAGTGCCACGTATGGCAAAGCATCGTAGGTCATTTATCAGGGCGTCGGTGGACATGTCGTCAAGCATCTCAATATGGATGGCGCAGGAGCTAAGGCAGGGATGGGCAACTGGCGGCCCGGGGGCCGAATGCGGCCCTCGTCCTCACTCATTACGGCCCGTGAATAGATTAATAATAATAGTTTAAAAAAAACACTTGTAATTATACTGTTGGCCGATAGAGGGCGCGTCATACGCAAACAATAGCGGGGCCCGGGCCGCCTTCCCCATCAGTGAAGAAGAAAGTCAAGAGCCATGGCCACAAACAGTGGCAAAAAGAGAAAACTTGACCGAGAAAATCGCACTTTTCAGCCAAAATGGGAAGAGTACCACTTCACCGAATTCAAAGGAAAACCAATGTGTCTCGTTAGCTTGGAGACATTATCAGCCCTAAAAGATTACAACTTAAGTCGCCATTACAACACCTTGCATAAGGTTAAATATGAGAAGTACACTGGAGCTGCCAGAGCCGCTGTCGTAGCCGACCTCAAATCAAAAGTATGTCAACAACAACAATTTTTCACAAAAGCCACGACCTGTCAAGAGTCAGTCAGCCAACAAAGCGTCTTATGATGTCGCACTCGAACTTGCTAAGGAAAAGAAGCCACTGTCGGATGGGGAAATGGTCAAGTCGTGCGCCGTAAAAATGGCCAAAGCTTTTGGCGACAACAACATGGCCAAAAACTTTGAATCTGTGTCTTTGTCCCAACGCACAGTAACACGCAGGATTTTTGACATCCACGATCATGTCGAGATAAAACTGAAACAAGTCATGCAGGACTGCAAGTACTTCTCATTAGCTTTGGATGAGAGTACAGATGTGATGGATGTTCGCCAACTACTGGTTTTTGCAAGAACTATTGACAATTCATTTGATGTGCACGAGGAGTTATTGAAATTGGCATCTCTACACGACACCACTAAAGGCAGCGATATATTCAACGCCGTTACCAGTGCTGTGAGTGAATATGGTGGCTTTGAAAAGCTGTCGACTGGTGTTACGGATGGCGCACCTGCGATGCAGGGAAGACACAGGGGTTTCGCGGGGCTACTCAGGTAAAGCGGGGTAAACTGCCTTATACTGCACTGCATCATCCATCAGGTGAGTAGCATCATATTAATTGTGAGATGTACTGTAGGCCTGGTGTGCCATGGTTACACAAATATAGAAAGACGTATATACAATAAATTTTTTAACCGCAACTATTTATCTTTCCAGGAAGCCCTCTGCGCAAAGACATTGAACTTTGGCTACGTCATGGATTTGGTGACAAGTCACTAATCTCATCCGAGGAGGGAACAGATCTCTAGGTCACCGGAGGTTCATCACCTTTCTGGATGAAGTGGATGCCGAGTATGGGGATTTACAACTGCATACGGATATCAGATGAATGAGTCGAGGAAAGTGTCTGGAGCGGTTTTTTGCACTGCGCTCGGAAATACCAGTGTTCTTGGAGAACAGTGTTAGTGGTGATACAAGTGCCTACTGCGGAAAACTCAAAGACACACAGTTTCTTTGTGACATGGCCTTTCTGACAGACATCACTGCGCATCTCAATCACCTGAACACACTCTTGCAGGGGAGAGACCAAACTGTGCGTGATCTCTATTCTCACATGACTGCATTTCAGCGCAAACTCAGCCTGTTCATAGAAGGCTTTTCTTCCCCTCGTGCAAATCTGGCACATTTTCCCGCATGTGCTGAGATGCGCAAAGACAACCCCGGGTGCGAAAAACAAATCCAGAAATACAAAGCAGACATCGAAAAATTGCAGGAACAATTCAACGATCGTTTCCAAGATTTTCACAAGATGCAACCATGAACTGCGCTATTCACAGACCCCCTCTGTGCTACGGTCAGCGCACAACCATCGGAGCTGCAGCTCGAACTCTGCGAGCTGCAGGCAGACCCGTTTTTTCAAGCAAAGTGCAACGAGAGGGGAATTTCATTTTGGAGACTTCTTCCCAAGGCACGTTTTCCACGTCTCAGAGATTTTGCGCTCTCAATGGCCAGCATGTTTGGGAGCACTTACATTTGTGAGAGCAGTTTTTCCCCCATGAAGCACATAAAATCCAAGGAGAGAAACAGACTCACCGATGATGCTCTCTTTCATTTGATGCGCATTGGGACCACAAAGATTGACAGTGACATCCAATCCATTGTGAGCCAGCAGGCCAAACCACAGCTCTCTCATTAGGTGCAATTCATGTTGGGCCTCTGTTGTCTAATTTTCTGCCATTATGGACCACTTGCATGTGACGTCATAGCCGATCCAGATTGTAAACAGATGCCATCTTGTCGGTCAAACGCCATATTTCTGCTTTCTACTTCTGGTTCCACCTTGTCTTCTGGAAAACCCTACTACAGTAAGCCCTCAGTATTCACGGGGGTTAGAGACCGAACATGGCCGCGAATAAGCCAAAATCGCGAATACTTGTAAACCCCCCCCGTAGTGACGAGCCACTGCCGCAAAAGTCCTCCCTTCCTTTAGCATATCGAGAAGTCCTACCTTCTCCTGCAGCATCATTACCTTCTTCTGGCGCTTAGGTTCCTTGGCAGGAGCCTTAGAAGATGCAGAGCGTTTAGGAGCCATTGTAGGGCGTAAAAATTATTCAAAAATACCAAGAACGCACAACACGTGAACAAGTCTGAACTACGGGAACCGCGAGACTGTACTGTACAATGCGCTCATTCGTATCAGCCAATGAGCAGCAGCCCGCCATTCAAACTTCAGCCAATAGCGAGCGAGCATTCGGCTCCAAGAATGTAGCAGTGTGTAAACGTTCGATATGTTCGCCGCAAATGACCGTGAATCGCTGAGATTTCCGCGAATGTATAGGAGATATGTTCTATATAAAATCCCGCGAATGTGAATTCGCGAATACTGAACCGCGAATAGGCGAGGGTCTACTGTATATACAATTCTACTACAATGTCAACTCCACTGAAAATCAATAAAACATAAGATGAGTGGAATCCTGTGTCCGAGTCCTTCCCTTTCAAGCGTGGGAAACCCATGATGCTCACATGCACTTGACAATAGGCTGCTACGGGACCCTGACAGGCGTGCCAAATGAATTGCTGCTATCAGGTATACCATATATACAGTAATAGTGATAGACTACTGATACTTGATCTAACTGATAATATAAAATATTCAACCATAATGGTGGATATGGCGGCGCATGATGGGGATGCTGCGGCTACAAGCTCTCCCTACCTGTGCACGTTTTATGTTTTTTGTGTGTATTTTTGCATGTTGTTTGTCTGTACCGGACTTCAATATCCACTACAACCGTATGGACTTACTGGACATTGGTTTCCAGCAGAAAATGAGAGTTTGTAGCTATTTCCATCGCATGCACAACATTCCGGACGAGATAGCGAGACCAGCAGGGTCTCCGTGGATTGTTATCGGGTCTGGCAGGCGAAGGAGGCGGCGTCGGGAGAGGAAGCAGAGCCGGCCTGTTGACTAAGCTCAGAAAATAGCCACTCAAACCTCCACTGCCAAGCCTCTACCTCTCCAACGCCAGATCCATGGTAAACAAGACGGACGATTTGGAATTACAGCTGGAATTACCTTATTCTATTCTATAATCGGCTGGTCAGTGCTATACTAGATACTACTGATATATCTAGTATCAGTACTAGTACTCAATACTTAAGTGACTTACCCGTCCAATGAGGATTGTTATTTTCTTGTTTACAAGATGCCACATCTGAGGGGGGCTGACAAATCCTGAATTTCTGTAAAGATAACTGTCCAGAGATTTATAAGCACGCAGTGCTTCACCACTGAACAGCGAGGGAAAGTTAATGAGGTAATTATACACATCTGGGTATTCCACCTCTGGCAGTTCAATATCCACTGACACGGTCGTGAAAACTACGTCCGGTAATCGATAAGGGTCACTAATCTGTAGGTCATTTATTTTAGACATATATCTAGTTATCTGTTCATCAGAAAAATGAGCCGTGTAGTCCGTCGGTTGAAATTGATCCATTTTGTACACGAGTGCAGCAGTATTCAGCTGTGTTGTTGACCGACAAGATGGCGGCTGTTTACATTCTGGTCACGTGACTGCAAGAGGTCTATTGAATGTGAGCTATTTGCACTTTGGTTTTTTTTTTTAAAGCAAACTTTTTGTCTGTTTTTTTAAATCAAGGACATGGTGTTAAAATTCCTTTTTGCACTTTGTTTTTAAGCAAACGTTTTGTCTTTGTTGCTTATGAAGGACATGTTAAAATGCATTTCTATGCAGAAAATAGTTGTATGTTGGTGCAATAAACATACAGATATAAACACATATAAAATGTGTTCTTATTGAGAATCATATTGTAGCTTCTTCATATACAATTATTTGAATTGTGTGGTCATGTGGCCCTCCGATGATGGTGGTGAAAAAAAATTGGCCCTCTTTATCATGGAAGTTGCCCATCCCTGAGCTAAGGCAAGTGAAGAGAAGACCATACACCTCTTGTTCTCCTTTCTACCCTGCTTTGTGAAAAATGGACCAAAGTAGTCCATTCCACAGAAGGTAAAGGGGGGGGGGTGATGGTTCCACACGTTCAGGGAGTAGATCAGCCATCCTTTGCTCTTCCGTTGGTTTCTGAAGCAGTCTACAGGTAACGCATTGACAAATGTAGGATGCTACTGCCCGATTGATGCCAGGAATCCATGGGACCTGATGTCATTATTGGTAAGACCTTTGCCTTGATGTTTCATCCTTTCGTGGTGATGAGCAATGATCATCTTTGCAATGTGATGATCCTTGGGGACGATTGCAGGGCGCTTGATGGAGTCGGGAAGAGAAGAGCTGCACAGCATACCTCCCAGCCTGAGGATGCCATCTTTGTCGAGGAAGGCATCAAGCACAGTCCCCTCCAAAAGTATTGGAACGGCAAGGTCAATTCCTTTGTTGTTGTTTTTTTTTTGTACACTGAAGACATTTGGGTTTCAGATCAAAAGATGAATATATGAGACAAAAGTTCAGAATTCCAGCTTTTATTTCATGGTATTTACATCTAGATGTGTTAAACAACTCAGGACAGAGCACCTTTTCTTTGAACCCACCCAATTTTCAAGTGAGCAAAAGTATTGGAACATGTGACTGATGGGTGTTTCTAGTTGCTCAGGTGTTGCCTTTTAGATTGATTGCTGAAACTTTAAATAGCTCTTGTTTTTGGCTTTCACCTGTGAAAACTGTATTTGCTGCTAAGCAAACATGAAGACCAGAGAGCTGTCAATGGGAGAAAAGCAAACCATTTTGAAGCTGAGAGAAGAGGGAAAATCGATCAGAGCTATTGCACAAACATTGGGCTTAGCTAGTACAACAATTTGGAATGTACTGAAAAAGAAAGAAACTACTGATGTACTGAGCAACAAACATCAAACAGGTCGGCCAAGGGTAACAACAGCAGTTGATGACAGAAACATTGTGAGAGCTGTGAAGAAACACCCAAAGACAACAGTCAGTGACATCACTGCCAAACTCCACAGGGCAGGGGTGAAGGTATCACAATCCACTGTTCGAAGAAGACTTCGAGAGAAGAAATATAGAGGCCATACCACAAGATGCAAACCACTCATCAGCAAAAAGAATCAGAAGGCTAGATTGGATTTTGCAAAGAAGTACAGAGATCAGCCACAAAAGTTTTGGGACAAAGTTTTATGGACTGATGAGACCAAGATTAACCTCTACCAAAGTGATGGAAAGGCCAAAGTATGGAGAAAGAAAGGATCTGCTTATGATCCAAAACATACAAGCTCATCTGTGAAGCATGGTGGAGGTAATGTCATGGCTTGGGCTTGCATGGCTGCTTCTGGAACGGGCTCACTAGTCTTTATTGATGATGTAACTCATGATGGTAGCAGCAGAATGAATTCTGAAGTCTACAAAACCATTTTGTCTGGCAATTTACAGAAAAATGCATCCAAACTAATTGGGAGAAGCTTCATCATGCAACAAGACAATGACCCAAAACACACTGCCAACACAACAAAGGACTTCATCAGGGGGAAAAAGTGGAAGGTCTTGGACTGGCCAAGTCAATCACCGGACCTTAACCCAATAGAGCATGCATTTTACCTCCTGAAGAGGAGACTGAAGGGAGAAACCCCCAGAAACAAACAACAACTGAAAGAGGCTGCAGTAAAGGCCTGGAACAGCATTTCAAATGAAGAATGCAACAGCCTGGTGAAGTCAATGGGTCGCAGGCTCAATGCAGTTATTGCAAGTAAGGGTTATGCCACCAAATATTAAATGTTATTCACTGTAAGTTAATTTAATAATGTCTGTTCCAATACTTTTGCTCACTTGAAAAGTGGGTGGGTTCAAAGAAAAGGTGCTCTGTCCTGAGTTGTTTAACACATCTAGATGTAAATACCATGAAATAAAAGCTGGAATTCTGAACTTTTGTCTCATATTCATCTTTTGATCTGAAACCCAAATGTCTTCAGTGTACAAAAAAAAAAAAAAAAAAGGAATTGACGTTGCTGTTCCAATACTTTTGGAGGGGACTGTGAGTAAAATGGATTTTGAGATGGTAGGGGGATCCCTTTGCTCAGCAGTTTCAACTCCTCTTGATACACATTTTTCTGCAGGTCTATGATTATGCAATGTTCTGCATGTTCTCGTTCTGTTACAGTGGTGAGACCGTTTGATCTGTTCTTGCTGATGCACCTTAGTATGCGTGCAACAGCTCGAGTAGCCAGTGACCAAGATGAGAGCTTAGACAAGCCATCAACAAGGCTTACTCGTTCTGTGGTTCTTGTGCTAAGCACTAGAGCACTTCTGACCTCTGGATCTCTGATCATTAACTCTGGAATCTCAGCAACAGGCAGCTTCATTTCCTTGTTCCATAAGAACTTGGGTCCAGTGAGCCAGGTGGATGAACGAAGCTCGCTGGGAGTCAAGCCCCTAGAAGCATGGTCAGCAGGATTCTCATTGGTTGGGACGCATCTCCATTGCTGAGGGACCGAGCTGAGATGAATCTTCTGAACGCGATTAGCCACAAAAGGTGTGGAATCGTCATGCTTCATTGTTGATATATCCTAAGATCACCTTAGAATCAGTCCAGAAGAACTCCGCAGTCCCAGTAGATGCAAATTCATCCTCGAGTATGTTGCTTACCTTCACAGAAACAACTGTGGCTGTTAGTTCCAATCTCGGAACAGTTGTGACCTTGGATGGTAAGACACGTGCCTTTCCTACAACTAAGGCACAGTGAACATCTCCCTCTTCATTTTGAAGTCTCAAGTACGAGCACTGGCCACAACCCTTAAGGCTAGCATCCAAGAAATGATGTAGCTCTGTCTTTGTGACCTTTCCAAATCCAGCAGGTGAGTAGGTACGGGATATGGTAACATTATCTAACTGGGCTAGATCACTTCTCCACTGTTCCCATTCTGGACGAAGTTCGTCTGGGAGAGGATCGTCCCAGCCTGTGCCTCGCCTACACATCTCCTGAAGAATGATCTTCGCTTTGAGCAGAACAGGCGCCACAAACCCGAGAGGGTCATACAAGGAAGCCACTACAGACAGGATGCCGCAGTGTGTTGCAGGCTGATCCTTTAGGCTGACGTTAAGCCGGAAGTGGTCGGATTCCACATCTCATTGAATCCCCAAGACTCTCTCAAGTGTCAGGTTGTCAAAAGTGAGGTCCATATTTTTCACATTAGTTGCTCGTTCTGAGGGTGGTATACTCTCTAGAACGTCTCTGTCGTTCGACACAAACTTGTGTAGTCGCAAACCACCTGTGGTGCACAGTTTGCGAGCTTCTCTGGCAAGCTGAATAGCATCTTCAGTGCTTTCAACACTGGCAAGCCCGTCATCTACATAAAAATCCCTGATGATGAACCGGGAGCCTTTAGGGTAGAGGTTGCTATTCTCTTTAGCTAGATGCTTCAGCCTGTAGTTTGCGCATCCAGGAGAGGAAGCAGCACCAAACAGATGCACCTTCATCCGGAGCTCGCTGGGCAGGGAGTTCAAGTCTCCTTGCTTCCGAAAGAGAAAGCGCAGGTAGTTGCGATCAGCCTCGTACACATGAAATTGATGGAACATTTTTTCCAATGTCGCACATCAGAGCAACAGGGTGTTGTCAAAAGCAAATGAGAACACCACTCAACTTGTTCAGCATGTCAGGACCAGAGAGGAGGTGGTCATTTAGGCTGGTTCCTTTGCATCTGGTGGCGCAATCGAACACTACACGAAGCTTTTCCGGCTTCTTTGCATGACGAACACTGTGATGGGGAATGTACCATCTCTCACCTTCACTCCCACCATCTTCAACCTGCTCTGCATCTCCCTTCTCGATTACCTCCTCCATGAACTCGACATACCGCTCCTTATACCTTTCGTCCCGTTGCAGTTTCCTTTTCAGGTGGTTGAGGCGTATCATGGCTGAGTCTTTGTTATCAGGCAAGCTAGGTCTGTTTTTGAAGGGCAGGGGCATTTCATAGTGGCCAGGCATGTTTTTCCATATACCTTCATCTAGCTTATGGAGGAAGGCAACATGGTCTTGTGATACTGCTTTGCTGTCTTCACTGCCATCCTTGAAGTCAGATTCTAGAATGCAAATAGCATTGGCAGAAGTTACCAGAGGCAGCTCTTTAACCGTGATTTTGTGACACAGGCGACTTGTGCTCAACGAATCATGGCCTTGGGATGAGCGCCCCACAATAGTCCATCCTAAGTCTGTCCGTATTGCACAGGGTTCCTCATCTCCTCCTAGGATGACCTGCCTTGGTGCCATGGCTCTGGAGCAGTTGTAGCCTATAAGAAGTCGTCCTACTTCACAGTCCTTTAGTGGTTGGATTTCGTCTGCTAGTTCTCTGAGACGACTCCATTGTTTAGCCATCTCACAAGTGGGAATGTGAGCATGGTTAACGGGTATGCAATCCTTCGTGTAGGCAACTGGAAGATCAACCTGAATAGCAGAACTGTATCCCCTTACACGAAGGCCGGAGACACTCACTTGGGATAACTGTGTTTTTTCCCCCACTCATGGTGGTCAACTTCAACTTCACTGGATACTTGTCAGCAATTAGACTGTCGCTCACTTCTTGGTTGATGAATGTTGTATCGCTTTGAGTGTCGAGTAGAGCATAGACAAGCTTCTCAGCTGTTGAACTGTTTTTAGTTGACACCCACACTGGTATTACCATCGATGTGTAGGATGAGCCTTCGCCTGTTACACTGAGTGATGTTGCAGCAGCAGCACTTGGATTCATCCCTGTTTCAGATGAACACCTTTCCTTTCCATAGTTGTAATCATGGAGGACTGTAGGATGCCTTCCTTTGCAGTTGTCGCAGAAGTGACTATGACGACAGTCTTTTGCACCGTGCCCAGATTTTACGCAACCGTAACATAGTTTCTTCTCCTTTACGTAGTTCCGTCGTTCTGCCAACATGCATGAATTTGGTGTCTTATCTTGACAAAGGATGCATGGAGCTTTAGCCCTTTTCTGGTCTGACTTTTGATTTGTGTTGTCTGTAGCTGTGTGAGTGGTGAGAACACTGGCCTTGTTTCTCTGTCTCGGAGATTTCTCTTCTCAGTGTTCGAGTCTGATGAATGAAGAGCATGAAGCAATGTAATTGGATTGCAGGCAATCTCAGCTTCAGTTGACACAAATGTTGCAAAGTCCTTGAAACTTGGAAATTCTTGCTTCTCGTTCAGGCATTGGGTGACTTGTCGGTTCCAGTGTGAAGCTGCCCAGTCTGGTAGTTTGTGGGCAAGCTTCTGGTTCTCCTCACAGTCATTTAGTATGTCAAGACCCTTGACGTGAGGCATGGCATCTTGATAGGCATTAAGAAAATCTGAGAAGTTTCTGAGTCCTTGAACATCCTCAGGTTTAATCCTTGGCCAATTGCTGAGCTTCTCTCTGAATGGCGAATGGCTGGCCAAAGCGACAATTCAGCTTGTTCCAGGCCTCCTGATAGGCTTCAGCATCATTCCGGAAGAAAGTGCCTTCTAGTACCTGACATGCTGGACCACCAACGTATTTCTTCAGATAGAGTTTTTCAACTGGTGTGATTGCTCTTTGGTCAATGAGTGAGGTAAACGCTGCTTTCCAGTTCAATGAACTGTATTGCATCACCATTGAAGACAAATGGCTCTGGATCAGGGAGCCTATTTAAGGCTATGCTGTCTTGAAAGACCCGAACAAGAAGGGAAACATCTGTGTGAGGGGGTGTTGCAACATGAGATAGAGGGACTGCAGTTACAGGCACACTGTTTCCTTGTTCCTTTCATCGTTAATGCAGTCAGCAGCTTCGCGTTCCGTCTTTTTATCGTATACCTTTAGCTTAGCTTGAGCTGCCCGCACTTCCTTCACTGCCTGCAATCGCTCCAACTCATGCCTTTGTGCCTCCAGAGCCTTCTGTTGTTGTTCCTCTAACTCTCGGATGACTTCTCTTTGTCTTTCTTCTGCCTCCATCATTTCATAATTTGCTTCCTTCACTGCTAGCTCTGCAGCTGCATCTGCACGCGTGGCTGCCATGGACGAAGCTGTGGCGTGTTGGTCAGACTTGCAGTGACTTGTCAAGGAAGCAGCAGATCCATAGACAGACTTTGCATAGTCACGGTGGAGCAGTTCATGAAGGCAGCGTCTTTCCATGTCCTCGTTAAACTCACCTTCTTCGTCTATTGCTCTGCCGTAGGCAATGGTGATGATTTCTGTGGTAACTGATTCGCAAGTGTCAACTCTTCTTCTCACGCAGGTGGAAGGTGTGGCAAGATCTCAAATTCCAAAATACAGGTTCATTACGTCTTCCTTCACTTTCTTAAACTCTTCAATGAGAGGCCAGAGCTCACTCTCTGGCATGTATGTCTTCAGCTGATCTCTTGCTTTGCATATGTCGAGCTTCCATTTTTTGTACATGGAGAGCAGCCGTTTCTCCTTTTTCTTGGCCTCTTTATCTTGTAGTGTGCGCATTTTCTCTGTCGAGTTCCGTGCATGTTCAGAGCATCGAGGCCTTTCAGGTTCCTTCAGGCCAGGTGTCTCAGATACAACTGCCACTGAGTGGAGCTCACTCTGGAAGTCTTGAACTTCATGCTGGGAACCAGGCATCTGCTCCTTTGTCTCCTTGAAGCTACCTGACTTTGACATTATCAACTCAATTTGAAATTATTAAGTCAGAAGAAACCTCTCAACAAGTATGATCGAACCTTTGCAATAAACAGAAAGTTGCTGTAGATATCCAGATAAGTATTACAAGAAAGGCAAACCCTAAAGTACTTGAAATGCAAAAATCAGTATGAGCATGAACAACTAGCAGAGCTGCATTAACGTGCAGACACTCAAACAACTGGAAATGTCCAGGTAAGTACTGTAATGAACACACTTCTCAAAGTACTTGGGATGCAAAAAATATAAAATGTCCTTAATAAAGAGTCTATGTGTCCATGTGTGAGTGTAAGCAACAGTTTCTTTCCTTTGCTGTAGATGAGAAGATGAGTATGAAAAGTTCACTGGTTCAGTCTAAAAGGGCTGTTCATGTGGAGCTCACCTTGTTGCAGTCTGTAGACTGTGTAATATAGGTGTGTACTCACAGTTCTGCTTCAATGTCAGTGAATGTGACCATACTTGACCATTGCATCAAATCCATGAAACCACTGCCTGGATTGCTGAAGCGGATCATGTGCTGACACGTCGGGACATGTTCATGATGAATCCATGTAGACAGCACATGGCGAAGTACTAGCAGCAGCAGCAGGCACGCCGTGAAGACCCTCCATCATGGTCATAATGGCAGCAAGTCGTCAGATCGATGAACCCCAGCCAGACAATGATGAAGCTTACTGATGTTTCAAGAAGCATTTATTATGTTCAGCCGTCATCCTTAACTTAAATACAAATATACTTCCTTTCCTTCACAACCTTTCTTCACAAACACCATAAGAGCTGCAGATGGATAAATAAAATAAAATTAGCTCTCACAAGCATAAACATGTCCATAATGCCAGTTAACCACACGTGGACATTTATCAAAATATTCACTCACATATAAAATCGGTCAAAGCACATGAAAAGCTAGAAAACCAGCATTAACATGACATTAAAGCTTATCCATGTAGCACCCTTTCGCATAAGCTAACCTTAGCATGGCTAATACAACAACGATATACGTAAACACCCTTTCGGCAGTTAATTAGGATAACACGTCACAGCAAACAGTCATAAAACAAGTTGAAACACACAATACCTTGTTCCCATTTCCAGCTAGGCGCTTAATTATCCATAATGAAACTGTACATTGCAAGGCAACGTCTTCAAAACACCTTTTCCTTCCATACACACTTCAATTAGCTGCCGTGTGAACACCTATGGGCAAGTTGCTGACTCTCAGATGAGAGTACGCCAGAAGGGCTTCAAAATAAAAGAACCAAAAACGTAAAAGGCACTAACAAAAATAAAACTTACAGGAAGTAGTTAACTTGCTTATATACCGTCAATAAGAGTCATTTACACATAGCATGAGCTTCAGTTGAAAAAGAGGAGTTTGATGGCTTTACATGTCTTGGAGGAAGTACGTGTTAGCCTTCACTCACATGGTTAGAGAGACCTGGCTAGCGGGTGGATACTAGCAGGTGACCACACTGGACCAAAAAAAAAAAACGGGTGGAAGAAAGAGGAAAAACAAAACTATAATCTTCTAATGTGGTGAAGACGTTAGGACACATTTATGGAAGGAGACCCAGGTATCAGTAAGTAAGTTTCCCAAGATGGAAGAGTCTTCAGGACAGAGGACTTTGTGCTTTCTGGTTTCTCAGTCACACGACATCCCACATTTTTTTTTTTTTTTTGTCGTCTCAGAATAAAACACAGGAGTGGCTGGAGGGAATGACAGACATTATGCCACATTAAATATAAACAGAAACAAATTAAACATTGAATGTGTCATTCATGAATAAATTAAAAATTGTAATAACAAGCAAATCACTATGGTTTGAGGGGAATCATACATAGAGCCTCTTATTTTCCGTTTCAAAAAACATTAAATTCCATTTCAAAGAATGGCTAATTCCGTTTCAATTCCGTTTCAGATAATTTGTTTCAGTTATATGCTCAAATGACAACTAAATTGGCATTTTTAGATTTTCAACATATAAAATACATAATTCAGAATCAGAATTCTTAAGTACATGTAATAAATGTATGAAATTTTATGTTTCAGGTAACTGGTGTTGGGAGGCATCTGCATGTTTGCTGTCCTTGTGCATCTATCCCTGTAATCCTGCTTTACTGGCCTGCTGTAGTACAACTTCATATAAAGCTTTAAACTTTCTGTACACAGTCTAATATCTTAATGCACCTTAGAATCAACACTAAATTTCACTTCACTGAAAATGTGTTTCATTCATTTAAGACTGTAGTTAATTAATGCTGTTAACTTGATTGTTGACTGGCTCCTGCTATTTTCTTTAAAACTTTATATTGTACATTAATACTTTTATGGTTATCCTTACTCTTTATACATGTACATTTAAATAAAACAATCTCAGTTATCATTTTATCCATGTTTTTCAAACTTTTATTCGTTGTTATGCTTACAATGTTTTCAGTGCAACGACAGGTCTAACAAAGTGTGTGACAGTGTCCATTTAATATATACTTTAAATGATTCAAATTATTTAACAGTTAACTCTATTATTAGTTTAATTTACATTTTGCCTGTAAATTATTCATTTAATAATGCACACGTCTTCAAACTCTTTATATAGAAAATCATTCTTCGGAACATAACTTCTTATTTAAGAACATAAACCATTACATCATGAAAATTATCAGTTGCTATTATATAATGTTAAACTGAAAAGGTGCAAACTACTAATGGAAATCTGACTGTTCAAAATCTGCCTTCAAGATCACCATTATAATACAGCATTAGGAGTTCCTTTGTGCTTGAAAATATTCCGTGGCCACGTGTTAATAACGCATGGGAACGAGATCCTATTCTGTGGCCACGACTTGTTTAATGCATGGGAACGAGGTGATTATTAGGTGGCCATGAATTAATAACTCGTGGCCACGAGAAGCGTTAGTCATTTCATCACGGAGACTGCTGACTTTCTGGCATCAGTAGTTTCAGCCGCAAATATGGACAAGTTTGATCTGATTTTGTTTTATTTTAATCTAGGAATGAATTATAATGATATCCTTAAATCACTTGCAGTTAGACATGGAGTAATTCTGAGCAAGAGACACTTAATTAGGCTGCTCAAAAAGCACAGGCTCAAACGTAGACAATATGCTGACCTCGGGGAAGTTAGATTTCACCATACAGACTAAACCCTGTATTTATTGCACAATTGACGGCCGCTCAAAAACTGGACATCATCCCATCAGGCTGGAACTTGAATCATCTCGTGGCCACGCGTTATTAATTTGTGGCCACCCAATAATCATCTCGTCCCCACGCTTGTGGCCACGGAATAAGATCTCGTTCCCACGCGTTATTAACTCGTGGCCACGGAATATTTTTTTTTCACCCATTTCACCAGAGGGGCTCTGTAGATTCCGTTTCTGACCCCAATTTCCACGATTTCCGTCCGTTTTCCGCGATCGCGGAAAATCGGAGGCCCTACATACACTTTGGGCCATGCTGTTATATGAAAATAAAATCAGGCGGCATAGATTTTTTACACACACCCATCGTGTGATATTCCATGCTTTTTTTTGTTCAGGCTAACATCAGTTTATAACGACTAAAGTATTTTAAATAAATAAGTTTCTCTCACTCCTCGCTATCATGTTACACGCTCTATAAACAAAGTTCATACTTTAATCAATAAAAAAAAATCTAAATTTCAATGTCATAATTTGTTGATTAAAATAAGAGACTGAGGCTACATCCCAAATGTACTGTATTGCACTTTTAGTGCACCAGATAGTGTGCAGGGTAGAATAAACAGTGAGTGTTACTGAGCACCAGAGTGGCCTAATGTCTTACAGAGATAGTCTTTATCGTCAGGATCTTCCACTTTAACGGAGACACCTTCAGGTGGGTTGTTGAGATCGTCTCCATACTTGTAGATATTCAGCTCCAGCGTCTCCTCTTTCTTCACACAGGCTTCTGAGGTCTCTCCATCCATGGATGTCTCTGTTTTCATGTCCTCACACAGCTAAAGATCAAAACAACAAATCTGTTAGGGCAGGATGGTATCCATCCCACTCGGGAAGATGCTGCTCTCATTTCTCGCAGAATAGCTCATAGTTTCAGAACAGGCCTAGTTGATCTGTGACAATCCAGAGCCAAGGCCAGGGAGCAGACGGACAGGCTAAACTGTCTGTCTGCTACCTGCACAGAGTCATCACACAGGCACCATTACATTGAAGCATGAACTGTTAATGAACTTCTTACTGTTCAGCAATTTAATGTACTGTGTTTAGACAGAAACATGGATTAAACCAAATGAGTCTGTAGCATTAAATGAAATTAGTCCTCCTGGTTGCAGTTATATACACCAGCCTCGTCTAACTGGCAGAGGAGGCATCGCGATTCTTTATAATGATCATCTCGGCATGACACAAAAACCTGGACAGTTAGTATGAAGAACTTCAAACGCATTTGTGGCAGTGGGGGCGTGGCTTAGTGTCAGTTTGTGAATGTAGGGCGGGGCCAGGGAAGGTGAGTGGCAAAGTCAATGCACCCGTTGTCAATTAAACGTGTGTGTTTTTGTTGCAGTGACTGTGGAGAACAGAAAAGGAGGGAGAGCAGAGATTTCCCCAGACCAAACCGCAACTGTGTGTATGCACATGTCTGGGTACCTAAACGGACATTAAAGCTGAAAAACATAATATAAAAGTGTGTGTTAACGTCATCTCTCGCCTGTCATGCTGTCAGACATAGTTCAGGCTGTTTGGAGGTAAAACTTGTTGCAAGATGGCACGCAGATTTTATGCGTGTCAGATGATTCAGGACAGTGATTCCATTCATGATTCAGGACCGCGATTCAATTCAATTTTGAGAACTGTGACCCTGATGAACAGTGCCTTTTTTATTTTTAAACTTCAACTCGATCCAGCCAAAGATCCAAGGTAAGTGTAAATATTTCTTCTATTTCTGATGAGCAGATTGGTTGGTGTGCGCGCTGTAGTGCATACAGAGGAAAAATTTTTCCAGAGTTAACAGACCATGGAAAATTCTTGTTGTGATAAAAATGCTAATCTGTAGAAATCTAAAATATAAATGAGAAACATCTATATATAAAATGTAGGCATTTATGGACTGTTTTAGGATTCAAAAATAGTCTCCAATCTATCCAGACGGGTCCCGACCACATGCCCCAAATATTTTAGCCACACTGTCCCACACACCAATTTCACACTGATGCAAGAATTCACACAAGACACACTGCATGACCCGGATAAAGCGGAAGACGACGAGACGAGAGACACTGCATGATTTCTTCTTCTCGTGATGGCACAAAGCAGCATATCTTTCTTCAAGAAGAAAGACAACCTGCCTAACAAGAATCCTCCAGTTACAGAAACTTCTAGTAGTTCACGATCAACAGCTCTCACACTGGATCTCACTTTGGATGATGAGTGCGCAGAAACGGAGCACACCAACCACCATCCTCATCACAACAACAAGGATTCTGTAGAAAAAGATTCCACCCCAAACCAAACTTGGACCCAACAACGGGTTAGTCTAAATCTTTAGTGGCTTTTTTTTTATAAAATGTGACCACTAAGTACCTATGTACTGCAAAATATATACGTTTTTGTGACCTCTATCAGGGTTCTCCACTTTTCAAAAATAAAAGGTGGTGGCAGGGGTTTGAGGGCTGGGAGGGGCAAAGCCCCTCCTTGAAGCTGACGGACTTTGGGCTTTTTTGACAGTGAAACTGGCCAATAATGGATAGGAATTGCTAAATCGTTGTTAAAATCATTTTATAAAAAAGTAACACATTTTTACTGTACATATCTGATGGACAATGGCCAAAGATAGAACTTAATACAAGACGTTTTATTGGGTCTGGTTTCCCAAAGTAGCAGCAGAAATTTAATACAATATTTTATAATAAAAGCTCAAGTAATTATTACAGCAAAAAAATACTTTGTCTACAAAACAGAATACTGTATTGCACTGTGTTTGCACCACCTGATTACATGCACATTACAGGACTACTACATAACAGACAGCACCATGACCCAACTAATCCATCTCCCTTCAGAGGGCTAGATATAGTGGCCTGTCCCCACCCACTGGAAGATACCAATTACTTTATATTACCAACATCGCATAAACCATACATTTACATAATCTCTATAATTCACAAACAAAATACCCAGTTACAATAAATGCTTTTTTTTTTTTTCAATACACATAATGTTAATGGGGTGAAACCACTACAGTCCATGCGCACCAGCTTGTGCATGCCCAAGACTGGCACTACAAAGCCACCCCGGCCTCCATAGTTTGGGTCCTTTGACCCAGGAACCTGGAAGTCCTGCAGTAAACAAACAGTATAAAGCAACAGGAAAATGCAGTTCTTGCCTACACAATCACAGATATGTAAAATAAAAGACCTGAACTTAGTGTGTGTGCGCGCTGTTATATGATTACTGTAACGGTGTATGGTCAGAAAAGACGATAGATAAGCGTAACCGTTGCACAATAATGCTACAAACAAATCTGCGTGTGCACTGCAAAGTTATTTAGCTGCTGGCTAGCTGCAGCTTGTAGCTTCCAATGTTACCATGTGTCAGTATGGTGTAATGTGGTGCGGTGTAGTGTAATGCAGGGATAGACCTCAATCTGCAGAGCTGTGTCACAATCTGTATGCAGCCGGCTGGATGTTTTTCTATTGCAATCGCGTGGCCACTTCACTTCCCTTGGCCAAAAAAAAAGTAGCTTCATCAGTATGCACCAAATAAATCTTGGAAGTATTTGCTTTATTATAATTTAACTATTTAACATCCAGAAGACCATTAAATGAATGCTTATGGGGCTACGGGCCAGAATTATAATGTGGCGGTGCGCCACTTTAAAAGCGCCTGTGGAGAACACTGCCTATATTTGTTACGTTATAATCTAGATGAAATATTGGGTTGTGAAAAACACTAATCCTTTGATCAAAAAGGAACTTAACTAAATTTCAAACTAACAATGAGTATTTTGTCTGAAAGATGTACTGTGTTGCTTTTGGTTAATATTCAAATACAGCAAGATTTTGTCCATGCAGCAGGTACAGGGTTTGACTAAGACGTTCAAATTTTTGAGTCCCTGGACTCCATGGTCTTTCAAAAATGGAGTCCTTTATGATTTTGTAGAGCATTTTCCCAATGGGGACTGCTTTAAGCCCAACCCTGCATTACTAAGAAATGTTTTTATATATATGCTTTAATAGAAGAAACCATTGGAAAAGCAAAGTTCTGCCAAGAGACCAAGGCAGACTGATGGAAGGAAAAACTTCAGGTTGTCATTATCAAGCACAAGCCAAAGGTACTTCATTTAATTAATGTGTGCACCTTGTTTTCAGTATCTTTACATAGGAAGTAATCAGCTGTTAAAAAAATAATAAATAAATTAAATTAAATGTGCTGGAACTCGGGCGGCACGGTGGTGTATTGGTTAGCGCTGTTGCCTCACAGCAAGAAGGTCCGGGTTCGAGCCCCGTGGCCGGCGAGAGCCTTTCTGTGCGGAGTTTGCATGTTCTCCCCGTGTCCACGTGGGTTTCCTCCGGGTGCTCCGGTTTCCCCCCACAGTCCAAAGACATGCAGGTTAGGTTAACTGGTGACTCTAAATTGAGCGTAGGTGTGAATGGTTGTCTGTGTCTATGTGTCAGCCCTGTGATGACCTAGCGACTTGTCCAGGGTGAACCCCGCCTTTCGCCCGTAGTCAGCTGGGATAGGCTCCAGCTCGCCTGCAACCCTGTAGAACAGGATAAAGCGGCTAGAGATAATGAGATGAGATGCTGGAACTCAATTTTATTGGCTTTATCAGTATAAAATGTTACTATATGACTAAAAATTAAAAGTTGTGTTTTCTTAAATATTTTAAAATTTTATAGCACCAAGACTCTTAAGACACATATGGTGTCAGAAGCCCACTATGCAGCCATAGCAGCAAAGCATTAAGTCCAACAAGCAGGTGGAGGAGGATCAGAAAGCATCTTACACCACTGCCCTGAAATCTGTATACTGGCTTGCGACAGAAGAGATACCAAATGGGTATTTGAACTATCATTGCTTTTTAATAAACCCTTTTTTCAGGATACCACCTTCATTTTAACCTTTTTATTTTATTAAGAATGTTCAATACAAACCCGATTTAAAAAAAAAAAGGTGAATGAATTTTATGTTTTCTTCAATATAATTATGGTCCCTTTTTTTAATGTTCTTTTGCTCCAGTGTGTCTTTGTTCCTAATTGTTTAAACACAATCTGCTTATTAGAAAATGTGAAGCGATTCTTTTGCATGTAAATATGACATTATGTCTTTTTCCTTTTTGTTTAAACATAGATGAATACTGGTATTTAATATATTTTGCTATTTAAAGTCAATCAAATTTTATTTATATAGCCCTTTACAGTAACCGAAAGGTACCCAAAGTGCTTTACATCAAAGCCATAAAACATAACACAAACACAAAACAGTGTTTTGTAAAAAACAATACATAAAAAAAACACAGGTTTTGACTGCAGAAGGTGCCACAGTGCTGCAGGTTATTAAAAGCCTTTCAGAAGTCCATGAAATAGAACAGACAAAACAAAGTAACCCTCAAAAACAAGACTCCCCTAGTCAGGATTGAATGCCAATCTAAAAAAAGTGGGTCTTCAACTTCGATTTAAAAAGGCCGAGATCAATAGTGGTGCGAATGTCGGAGGGCAGATTATTCCACAGTCTGGGAGCAGCGACAGCAAAAGAACGATCACCCCACTGTTTATATCTCGACCTTGGGACTTCTAACAGAAGCTGACCTGAAGAACGCAGGGGCCTACCTTGATCATGGATAGTTAAAATCTCAGACAAGTAAGAGGGAGCCAGGCCATTGATGGCTCAGGTGGATAAGGCACCATACCGTAAATCCGGGGACATGGGTTCGATTCCGGCCTGAGGTCATTTCCCAATCCCTCCCCGTCTCTCTCCCCCACTCATTTCCTGTCTCTACACTGTCCTATCCAATAAAGGTGAAAAAGCCAAAAAAAAAAAAATCCTAAAATGGACTGGAAGCCAGTGGAGTGACGACAGCACAGGAGTAATGTGTTCACGTCTGGACGTGCTTGTTAAAAATCGGGCCGCAGCGTTCTGTACAAGTTGAAGACGTAAAATTAAAGACTCGCTGAGGCCAACATAAGGGGCATTACAGTAGTCCGGTCTCTAACTGATGAATGCATGGATTGCCTTCTCGAGATCCTGTCGACTGAGAAACAATCTTTCTGCAAACTTAAATGTATGAATTAAGTTTTCTTTTCCTTTAAATGTTTTAATCTTAATCTAGTCCATTTAATAAAGTGCCAAAATTTAGACTTCAATATGCAGTTGCCTTACTTTTCTTTTCAGTGTATATCTTAGTTATACATATATTAGGGTAATTGCATCAGAAACATTCTAAAATCATTACAGTTATAATACAGCAACTTATTTTAAGGTGGCAGTTCTTGGGTTCAGATCCCTTTGTGATCAACAGAAGGTCATGATGATCGATTCTCTTCATTGGCTTGCATAAGATGGAGCAAACCACTGTTCATATTTTCATGCACATTTTTGTTAGAACACTACTTGATCATAGATAATTAAGGTATCCCGTAGATTTTCAATCTCTCATATACCTAAGTAATCAATAACAAAACAGTTTAACTTGCATATTGAACTTTAAGGTGAAATTTCAAATGTGTATACATTAATACTATTTAGGTCAGAAATCATTGAAACACTGGTAAAATCTATCCTATAAATAATGTATCTAAAACCTCTAGAGACCCTGAAAATGCACCTGAGAGCATCCATTTTCAAAAAATTTTTTGAAACCACTAGTTTCATTTCATGCCATTGGCACTCAATTGTCTGTCTTATCATGCCAGAATTTAGGGCTTTAACTTTTTTTCCGGGGAAAACACTTTGCGATAGACTAGAAAATGTTGTGGGAGTTAAGGGAACGGCCCTCTCCTAGCTCAGGTCTCATTTAACTGATCGCGATCAGTATGTTGATGTAAATGGTGATTTTTCGAGACATACTGAGGTAAAGTTTGGTGTTCCACAAGTTTCTGTCTTGGGTCCACTGCTTTTATATATATATATATATATATATATCATCTCATCTCATTATCTCTAGCCGCTTTATCCTTCTACAGGGTCGCAGGCAAGCTGGAGCCTATCCCAGCTGACTACGGGCAAAAGGCAGGGTACACCCTGGACAAGTCGCCAGGTCATCACAGGGCTGACACATAGACACAGACAACCATTCACACTCACACCTACGGTCAATTTAGAGTCACCAGTTAACCTAACCTGCATGTCTTTGGACTGTGGGGGAAACCGGAGCACCCGGAGGAAACCCACGCGGACACGGGGAGAACATGCAAACTCCACACAGAAAGGCCCTCGCCGGCCCCGGGGCTCGAACCCAGGACCTTCTTGCTGTGAGGCGACAGCGCTAACCACTACACCACCATGCCGCCCATATATATACACACACACACACACTCTCTCTCTCTCTCTCTACCTCTGGATGATATTATTTGTAAACATTGTATTAGTTTCCACTTATGCTGAGGACACACAGCTGTATGTTTCTGCAAAACCTGATGAGAGACACCAGCTTAATAGAATTGAGGAATGTGTGAAGGACATTGGACACTGGATGCTTATTAACTTGCTTCTGCTTAACTCTGACAAGACTGAAGTGCTTGTACTCGGACCACATACAGCTAGAAGTAAGTTTTCTGATTCCACAGTAACTCTGGATGGCCTTTCGGTTTCTTCACGTGCAGCAGTAAAAGACCTCGGAGTGATTATTGACCCCAGTCTTTCATTCGAAACCCACATTGATAACATTATCTGGATAGCTTTCCTTCGTCTCAGAAATACTGCCAAGATAAGAAATTTAATGTCACGACATGATGCCGAAAAACTAGTTCATGCTTTCGTTCCCTCCAGGTTGGATTATTGTAATGCCTTACTGTCTGGATGTTCCAATAAGTGCATAAACAAGCTCCAGTTAGTTCAAAATGCAGCAGCAAGAGTCCTTACTAGAACTAGAAAATATGACCCCATCACCCCTGTCTTATCCACACTGCATTGGCTCCCAATCAAATTTAGTATTGATTATAAAATACTACTATTGACCTTTTAAGCACTGAATGTTCTCGCACCACAGTACCTGAGCGAACTTCTGCTCCTCTATGACCCACCACGCCTACTTAGATCAAAAGGTGCAGGCTATCTGCTGGTACCTCGTATAGTGAAGGCTACATCAGGGGGCGGAGCCTTTTCTCACAAAGCCCCACAGTTATGGAACAGCCTTCCAAGTAATGTTTGGGAATCAAACACAGTCTCAGTGTTTAAGTCTCGGCTGAAAACATATCTGTTTAGTCAAGGCTTTTGTTAACGGTGTTTATGAGGTAAAGGTGTAGATCTGGAGGAACCTCAGACAGAGTGTTTTGGTAAACTGGGATGTATGGATGCTGTCAGTCCCCACTCGCTTGCTCACTCGAGTTTTTTGACGGTGTAGTGGCTGCTGCTTTATGTCCCGGGGCTCCCTCATGCCTGTGTTACCTTCTAGCTCTCCCCTTTTAGTTATGCTGTCATAGTTATGGCCCTTTTCCACTACCCTTTTTCAGCTCACTTCAGCTCGCTTCAGCCCGACACAGCTCGCGTTTCGACTACCTCAGAGCAGCACGACTCAGCTCGCTTCAGCCCTGCTTAGCACCCAAAACTCGCACGGTTTTGGAGTGGGGCTGAAGTGAGCCAAACCGAGCCGAGTGGGGCTAGGGGCATGAGCAGACACTCCCCTGTGCACTGATTGGTGAGGAGTGTCCTCACATGCCCCCACACGCCCCGCGAGCACGCTGGGATCTGTAAACACCGTAAACCCGGAAGAAGGAGAATTACGAGAATTTCTGAAGCCTTATGCGCCTCGCCTCATCTATACGCTCTTGCCAGTATCTGTTGGCATTGTCGGTGACAACAAGCCACAGCACCAAGACCAGCAACACTAACGACTCCATGTCCTCCATGTTTATTGTTTACTATCCGGGTTGTGAGACTACCGCTTAAAAGATCACTGATGTCACTGTTTGCGCCGCTTAACGACATCACGTGACGTCCACCCACTTTCACTAACTCCACCCAATGTGTTCACCCACTTCCAGCCAGCACAGTTCAGCGCGGTTGTAGTCGAAATGCAACTCCAACAGCCCCGCTCAGCCCAACTCAGCACGGCACGGCTCAGCCCGACTCAGCCGCGTTTGTAGTGGAAAAGCAGCATTAGTTGCTGGAGTCCCTGCTTGTACTCAGTGCAATATGTATACTGTTCCTAATTATTCAAGTGACATTAGGCATATCTAACAACCTGTTTTTTTTCTCTCTCTCCTCAATCTGTCCCTATGAGTTACATGTCGGTCCTGGGATCGAGATGCTGAACCTCTTCTGCTCCTTGCACCTGCCTGATCCATCATGGTGCCCTGTGTCTGGTTGGAGTCTCATTGCATCACTCCTGTGGAGGACGGCCCCATGTGGACAGTTGAAAGTCACACCTGGAGGATGCTCTTACAGTACTTACAGTAATGCTTTTATGGCTGAGGACTACAGTTGTCATGAAGTTTTGCACTCAAGTTTCCATCAATGAAGAGTTTATAACCTCAACGAAACTGACTTCATGTTAAAACTGTTTATATGTCAGTCATGTTGTCTGTTGCTGCCCAAATGAGGATGGGTTCCCTTTAGAGTCTTGTTCCTCTCGAGGTTTCTTCCTCATGTCATCTGAGGGAGTTTTTCCTTGCCACCGTCGCCACAGACTTGCTCATTGGGGATAGATTAGGGATAAAACTAGCTCATGTTTTAAGTCGTTCAAGTTTTCTGTAAAGCTGCTTTGCGACAATGTTTATTGTTAAAAGCACTACACAAATAAACTTGACTCGCTCTGCCTCTTCTTTTTCGGAAAAAGCCAATCCTCTCGCTCTGCCTCTTCTCCTGTCTCGGAAAAAAGTAAAAACTTCTTCCTGAACCAGTCCCGTTGTTACAGTTCACTGTACAACAATAAGGCATGGTTTTTCTTTGGAAATTCCCAAATGCACGTCTGCACTCAAGCCAAACAGCAATGCAAGTAAACGGAAGTGGACTCAACTCAAGCGGTTTGTCTTGAATGACGCCATGCACCGAGTGGTCACGAAAATTACTGAACAGAAACTTGCCGCAACCCGCACTAACTTATTTTAATTATTACTTGTTAACAATACTTCTTGGGACCAGAAGAAAATTACAGGGGATTTTTTTACATATAAAAGTCTCAAATGTGCATAAATTGAAAACCATTGCCTATGATCTAAGCATTAACAATAAATCTAAAATAGTAATTTTTACGATTAAAAGGATTCATATAGGTAGCAGTCTGAGTGAATGACCTTGACATCCGTGACATCACAGCAGGAATGCTATCGGGCTCATCGCCATTTTCGCTATACTAAAACAGCGCTAACTGCAACTTCGATCCTCCATTTTGAGCTCATTTATTGCCATGCCACATAGATGTGTTGCTGGCAGGTGCAGCAACACGACAGAAGGTGGGTTTATGTTGCATTCATGGCCCAAGAATGTTCAAAAGGCAATGATTTGGATGCATTTTGCGAGAAATTCACGGGCACATTTTACTGATGACTTGTACGAAACCTCTGATCTGTTGAGAAGCGTTGGCTATAAGCCTGTATTGAAAGAGGGTGCAGTACCAACAATTAAAGGAAAAGAAAACTACAAGAAAAGGAAAGCAAGTTCAGTTGCACCAGTTCTCCCGGAGTGTAATGGCGGAGTACTCAGCATGGAGAAAATGGAGAATGAGTGGACCAGTCGTCAGATTTCTCCACTGGATATACTTGCCTCAGCAGCAATCTCTTACCCTTGTGTGGAAGAAGCGAATGAACGAAGAACTGAAAGTCAGATTGTTTTGAAACAATCGGCCTTCAAGAAGCGAGAGCACAGACGGGTAAGCGCCGACTCGCATTTCACTCTCATAACATGTTTACCTGCATTTAGATTAAGCCATGTAACTTGTATTGTGTGTTTAAGTTACCGGTATAAGATTATTTAATTTGCTTCAGAATGTGATTGTCTCAGTCCATCTGATTAATTAGCCTTTTACGTTTCAGTGAAAATGCATGCATGTACATTGCATAAGTTATAATACCTATCCTGTTTTAATGAGAGTCACAAGACTGTCAGTTCAATTCCGTCCAGTTCTCCAGACGGCTTTGTTCTCTGGCTTTATTTCGTAAGGTGAGGGTCTCCGTGGCCGATGTGTTCCTACTGGATTCACTTTCAGATGGTTCGAACTGATACGGTTCTATGTGTATAGCAGTAGCATGTACACACACTCCAATTTCAGGATTATTGCAGTCAGATGTATTACTATCTGAGGATCTGAAGAATCTCCAATAAATCCGAACGAAGAGGCCATTGCAACCGCTCTCGCCTGCAGAGTCTGGCTTTGGTCTATAGCTGTCAGACCTTGACCTTAAAGTGGACCAATTTCCTGGGTTTTTTTTTTTTTTATATGAAAGTATGTCCCTTTACACGCTCATCCAGAAGGGTAATTTTGCATAAGGCCATCTGTCTACAGCAGAAAAAAATAAAACGAGTCTGGAAAAATCCCAAGGGAGTCTGGAGTCAGATTCGTGACGTCACGTGCGGTTCCGCCAGCAGGCTGAGAGACCCTGCATGGGTTCAGTGCACAGTCTGTGTAGACCAAGTTTAGCAGCTAGCGATTTTGCATTGAAATATGGAATTGTTGCCTGAGCTTCTAAACCCATGGATTCATGCATCAATGCTCATCTATCTATTGCTACATAAATCATTTTTTCTATTTACTATTATGTACTTATACATTTCTTCATTTAGAAGAGTACTGGCTACTATAGGAAAAAGATTTCATCTTTTAAGCTACACACATGGAATTGGCCAAGCAGGGTTGTATATACATTTAACGTGTTTGACAGGTCCCAAGATCTCAAGCCCTGACACACACATCCCTTGGTACATGTGAAGTAAAATGTAAAGAAAATGTGACCTTGGGCGCTGTGTGAGACGGCTGCCTCTCCAGTAGCTCTGTAGTTTGTAGCTCTTTAAACCTCTTTTTTCCACGGTTTTACTTTTCTGCTCTTCTTACGAAGACAGTGTGTTTTTCTTCATACCCCATGGATATTTAACTTTAACACGCAACCAGGAGCCAGTTTTCTCGTTTATTCGATAGAGGAGCTGCTGACCCTGAAAACAATGGGATGAGCCAGGATACGACACCCCCTCCTGGCGGAGCTGAGGAGGAAACCCAGGGGCTGCAAAGCTGGGACTAAGCTAAAGGCTAGGCTAGCGGACAACTGGTGGCGCTACAAACCATCCATTCCCTCCATCATCATAGGGAATGTGAACTCGCTGCCGAATAAGGTCAACGAGCTATCTGCTCTGAACAACCAGCGGATTTACCGGGAGAGCAGCTTATTTATTTTTACGGAGACATGGCGAACACACCTTGTACCGGATGCTAACGTGGACCTGCGGGGATTCACTGCTGTGAGAGCCGACAGAGACACTAAAGCATGCGGGAAAGGCAAAGGTGGGGGACTCATCATCTATGTGAACAACCACTGGTGTAACCCGGGACATTTCTCCGTAAAGACAGTCTTATGTTGCCCGGACTTGGAGCCGCTAGCATCACCATCTGTGTTTACATCCCTCCGAGGGCAGACGCAGCATGTGAGGGGATTCACTCTGTCACAGCAAGGCTGCAGACACAGCACCCGGAGGCATTTATCATTTCTGGGGACTTTAACCATGCTACTTTGGACTCTACTTTGGCTGCTTTTTACCAGGCTGTGGACTGTATCTTTTTAATTTCCCTGAGGGAACCCTCATAAAGGGATCAATAAAGTTCTATCTAATCTAAGTGTATTATCGTCCAGCGCTTTCGTGTGCGTCAATAAACAACATTATCCGTGTACCACACAAACACAGGAACACCTAATTTAGAGTATAGTCTCATTTCTTACCCTGGCAACAGTCGACTTGTGAATTGCCGATTTTCTTGGTCTTTTTCTCAGCTCTGCTTTGGTCCTCGGCTTTTTCCGGGTGCCTCGCACAAAGCGTTCCCATTTCTCTCTCATTGTCTGGTCTTTTGGGAAACGATGAGTACTAATCCCATCATGATTGGTGTTGTTACAGCCTCCTACGATACATCTGTTAACCATTTTAATAATTACACGATAACGAAGAAATTTGCAGAAAACCACCGGGTCGTTTTCTCATAAACAAACCAGCGCTGATGTTTGCCAGGAAATCCAAATGCCAAGTTTTTTCAGAGGCAGACCAATTTGCCTCAAATGGCTTGATTTCAACTGAATTTTTCTGGTATTGTGCAAGGTAAAAAAAAAAAATGCACAAACTGAAAAATGTGACATATTTGACAAAAGATTAATATAAAATAGGAGAATTACATTGATCTTGCTCCTGGCCTTTAGCCCTGAGTTAAAGAGGTTTCATTGCTGCCAGAGCTAATTGTTAGACACAGTTCTCTCTCTCCAGGGATCAGAGGCTTCGAGCTCAACACCATACGATTCTTCCAACAGCAAGACCTCCCGGTTCGGGAAACCATGCCTAAAACAGTCCCCTATGATTTCATCCATTTTCATTTTCAGTGTGTAAAGCTTTCTGCTCAACACACTGCAGAGGGGGTGAGGCTGCCTGATTAGCTTAATAATAATAATAATAATAATTATTATTATTATTATTATTATTATTATTAAAAAAAATATAAAAAACCCGAGGGAAAAAAAAAAGTCTGAGAAATCAAGTCGGAATTTTGAGAAATAAAAAGTTGGAATTGCGAGGAAGTCGCAATTTAGAGAAAGAGGGAAAAAAAACCAACCCGTGATGGAAATGAACTTGCAGTGAAGATTTAAATACTTTCAATATACAACTAAACAGGTTAGCCAAACTACAACTCTCTCCTGAGTGGATAAATAGTGCACTATCTAGGGTGCACACGGCATTATTTCATACTGAACGGAGTTCCTAAAACAGTAAAGTGGGGATATATTTGGGATTCGACCAAACACCTTCAGTTTAACTTACCTCAGGGTTTTAAATCCTCAGAGCCAGACACAATAACGTGTTTTTATTTTTATAACTCGAGGGGCTAAAGGGTTTTAAATCCTCAGAGCCAGACACAATAACGTGTTTTTATTTTTATAACTCGAGGGGCTAAAGGGTTTTAAATCCTCAGAGCCAGACACAATAACGTGTTTTTATTTTTATAACTCGAGGGGCTAAAACGGCTCAGACGAGCAGCGGCTTTTTCTTCTCCAGTGTTTTCTGGCGGTTGGAGAAGCAGCTACTGGACGCGTTACCGCCACCACCTGGACTGGAGCGGAGTTTCAGGGTGGAGGACGCCTATCCCAGCCGAACCCAAAAGCCAGTATCTCACTGGGCTGCGACAAATTGCGAACGTCATGCACTCAGGGGCGGTCCTGGGGGCGGTCCGACCGGGCAGCCGCCCGGGGCGGCATCGCGGAGGCGGCGGCACGAGCGCGGGCGCGAAAAAAAAAAAAACGGTCCCAAAAAAATAAAAAGGTCCCCCCAAAAAAAACCCCGAAAAAAAAAACAAGATGGGCGGGGGGAGGGTGAACATTTTGGATAGAGAAGCCCAATACCAAAGTTGCGCAGGTGACGTCATCAGTGTGTGTGTGTGTGTGCCTAACTTGTCGTAGCCCCATAATATGCACAATCCTGCCAGCGGAACATTGTACTAGTCATCAAAAAGACTTTACTACCATAGTACTACACTACTATGACATTACACAGAGTCTTAAGTAATACATTACGACTTGATCATTGCCATTCTGGTAACAGCAAATTTATAACAGGCCGTGTCCGCGACGTACAACACACGACGAAAAATGTTTAAACGACCATGTAAAGCTGTTAACATTCTGTTGGCTAATACAGAGCCCAACACGGGGGGGGCGGCATGAGCGCGGGTGCGAAAAAAAAACGGTCCCAAAAAAAAAGGTCCCCCCAACCCCCCCCCCCCCCCCCAACCCCCCCCCCAAAAAAAACAAGACAGGTGGGGGGGCGCTGGCAGGGGGTTTCGCCCGGGGAGTAAATCACTCTAGGATCGCCACTGCATGCACTAGAGAGTTTCAAAAGTGTCTTGAAACATTCGTGGGACTTCTCAATTTCCTCGCATGATTCGCAAAGTGTCGCTCCTTCATCACTGATATTTTGAACATGTTCAAAAAATTAGTGCAACAAAATTTCCCGACTATCTCTAGCCGGTACCTCTCAACCTCCTGCACAAGCTCAGGTTCTTTCTCCCCAATGAAGTGACATTCTATGTCCCTGATCTGAACCCGAGTGGTGTTCTGTTATTGGACTTCTGTGCTAGTCACGGTTTGTCCATAACGAACGCCATGTTCGAGCATAGGGGTGTCCATAAGTGCACGTGGCACCAGGACACCTTAGGTCAGAGGTTGATGATCAACTTTGCTGTCATTTCATCTGATCTCCGGCCCTATGTCTTGGACACTCGGGTGAAGAGAGGGGCTGAGCTGTTAACTGATCACCACCTGGTGGTGAGTTGGATCCGCTGGCAGAGGAGGAAGCCGGACAGCCCTAGCAGGCCCAAACGTATGGTGAGGGTCTGCTGGGAACGTCTGGCCGAGCACTCTGTCAGGGAGGTCTTTAACTCCCACCTCCGGGAGAGCTTCTCCCAGCTTCCAAGGGAGGCAGGGGACATTGAGTCTGAGTGTTCTCTACCTCCATTGTGGACGCAGCTGTCTGGTATGCTGCTGGATGGCTGGGAAACAGCAGCTGCAGATACTGAAACAGTAAAAATGATTAAATAAACTTGTAACAATTTTTGAAACACAAGTGTGTAACTTGTGAAAAATATATTTTCAATAATACTATTTAAATATAATGATCATCAATATATTTCTATTGTAATGTTTAATTTGCAGTGTACATGCAGAATTTCACAGCTATGATTAATTTCATAACCAGGATATAACACAAAGTGACGATTCTAAAACATCCATCAGTCTACAGTTTATAAAAAAAATTATGATAATAATTCACATCAACATCTTTAAAAATCTTTTTTTGACTGCATGCACTAGAACATTCAAAGAAAAATCATTCAATCAATATTTTAAATAGAAAAGTTTATTATGTTAAGATTATTATCTTTCTTTTCACTATCGGTAAACACAAATAGATGGGAGATATTTCCAAAAAGCAGCTGAACAATGTCAGTAGTGGCCATGACATTCAGATTAAATGGTTGTAGCAGTTCGTAGGAGGGGGAGGAGCACAGAAAGACGGCAGGCCAGAATAAAGTTCAATAACTGTTTTATTCTGCTCTTTTCAGATGCAAAATTACTCTCGTCCATGCACGCACGCACGCGCACACTCACACACACACACACACACACACACACACACACACACACACACACACACACACACACAGGTCGTCTGGTTCAGGAGAGAGCTCTCTTCCTCTGCTCTCTCTCTCTCCTTATATAGGGCGCGGTCACTGGGAAGACACACAAACATAGGTTAATTGACCTCAGGTGTAGTGATTCTGCCACTTACTTTCCCTGACTCCGCCCTCCGGTCACAGACCGGCGCTTGACCACGCCCCCACTGCCACATACCCCTACCGCCTGACTCAGGCCGGGCAGCTGTCCAGCCTGCAGCCGACTCCCCCCCCGCCGACGGGAGAGAAAGTCCGCCACAACCATCTGTGCCCCCGGCCTTTGGATCACCTTGAAGTTAAAGGGTTGGAGTGCCAGATACCAACGGGTGATCTGCGCGTTGGCATCCTTCATGCGGTGGAGCCACTGCAGGGGCGCGTGGTCTGAACAGAGGGTGAAAGGGCATCCCAGCAGGTAGTAGCAGAGGGCGAGGTCCGCCCACTTGATCGCGAGGCACTCTTTTTCGATGGTGCTGTAGTGCCCCTCACGTACTGACAGCTTTCTGCTGATGTACAGCACTGGACGGTCCTCCCCCTCCACCTCCTGGGACAAAATGGCCCCCAGCCCTCTGTCCGACACATCCGTCTGTAACATAAAAAGGAGAGAAAAGTCAGGGGAGTGTAACAGTGGCCCCCCGCACAGTGCAGCCTTCACCTCAGAGAAAGCCCGCTGGCATTGCTCCATCCACTGGACCGGATCTGGTGCCCCCTTTTTAGTGAGATCAGTCAGTGGGTTGGTGATGTCCGAATAATTAGGTATAAACCTACGATAGTAGCCAGCCAGCCCCAGGAACTGTCTCACCCCCTTTTTGGTCTTGGGCCTCGGGCAGGCCGCAATTGCTGCTGTCTTGTTAATTTGGGGACGCACCTGCCCGTTGCCCAAGTGGAAGCCCATACAGTTCGTTCAGTGTATGTGGCATAAACGAGTTGCCTTGGTCAGTCAGAATCTCTTTCGGGATTCCAACTCGGGAGATGACGTGGAAAAGCGCTTCCGCAATACTGCATGCTGAGATATTGCAAAGAGGCACTGCTTCCGGGTATCGTGTTGCATAGTCCACCAGAACTAAAATAAAGCGGTACCCTCGTGTTGACCGATCTACTGGCTCGACGAGATCCATCCCAATTCTTTCGAACGGGGTCTCGATTAATGGGAGAGGGCGCAAAGGCACTTTTGGAATGGCCGCTGGATTTACTAACTGGCATTCGCGGCATGCCGTACACCACCTACAGACATCACCACGAATCCCTGGCCAGTAGAACTGGGCTATTAGTCGGGCTAGTGTCTTATCCTGCCCTAAGTGTCCAGCCATGGGATTAAAGTGAGCCGCCTGGAATAGCAATTCCCGGTGGCTCTTTGGAATCAAAAGCTATGTGATTTGCTCTTTAGTCTGAGTGTCCTGCATCACTCAGTATAACCTATCCTTCATAATAGAAAAATAGGGGAAGGACAGGGTGGCGTTTGGCTGGAGCATTTGACCATCGATTACTCTCACTTGGTCAAACGCATGTCGCAGAGTCTCGTCTCACGATTGCTCTAACGGGAAGTCTGCGAGGGATTCCCCGAGAGAGGGAGGAGGAGCCTGTGGCTCCTCAATCTGATGCGGAGATGACATAGATGGCTCTGTGACAGCTGCTCCCATCAATGCGACACCGGGACCTCCCCCTGATGAACTACGGCAGGACCCACTCTTCACTAAATGACTCATTAACTCCCCGAATCCAGGCCAATCAGTCCCCAAAATTATTGAGTGGGTGAGGCAAGGATTAACCGCCACCTTTACTCTAAATTTTTCCCCTCGTAAAAAAATGTGGACCAACACTAAAGGGTAGCTGTGAACATCCCCGTGCGCACACAACACCTTCACCCCCTGTGCTCCCCTCAATGCCTCGTCTTGCACCAGGCTTTGGTGAATTGAGGTCTGATTACAGCCAGAGTCCACCAACGCTTGATATGTATCCCCTTGGATACTCACCGGTATGCGATACGCTCCGGCCTGATCGAGGGCGGCTCCTGGCACGTCGGGGATCCGAACCACCGCTCCCACTTACATTGCCGAGCACTGCTGTTGGAGGTGGCCCGGCCCACCGCAGCGCCAGCAAACTGGCCCGGGCTTCCTCTCTGCACTGGCGCTCTGGGGCTCACTCACCCAGTGGGGGGGAAGAGACAGACACAGAAGGGAAAAACGGGAGGGCACCGCGGGTGCGGCGGGCCGGCTGGGGTGGGGCCGGCCCCCGCCTCCGTGGTGGGGGAACGGGGCGAGGATGAGACACAGGAGGAGAGAGGAGGAGAGAGAGAGAGGAGAGGAAAGAAGAGGACGTCTGCTGTCCTGCCATCGGAACAGCTGCTAAATGGTCCTCCGCCAACTCGATGGCCTGATCCAGCGACGCCGGGCGGTGGCACTGGACCCACTCTGCGGTACCCTCTGGTAGGCGGGCGATGAACTGCTCCAGCACCACCTGATCGATGATTCCCTCGGCGTCGCGGTTGTCGGCCCTCAACCACCGCCAGCAGGCGTCCCAGAGCTGCTGGCCAAACGCGAATGGCCGGCCGACTTCCTCCAGACGCAGAGCGCGGAAGCACTGTCACTGCTGTTCGGGGATGCGCCCCACCCGCTTGAGGACGGCCCGGCGAAGGTCCGCATAGGCCAGCGGGCTGTCGGCGGGGAGCTGTAGCGTGGCCAGCTGCGCCTCGCCCATTAGCAGTGGGAGGAGGCGCGCCATGTGCTGTTCCACCGGCCAGCCCGAGGCCTCTGCTGCCTGCTCGAAGAGCATGATAAAGGCCTCGGGGTCGTCATGTGGGCCCATCTTAGTTAGGGTGAGGGAAGAAGGGCCCGCGGCAGTGGAGATGGTGGACCCCGCCGATGCGAGGAGTTGCTGGAATGCCTGTCGATCTTCCTGCTGCACCAGCACCAGGGCCTTGAACCGGTGCTCTTGCTCCTTCCAGAGGGTGACTAGCGCCTGGTGCTGGCTCTGCTGGGCAGTGGCGAGGGCGGCACCCAGTATGGTTTTCCGGCCTTGACCCTTATGCACAGAGATTCTTCCAGATTCTCTGAATCTTTTGATGATATTATGCACTGTAGATGATATGTTCAAACTCTTTGCAATTTTACACTGTCGAACTCCTTTCTCATATTGCTCCACTATTTTTCGCCGCAGAATTAGGGGGATTGGTGATCCTCTTCCCATCTTTACTTCTGATTGCCGCTGACACTCCAAGATGGTCTTTTTATACCCAGTCATGTTAATGACCTATTGCCAGTTGACCTAATGAGTTGCAATTCAGTCCTCCAGCTGTTCCTTTTTTGTACCTTTAACTTTTCCAGCCTCTTATTGCCTCTGTCCCAACTTTTTTGAGATGTGTTGCTGTCATGAAATTTCAAATGAGCCAATATTTGGCATGAAATTTCAAAATGTCTCACTTTCGACATTTGATATGTTGTCTATGTTCTATTGTGAATACAATATCAGTTTTTGAGATTTGTAAATTATTGCATTCCATTTTTATTTACAATTTGTACTTTGTCCCAACTTTTTTGGAATTGGGGTTGTATATCGGCATTAAAAATTTGATGTGATATCAATTCTTATTGTAATTAAACTGGACATGAACAAAAAAACTTAATTTTCCCTTTAGGGTGGGCATTACTTTCAAATGAACAAAAAAAAAATTTCAGCAGCACTTCCCCTAGATTATTAATTTCATAAACCCCCTTTCCCCCTATCCTCAGTTTGCCAACTGGCAATACTGCCCCCACACTAAACTAATCTTAAATAGTTTCCAAACTATTGCCTTTTTAATTTTATTAGGTTTGCAAGCCAAAGAAGAAGAAGCCTTTATTTGTCACATGTACACTCAAGCACAATGAAATTCCTCCTCTGCATTTAACCCATCGAAAGCAGTGAATACACACATGCATATACAAGTGAGCAATGAGCACACACACACACCCAGAGTAGTGGGCAGCTATAAACCCCTTGCACTGATGTCACATTTATGTTAGCAACTGTTGCTACCCTAGTCCTGAAGGACAAGTGAACTTTGTTTAAATACAGTTCACATACTGAAGCCAAGCAAAGATGTCCGACATCTGTTGCTGTTGTCCTAAGAAAACTACAGCAAAAAAGCTTTACTATCGCATTACTTGGATAATCTAAGTCAGAAAGAAGTGAAGGATAAATATATGCAGAAATTAGAGTTTATTAGCGGTTAAGATCCATACACAATTCCTCCCAGTCAAATTCCATATTGTTTATAAAATACTACTATTGACCTTTAAATCACTGAAGGGTCTCATGCCACAGTACCTGAGCTAAATTCTGGTCCTTTATGACCTGCCATGCCTACTTAGATCAAAAGGTGCAGGCTACCTCAAGGGGCAGAGCCTTTTCTTACAAAGCCCCACAGTTATGGAACAGCCTTCCAAATAGAGTTTGGGCATCAGATGCAGTCTCAGCACTTACGTCTCGGCTGAAAACATGCAGTGGTGCTTGAAAGTTTGTGAACCCTTTAGAATTTTCTATATTTCTGTAGATATATGATCTAAAACATCATCAGATTTTCACACAAGTTCTAAAAGTAGATAAAGAGAACCCAGTTAAAGAAATGAGACAAAATATTATACTTGGTCATATTGAGGAAAATGATCCAATATTACATATCTGTGAGTGGCAAAAGTATGTGAACCATTGCTTTCAGTATCTGGTGTGACCCCTTTGTGCAGCTATAACTGCAACTAAACGTTTGCAGTAACTGTCGATCAGTCCTGCACACCGGCTTGGAGGAATTTTAGCCCATTCCTCCATACAGAACAGCTTCAACTCTGGGATGTTGGTGGGTATCCTCACATGAACTGCTCACTTCAGGTCCTTCCAGAACATTTCAATTGGATTAAGGTCAGGACTTTGACTTGGCCATTCCAAAACATTAACTTTATTCTTCTTTAACCATTCTTTGGTAGAATGACTTGTGTGCTTAGGGTCCTTGTCTTGCTGCATGAACCACCTTCTCTTGAGATTCAGTTCATGGACAGACGTCCTGACATTTTCCTTTAGAATTCACTGGTATAATTCAGAATTCATTGTTCCATCAATGATGGCAAGCCGTCCTGGCCCAGATGCAGCAAAACAGGCTCAAACCATGATAGTACCACCACCATGTTTCACAGATGGGATAAGGGTCTTATGCTGGAATGCAGTGTTTTCCTTTCTCCAAATGTAACACTTCCCATTTAAACCAAAAAGTTCTATTCTGGTCTCATCCGTCCACAAAACATTTTTCCAATAGCCTTCTGGCTTGTCCACGTGATCTTTAGCAAACTGCAGATGAGCAGCAATGTTCTTTTTGGAGAGCAGTGGCTTTCTCCTTGCAACCCTGCCATGCACAGCATTGTTGTTCAGTGTTCTCCTGATGGTGGACTCATGAACATTAATATCAGCCAATGCGAGGGAGGCCTTCAGTTGCTTAGAAGGCAAGGCAAGGCAAGTTTATTTATATAGCGCTTTTCATACACAGTGGCAGTTCAATGTGCTTTATAGAGGTAAAAGCAAAACAGTAAACAATAGAAAATAAAATTACATAAAATAAAGGGGGAAGAAGAGAGAAAGTTCAGTAAAAACAGCAGAATAAAATGGAATAAAAGTTTAAGACATGCAAAGACTATAAAAGTTAAGTAAAGTTTAAAACATGTAAAGATGATGATATTTATCAATTAGCAGAAATCATCTGAAAACAGCTTGGTCTTTAATCTAGATTTGAAGCTGCCAACAGCGGGAGCATTTTTGATGTCCTCTGGCAGTTGGTTCCATAGCTGTACTGCAGAGTAGCTAAAAGCTGCTTCACCACACTTTGTTTTAACAACAGGTTTTACCAGTAAATTTTGCTGCTGTGATCTGGTAGATCTGATTGGGTTAGGCCACTGCAACATATCAGAGAGGTAATTGGGCCCTGTACCATTTAGAGATTTGTACACCAGCAGCAATACTTTAAAGTCAATTCTATAGCTTACTGGAAGCCAGTGAAGGGACCTTAGAATTGGAGTAATGTGCTCTGTTCTTTTTGTTTGTGTGAGAACCCTAGCCGCTGCATTTTGAACCAGCTGAAGTTGTTTGATGGTCTTTTTTGGCAGGCCTGTGAAAAGGCCATTGCAGTAATCAACCCTACTAGAGATGAAGGCATGTATAAGTTTTTCCAGATCATTTTTTGACATAAGTCCTCTTAGTTTGGAAATGTTTTTTAGGTGATAAAATGACGATTTAGTGATTGCTTTCATGTGACTGTCAAAGTTTAGCTCGCTGTCAGTGAAAACACCAAGATTTTTAACTATATCTTTTGTTTTAATCCCCTTTGTGTCAAGAATAGTGGTAATCCTGAGTCTTTCATCTTTTTTCCCAAATAGAATTACTTCTGTTTTATCTGTGTTCAGCTGGAGAAAATTTTGTGACATCCAGTTGTTGATTTGGTTGATACACTGGTAGAGACATTCAAGGGGGGCATAATCATTAGGTGATAGAGCAAAATAAATTTGGGTGTCATCTGCATAGCAGTGATACAAAATTGAGTTGTTCTTGATAATTTGTCCAAGGTTGAATAGTAATGGTCCAAGGATCGACCCCTGGGGGACACCACAGGTCAAGGACATTGATGTTGAGGTACAATTTCCTGTGGTAACAAAGAAGCTTCTATCTTTGAAGTATGATTTTAACCAGTTGATAACTTTACCAGTCAACCCAACCCAGTGTTCAAGTTGATATAGCAGTATGTTGTGATCAACAGCATCAAAAGCTGCACTGAGGTCCAGTAACACCAGGACTGATGTTTTGCCTGCATCAGTATTAAGGTGTATGTAATTTATAACTTTAATCAGCGCAGTTTCAGTGCTATGATTGGCATGAAATCCTGACTGAAAGTTATCAAAACATCTGTTTGATATCAAGAAGGCAGTTAATTGATTGAAGACAATTTTTTCAAGGATTTTCCCGATGAATGGTAGATTTGATATTGGCCTGTAGTTGTTCAATACTGAAGCATCTAAATTATTCTTTTTAAGTAGGGGCTTTACAACGGCTTTTTTCAGGGACACAGGAAAAATGCCAGTCTCTAGGGATGTATTTATGATCTGAAGCACATCTGTAATTATAAGGTGAAGAACAGACTGAAAAAAGTTGGTGGGCAGAATGTCCAATTCAGATGTTGAGGAACTGAGATTTTGTACAGTTTTTTCAAGAGTCTCATAATCAATCAAACAAAATTCTGACATTGTGCTGAAATTGTCTGTCTGTGTCACTGGTGATTGCAGCTTTTCAGTTATTTGCAACTGAGATATATTATGAGCAATATTCTGCCATATTTTATCAATTTTACCTTTGAAGAAGGATGCAAACTCATTGCGTTTATTAACTGAGAGAAGTTCAGGTGCTAATTGTGGTGGGGGATTAGTTAGCTTCTCTACTGTTGAAAATAGCACACAGGCATTGTTCATATTCCTGTTGATGATGTTGGAGAAGAAAGACTGTCTTGCTTTACCAATTTCATAATTATATTTACAAAGCATCTCTTTATGGATTTGATAATGGATGTGAAGTTTAGATTTGTGCCATTTTCTTTCAGTCTTCCTACATTCTCTCTTTAGCAATTTAACAGCTGGGTATTGCTTCCATGGTGCTTTCTGCTTGTCAGTGACTCTTTTGATTTTGAATGGAGCAATATCCTCCATAATTTGGGTCATATTTCAATTAAAAATTTCCAGTAAGTCGTCTACAGAGTCTGACATTTTAGTTGAGATCCAAGAGAGAGCTTGCTCAAAGAGAACACGTGTTGTCGTTTATGACTCTCCTACCCATAGTCGTTGAGCTGTTCTGAATGTGAGGGGACATATAAACATCAGAGAAAACACAGAAATGATCAGATAAGGCCAGGCCAACAACAGTAGTAGAAACAATAAGACCCTTTGTGATAACGAGGTCAAGGGTATGACCATGAGAGTGGGTCATACTGTTACCCTGGGGTCCTTTGTGACCTCGCTGACTATTACACGTCTTGCTCTTGGAGTGATCTTTGTTGGTCGACCACTCCTGGGGAGGGTAACAATGGTCTTGAATTTCCTCCCATTTGTACACAATCTGTCTGACTATGGATTGGTGGAGTCCAAACTCTTTTGAGATGGTTTTGTAACCTTTTCCAGCCTGATAAGCATCAACAACACTTTTTCTGAGGTCTTCAGAAATCTCCTTTGCTCGTGCCATGATACACTTCCACAAACATGTGTTGTGAAGATCAGACTTTGATAGATCCCTGTTCTTTAAATAAAACTGGATGCCCACTCACACCTGATTGTCATCCCATTGATTGAAAACACCTGACTCTAATTTCACCTTCAAATTAACTGCTAATCCTAGAGGTTCACATACTTTTGCCACTCACATATGTAACATTGGATCATTTTCCTCAATAAATAAATTACCAAGTATAATATTTTTGTCTCATTTGTTTAACTGGGTTCTCTTTATCTACTTTTAAGACTTGTGTGAAAATCTGATGATGTTTTAGGTCATATTTATGCAGAAATATAGAAAATTCTAAGGAGTTCACAAACTTTCAAGCTCCACTGTATCACTCACATGCTGTATATTCACAACTTGTCACTACTTCAAATATATAATTGTAGTTGATACAAGTATTTTAAATGTATTTTATATAAAGCGCATCATAATTTCTGTCAGTTTAACCAAGGTAGTTTACAATTCTGTATTGTATACTTTTAAATGATGACCGTGCAGAATTATAAATTATAAAACACAGTTTTGATTCTTCATGATATACATATCCTAGTTATGTCCTTTACAAACATACGAAGGAACTTACAGCTGCTGTTACACTACTGCAATATTTAAATACTCATGTATTTTAGTGTCGTTTTCAAGTATCTATATTTCTTTTCAATTATTTTTCTATTGATTTTACTGACTACATTTCAAAATTCTATGATATACATATTTTTTCATAACTCTAGCTCATTTTTTCTCTTCTGATAGCTTCAATCAATTTTTTAGCTGCTGTGAAATAAATAAAAAAGGGGGAACTATTTATATGCACATTTTACATGTGTAAGCAGAGTGTTTACACTAAATAGCAATATTTTTCTCTCCAAAAAATGCAGCATTATTACAAATATATGTTGTGAGCTGTGTTTTGTATTTGTATCAGGAAATTTGTATTATAACTGCTTATTACTAGCATGTAAGCGAGGCTGTATTGTCAGAATTATTAACAGGCTCGCTAACATTTGAGAGATTGCACATATAGCTTCAGTTTGTTAGTTACTGTTACCCAAAATCTTGGGTAACAAGATTTCTTTATTCTTGCTTTCTTTATTCTTGTACTTCAAGGTAATTTCAGCAATTTTTTTTATTCTTTAACTGAAGGATTTTTTTTTAACACAAGACTTAGCACTTTTACTTGGGTATAAAATTGATTTGCTTCTACCGCTTCTGGTCACATGTCTGCCACAGAATGAGAATAAATCAGTTGTGCTATAATAATGAATAATACATGCATGCTTACCTTTGGCCCAGGCTCACCAGGGGGTCCTTCTTCACCTTTGTCACCCTGACGTCGCTTTTAACAATATGTTGAATGATTTATCAGTGAATTGTTTCAATAAGTTTGAAGATTCTGGGGTTGTTTCTTTTGCTATTATTATTATTATGATTTATTTATTTATTTTATGGGGGGTAGAAACAGCACATTGGTGCGTAATTATTTCACCATCTGGCACCTACTTGGTTAAAATAAACAGCAACTGTAATGTGCACAGAGTGTATAAAGTGCTCCAAAGTGTCCTTTTTTTTTTTTTACTGCTGTCACTCCCAGTGCCCTTTTTTTAATATGCCACACAACAAAGCAAAATGACCATTTCCTCTCCATGTTTTTTGAAAGAGTACAGACATTCTGCTTTTAACTGCCCTGAGTCAAAAGGAAATGTTTCTGTGAATTATATATTATGTGTTTTTATATCTTGTGCTTAAGAACAACATGGTGAAAAATGTTAGAAAACCATGAAATCAACTCTGATATTTCCTTATTCACTTACCAGGATCTTTGATACCAAAACAGCTCTGAGTTGTGAGTCTTAAGGCCTCTGCATGCTCGTGCGACAAGGCTTTCGCAGATAGCTTTTCGCAGACAGTTGTAATTTATTGTTGAGCGGGGATAATAGGCGTGCGCGATGTTATTCACCAGCACAACGCAAGGGGGCGCGAAGTCGCTAGGAGTAGTTGGTGGGTGTGGTTAGTGGAGTGTTTATCCTCCGGTTACTTATAATGACTAGAACTTTTTTTTTTATAATGACTAGAACTGGAGTCATATAGATGTACGTACTTCCTCAATCAACTGCTCTTCATGCTGCTCCATCTTCGCTCGTGTTTTTAAAAATGCCAGTTGGGAAAACAAAACAAACTGGGAAAGTAGGGAAGCGGAAGTGCGTGTACAGCGGATGTAGAGTGGACCAATCAGAGCCCTCTTGTCTGCGACGCTGTCTGTGAGGCTTCTGCGGTGGTCACAATTTTTGGGAGGTGCGCGCAGAGCGTCTGCGAAGGTGGGGGGGCTACGCAGACACTGTCTGCGACGCTATCTGCGAGGACTGGGTTGTCAGCATAAATTGGCCTTTAGACATGAGTAACATACTATGACAAAATTGGTACTGAGGGTGGGCATTATTTCATTTCCATAATGCCTATGTGCTTGTCTATGTGATGATAGAAAGACACTGGTCAAAGCTAAACTAGTGACAGAGCACTGAAAATCAGGCCTCTTATGGACAATTTTCAAGGTCAGGGAACGGTGGGCCAATGAGCTGCCTTCAGCGAATAAATTTATTGTAAGATAGTTAGATGAAGTTTTTTGCCTCTGCTGGGAATTTTGGGAAGAAAACTGGATAGAAAAAGCAAGAGATGGTTTTGATCTCTGGGTTCTGTGCCCAGTGCTCTTCTGGTGCAGCACTCTGTTCACCTCACACCCAAGATAGGACTCGAACCAACAATCCCTGGCTCATGGAAAACATTGCTGTAAAAGAGCTCAGAACCAGCAGAGGATGATTTCCATCCATTGACCTCTGGGTTATGGGCCCAGCATGCTCCCACTGTGCCACTCTGCTCATCTCATGTGCAGCCTGGGACTCGAACCCACAATCCCTGGCTCATGGAAAACGTTGGTGTAAAAGACTGCAGAATGAGCAGAGGATGGCTTCAAGCAATCAACCTCTGGGTTAGAAGCCCAGCATGCTCCTACTGTGCCACTCTGCTCATCTCACATGCCTCCTGGGACTCAAACCCACAATCCCTGGCTCATGGAACACACTGGCATAATATACCTCAGAACCAGCAGAGGATGGCTTTGATCCATCAACTTATGGGTTATGGGCCCAGCATGCTCCCACTGTGCCACTCTGCTTAGCTTGTGTGCTACCTGGGACTTGCACCCACAATCTCTGACTCATGGAAAACATTGGTGTAAGAGATCTCAGAACTACCAGAGGATGGTTTTGACACATTAACCTCTGGGTTATAGGGCCCCCCACATCCCAGGTGGGACTCAAACTCATAATCCCTGGGTTAGGAGGTTAGTGCCTTACCCATTACAACTCAGGAACTTTCTGGTTCCTGAGTTATTTGCGCCGAGTCCCTTTTCCCGCGAGTGCTGGCGTTAATTACCAATCTTTAACTTTTTTCTACAAATAATTTTCCAGTATCCTCTTCATTTTTATTGTACTGTTACTTTCCTTTTTGTACTTTCCACTTTTGCGTTCCTTTTTCCGTTTTTTTCTCTCTCTTTTTTCAGAAGAACACAGAGACCGGAAGCTTTCTTTTTCTTTTTTTTCTCTCCCCCTGTGTAAAGACCACAAGCGGAGGCCATCTACACCAGATCTGCTTTAATATCAACAGATCTTCGATTAAGGCATGTGAATCTTTTCATCATGGCACACCTTCAGCTTGCTCAGTGTGCTGAGTGCAGGATGTTTAGTCATTCTTCCTCCGTCGCTAGTGATAGCTTTATTAGCTTTATTTGTGATAAGTGCAGATTAGTTAGCTCTCCGATGGAGAAGATTATAGTGCTAGAAGCGCATGTCCAGGCTTTAGAGAAGGCCAGTGAGCGTGAAAACAGTATAGTTTCTGTAGGGGAAAGTCTGGATGCCCTTTGTGGAGTTAGTAATCCCCCAAATCCGGCATTAGAGCCCTTACAGCGGGGCGAATGGGTGACGACTTGGCAGCATAAGCATAGAGCCAAAGCTACCGCTGAGGCTAGCCCACGGGAGCACCACTCCTCTCTGCATCACGTGTCAAACAGGTTTGCTCTCCTTAGTGATGCACCCGCTGAGAAACCTAAAAGAACTCTGGTTATAGGGGACTCTATCATACGGCACGTGAAATTAGCTCAGCCTTTAGGGGCACCAGCAGCTTTAGTCAGGTGTATACCAGGAGCCAGGGCGCCGGAGATAGCAGGTAATCTTAGGGTCCTAGGCAAGCACAGGTTCTCAAAGATAGTTATCCATGCAGGAGCTAATGATATATGCCTTCGTCAGTCTGAGGTTACTAAGAGTAACTTTGTAGAGGTGTTTAAATTAGCGAAGGCAATGTCCAATGCTGTAGTATGTTCTGGCCCCATCCCAATGTGGCTTGGCGATATAGTTTACAGCAGGTTATGGTCGCTGAACTGCTGGCTGTCCAGGTGGTGCTCTGAAAACAGTGTGGACTTTATAGATAATTGGACTAATTTTGAGGGCACTGCTGGCCTGTTAGGGCGGGATGGTATCCATCCCACTCGGGAAGGTGCTGCTCTCATTTCCTGCAGCATAGGTCATAGTCTCAGAACAGGCCTAGTTAATTTCTGACAATCCAGAGCCAAGGCCAGGGAGCAGGTGAACAGGCTAAACCGACTGTCTGCTTGCTGCACAGAGTCATCACTCAGGGTCCATTACATTGAGACGGTGTCTGTTCCCTGAGCTCAACAAAAAGGTAGAAATTTTCAGAGAGTTTACTGCAGTAACCTAATCAATATAAAAATTCAATCATACTGACTGTACAGCTGCTGCCAGCACCTTTGATCTAAAGGTGGGGCGATTAAATATTAGATCTCTTACATCTAAAGTGCTAATGGTTAATGAACTCATTACTGATCAGAAGTTTAATGTACTTTGTTTTACTGAAACATGGATGAAGCCAAATGAATATATAGCATTAAATGAAGCGAGTCCTCCTGGATACAGTTATATATACCAGCCTCGTCAAACTGGCAGAGGAGGAGGTGTTGCGGTTATTTATAATGATTATCTAGGTGTAACACAAAAACCTGGTTATAAATTTAATACATTTGAAGTTCTTCATACTCATATAATGTATGTAGCCTTGAAAAATAAGTCTACCCAGTTAATTCCATTGCTTATTATTTACAGGCCCCCAGGGCCATATTCTGAGTTTGTTAGGACTGGGACTGTTTTGGCCTCTAGAGGCCGCTGTTATGTTTATCTTGTCATGGTTGTTTTGGCCTCTAGAGGCTGCCACTGTGTTTGTCTTGATTGTCTGTTTCCTGCCCCGCCCTGTTCCTTAATGAGTTTGTGTATAAATACCCCTCTGTTTGTTCCCCTAGTCACGGAGTCTTTATGCTATGTTGTCTAGTGCTAGTTTCCTCTGTCCCACGTATCTTGCCTATGCCCTTGTGTTTTTGCTTTCTTTGGACTTTGTATTTTTTGATCTGAGCGTTCAGCATTTTTGCCTTTCCTTTTGTTTTTTGGACTTTGAACCTTTGGATATTTTTATTTTTGGTCATCTTCTGAGCTTTTGGATTTTCTTTTTGTTTTTTCCATCGGATTGTAAATATTGTAAATAAACTGTTTTTTGATACTCTACCTACGCCTCACGCCTCTGCACTTGAGTCATCCCCTGGTGGCCTAGTGGGGGTTTGCTGGATTATCACACCAGCAAATCAAATCCCAGCAAAACCCTAACAGAAAGACTCCATCATGACCGACTCAGCAGAGGCTTCTTCAACTGTCTACCTGGCTAACCTTCAGGGAATGATGACCGCGTTAACACGCCTTGGATCCACCATGGACACTCATGGATGGACTCTTGCAAGCCAACGTGAGACCCTTGCTCGCCACGAGGTACTGCTTCAGCAAATTGGGAAAACCCTGGCACAGCTGACTTCTCTGCCCCATCTCCTGTGCCTGCTCCAGTGCCTTCTGCCATGCTGCCTCCTTCACCTCGTGAACCCAGCCTTCCTGCACCACAGAGGTATGACGGCAAGCACAGTGAGTGTCAGGAGTTCCTTACCCAGTGCCACCTCACCTTTGAGCTCCAGCCTACCACCTACACTACGGATTGCTGCAAGATTGCCTTTGTAATAACCTTGTTAGCTGGTAAGGCACGAGCTTGGGCAACAGCCATCTGGCAGAGACAGGGACCCGAGTGCTCTGATTTCCAGCTGTTTACAGAGGAGATGCTTCGTGTCTTCGATCAAGCAGACATCAGCAAAGACGCAGCCAGAAGGCTCATATCCATCCGGCAGGAAGGAAGCGTTGTAGACTACGCCATCTTGTTCCGGACGCTCGCAGCAGTCAGTGGATGGAATGAGACTGCCCTGGTTTCAGCCTTCCACCATGGTCGGTCTGGCCTCTATCGGATGCCCAAGTGACCTCGAAACACTGATTTCTCATGCCATTCGTCTGGACAACAGGATTAGAGAACGCCGCCAAGTCCTGAGTCTCCCCGGCCTCACTGCCTCAACATGGAGCCCGTCTACTTCCTCCAGTGACTGTCCAGAACCCATGCAAGTGGGCCATACTTGCCTCTCCGCATCTGAGAGGGAGCGCAGAAGGAGGGACAAGTGCTGCATCTACTGTGGTAAGCCTGGTCACTTCCAAGCATCATGTCCCGAGCTCTTGGGAAAAGGACCGCCCCGTCCAGCTGAGGGAGGGTTGTGACGGGGCCTACCCTCTCTCCCGGACTTCCTGGCCAAGGAATCTACATCCCGGTTTCCATCTCCTGGGGTGAGTCCATCCACTCTTGCCAGGCCTTGTTAGACTCAGGGGCGGCTGGAAACTTTATGGATATCCACTTCGCCCAAAGTATCAATGTCCCGACTGCGCCTCTTGAAGTCCCACTGTCTGTGTCTGCCCTGGATGGCCAAGCTTTAGGTGATGGAAGAGTCACCCAAGTTACTTCTCCAGTCTTTCTCCAGTCTCAAGGTCACAAAGAAGAAATATCCCTCCACCTTATTCATTCACCTGAGTTCCCAGTTATTCTAGGCCTTCCTTGGCTTACTCGCCACAACCCTCGCATAGACTGGGTAACAAGCCAGGTTGTGGAATGGGGTCCTGCATGCCATGCCTCTTGTCTGCTCTCTAGCTCTCCTGTGTCTCCTGCCGAGCCTCCTGATCTCATCGAGTTATCTCAAGTTCCCACAGAGTACTGGGATCTGAAAGAGGTTTTTAGCAAGAGCAGGGCCGCTGTTCTTCCTCCGCACCGCGCCTACGACTGTGCCATCGACTTGCTCCCTGGGACTACTCCTCCTCGGGGCCGACTGTTCTCCCTCTCTCAGCCAGAACACAAGGCCATGGAGGAATAGATGAAGGAAGCCCTGGTCTCTGGGTTCATTCAACCCTCCACTTCACCTGCTGGTGCCGGCTTCTTCTTTGTCAGCAAGAAGGATGGGGGGCTCCGACCGTGTATTGACTATAGGGGCCTGAACAAGATCACCGTGTGCAACCGCTATCCCCTTCCGTTGATGTCCACAGCATTTGACCTGCTCCAAGGCGCCACCATCTTCACCAAGTTGGACTTACGGAACGCATACCACCTCGTCCGTATCCGACAAGGAGACGAGTGGAAGACGGCCTTTAACACCCCGTCTGGGCACTACAAGTACCAGGTGATGCCCTTCGGACTCACCAACGCACCAGCTGTTTTTCAGGTCCTATCAACGACATCTTGAGGGACATGATTAACCTGTACGTTTTTGTCTACCTCGATGACATCCTAATCTTTTCCAAGACCATGCAGGAGCACCGCCACCATGTCTGCCAGGTTCTCCAGAGGCTGCTACAGAACAATCTGTTCACTAAGGCCCAGAAATGCGAATTTCATGTTCCTGAGGTCTCCTTTCTGGGTTTTATTGTACGGACAGGCCAACTCCAGATGGATCCAGCCAAGACCCTGGCCGTCTGGGACTGGCCCACCCCCAAGTCCGTCAAAGAGGTTCAGTGGTTCTTAGGATTTGCTAACTTCCACCGCAAGTTCATCAGGAACTTTAGTTCTGTAGCAGCGCCCATATCGGACCTCACCAAAGGGACAGGTGGATCATATGTCTGGTCTCCTCAGGCGGAAAAGGTGTTCAAAGACCTCAAGCACTGCTTCTGCACGGCACCCATTCTGGTCCTCCCGGACCCTTCACAACCCTTCATCGTCGAGGTGGACGCCTCGGACAGCAGCGTCGGCGCGGTCCTCTCTCAATGCTCGGAAGGAAGGTTGCACCCCTGCGCATACTTGTCCCACCGCCTGAGTTCTGCGGAGTCCTGGTATGACATGGGGGATCGAGAACTGCTAGCAGTTAAACTGGCCCTTGAGGAGTGGAGGCACTGGCTGGAGGGAGCGCAACACCCATTTTTGGTCTGGACGGACCACAAGAACCTGGAGTACCTCCAGCAAGCAAAGAGACTCAATCCACGACAGGCTAGGTGGGCCTTATTTTTCAGTCGGTTCGACTTTACCCTATCATACTGCCCCGGCTCCAAAAATACCAAACCTGACGCGCTTTCCAGGCTGTTCACTCCCACCAACAGGGAGAGCGAAATTGGTCCTATTATCCCTGTGTCCCGGATTGTGGCCCCTGTCCACTGGGGTATTGAGGAGGCCATCCGATGAGCCCAATGCCAGGACCCCGGTCCTGGGACGGGGACACCGGCAGGCCCGGCGCCATGGGGGGGCGAAAGGGGGCGTCGCCCCCTCGTGGCTACAGCCCCGCCCCCTCAACGGAGACTCAGGTCACTTAATTGTTTTCTTATGAAAATATAATGTATTATAGACATATTAATAATTTGCATTTTCAAATACGAAATATTAAGTGGTTGCGCATTGCACAAAAATACATTTCACATAAATCACTACTAAAACTGGCACGGTAGAACAAATCTGATTGGTTGTTATGATTCTTATGTTGCAATCGTAGAATTCAACTGTATTAAGGTAGGATTATTTCAAAAAGCCTGAATTTAATATTAACCCTGTTTTAGACATATGTATCAATCCTAACTACTGGGGACTACTAGTTATTGTGGGTGTATGTGTGAAATGCTGACACAGCTGCGCACACACAGACCTGTGATAAGGACAAGGGGAGGGGTCGTGCGGGCGGGGGTTTTACATGTAGTCTACACTTAGGCCCAATCCCAATTCTAATTTCTACCCCTACCCCTCCCCCTTCCCCTCCCCCTTCCCCTTGGCCCTTCCCCTTGAAACTGAGCTACAAGGGATAGGGCTTGAAATTCAACCCTTACGTATTGGGATAGCCCTTCAACGATCGCATACGTCATCGCGTACCTCCGTCAGCGTTTACGTTAGCAAAACGCGACCAAATGCGTCATTGGCTGCGACCAGCCGCTACAGTCAGAGCCAGAGGCAGAAATCTCTGCTGGCAGGGTGTGATTTGTTAACTAACACCACTGAATGGGATATCTTTGGCGCTTCGTGCACCACATCCGACAGAATGAGGTGTCAGAACACTCATGTAAACAATAAAAGCGAGAATAACAGAACAAAATGTACGCAGTCAAGCAACCGAAAACAATACTCACTCCCAAAGCTTTTTAGCAGCAGCTTGGATTTCAGAAATCGCTGCTCATTCTCAGCTCGAAAGCGAATCAAGCGGCGTGTTTCCTCTGGATAACAACTTAAAACACGTAAATAATGGAGAAAATACATTTATGACAATCTTTCGCCGCGGGAACCGCCATCTTTCTGAAATCCGCATGAAATCTCGCTGAAATCCGCATGGCATTGTGGGAAATCACTCAAACCCCTTCGTTCGGAGTCAGCTCCAGGAAAATCTCCGTTTGGAGGGGTACAGAAGCCCTACCCCTTCCCCTACCCCTCCGCATTAACTGGGATTGGGATACCTCTACCCCTTCACGTGAACGCGCAAAATGGAGGGGAAGGGCCAAAGGGTTGGTCCAAGGGGTGAAATGGGATTCGGCCTTACAAGTGCACTGTCTCTGCAATATCCTGTAATATGCAGTCAGTTTACGGGAGTCGTCTTTCCCCCACCGAATTAAACGAATTCAATCACAATATTGTGAATCCATTTTCTTTCTTTGTAGGCTAAGTTTATCTCCGTTTATGTTGGTGTATGTGTTCATATATGGTCCGCTTTGTGCGCAAATAGCATAAGAATATGTGTCGTTGACGTCACCTCCCATGCAGCAGGGGTGAAAATTCATCACTTCAGAGTGTTTTGTCCCCTACACGCCTAAACTGGGATCACGGATTAAGTGGTTAGCGTTGACTCGGTGCGAGTCAGAAAGGCAATTACTGGTGCAGCCGCGGGGTCTGTTGATTTTTTTAAATTATGATTTTGGCCGCCGAGCCAAGTACCTAAGACTTGCATTGACGTTTTGTTTTCATGCCGCAGAGCTATTTGTATGTATTTTAAATTTAAAGGACTTGCCTGTAGGTTTGTGTGTGTTGTTTTATGTTTGGCATCTTTCCGATTGTAACGTGTGTCTGTGAGAAAATTGGAGGGGAGGGTTAACAGGTGGGCACGGGTGTTGATAAAGCGCAACTGCCCTGGTAATATGTCACATGATTTTCCCGTACTAAAGTAACCTTCGGGGCCGTGGTTTTGTAGTTGGCGCAGTTAATTGTTTGAAACACATTGTCAGACCGCCATCACGACTACACACTATATGAAAAATATTTGCCCCCTTGCAATTTCTAATTGCCCCCTTAGTAAACTGTTCCTGGTGCCGGGCCTGGCCACCGGGCCTCTTGTACATCCCACATCAAGCCCGGGCCAAGGTTCTCCAGTGGGATCACTCGTCCCCTCTCACCGCCCACCCGGGAGCTCAAAGGACCCTGGACTTTTTGAGAAGATGCTTCTGGTGGCCTAGCATGGAGAAGGAAGTGAGGTCATTCGTCCTTTCCTGCGAAGTGTGCACCAGAAGCAAGAACCCACGACAGCATCCCCAGGGTCTCCTTCATCCTCTGACCATTCCCCGGCATCCCTGGTCCCACGTGGCAGTCGACTTCATCATGGGTCTCCCTGAGTCACAAGGTAATACTGTCATTTTGGTCATAGTAGACAGATTCTCTAAGGCCTGCCGCTTCATACCACTGTGCAAGCTCCCTTCTGCCCTGGAAACTGCCAAACTCATGTTCATTCATGTCTTCTGAGTTTTTGGTCTCCCACAGGACATCGTTTCTGACTGGGGGCCCCAGTTCTCCTCCCAAGTGTGGCACGGGTTTTGCAAGGTCATCGGAGCCACTGTCAGCCTCTCCTCTGGGTTCCACCCACAGTCCAATGGCCAGACGGAGAGGCTCAACCAGGACCTGGAAACCACCCTGTGAGGCCTGGCTATGGATAACCCGACATCGTGGAGCACCTGGCTGCCATGGGCAGAGTACGCCCACAACACCCTGCAGTCATCGGCCACCAAGCTGTCGCCATTCCAGTGCCAATCCGGGTTCCAGCCACCTCTGTTCCCAGACCAGGAGGAGGATGCGGGGGTGCCCTCAGTCAACCAATATGTGAGACGGTGTCGCAAGACCTGGAGCAAGGTCAGGAAGACCCTCATCCAGACCTCCAGAACCAACCAGACTCAGGCCAACCGCCATAGAAGACCTGTCCACACTTTCCGCCCTGGGCAGCGGGTTTGGCTGTCCACCAAGGACCTTCCGCTGTGGGTGGAGAACCGCAAGCTTGCTCCTCGTTACATTTGCCCCTTCAAGGTGGTGCGCAGGGTGAACCCTGTTGCCTACCGGCTCCAGTTGCCCCAGACTCTGAGGATCAACCCCACATTCCATGTTTCCCTGTTGTGGCCCTTACTGACGTCCACGTATGTCCCTGCCCCTAGGAATCCCCCACATCTTCCAGGGTCAGACTGTGTTTACCGTGCATCGCCTGCTTGACTCCCACCGGGTCCGCGGCGGGCTTCAATACCTGGTAGATTGGGAGGGCTATGGCCCTGAGGAACGCTGTTGGGTCCCCGCTCGGGACATTTTAGATAAAGGACTGTGCCAGGACTTCCATTCGGCCCATCCGGATCGCCCTGGGAACGTCAGGAGACGCTCCTGGGGGGGGGGGGGGGGAGGGGGGGTCCTGTTAGGACTGGGACTGTTTTGGCCTCTAGAGGCCGCTGTTATGTTTATCTTGTCATGGTTGTTTTGGCCTCTAGAGGCCGCCACTGTTTTGTGTTTGTCTTTATTGCCTGTTTCCTGCCCCGCCCTGTTCCTTAATGAGTTTGTGTATAAATACCCCTCTGTTTGTTCCCCTAGTCACGGAGTCTTTATGCTATGTTGTCTAGTGCTAGTTTCCTCTGTCCCACGTATCTTGCCTGTGCCCTTGTGTTTTTGCTTTCTTTGGACTTTGTATTTTTTGATCTTCTGAGCGTTCAGCATTTTTGCCTTTCCTTTTGTTTTTTGGACTTTGAACCTTTGGATATTTTTATTTTTGGTCATCTTCTGAGCTTTTGGATTTTCTTTTTGTTTTTTCCATTGGATTGTAAATATTGTAAATAAACTGTTTTTTGATACTCTACCTACACCTCACGCCTCTGCACTTGAGTCATCCCCCTGGTGGCCTAGTGGGGGTTTGCTGGATTATCATGCCAGCAACCTGGGTTCAAAATCCTAACAGAGTTTTTTTCTGAATTTGCAGATTTTAGCTCAGGTCTGGTTATTTCCTTAGACAACGCTTTAGTTGTTGTAGATTTTAATATTCACTTCGATAACCCAGAAGACCCTTTAAAAACAGTGTTTTCAATGCGACTTCAATGCCCATGTCACGGCATGACATTCATATCACATGAGTAAAAATCGGAACGGGGAGCTATTGACCGAATTTGCTCGCGAAGGAAAGCATTGAAGGAAAGCATGCACCAGTATAGAGGCAACTGCCTCACGCAAAGAGCGGTAAAACTGCGTGACTTCCTCTTCGGGGGAAATGTTATGAGGCGAGTAGCATGACACAACATTGAGCCTTGGATTGCCTTTGAAAACAGCGATAATAATTCATTCCGAGACCTTCCTGATAGTAGAAAGTAGTGGTAAGAAAGACGAAAGTATAGCTATCCCTACTCCATGAATGGCCGCACCTTGGGCGTTACGGGAAGCTGAGATGGTAAACAGCGTCACTGCACCTAGATTATGGGTTACAATGTCCGAGGACTCATTGTTATGGACTAAACGATGTTCTTGGATGCACACTATGGGTGTGTTATAGTGGCACATAAGGAAATTCAGTTCCTCCTTGGATGACATAGTCGAGAGAGTTCGACAATTGAGCTGCCCTATGATGAGTGTTTTACCAGGGTGCATAAGACCTTTCCCAGGCTGGCGATCAGACAGTGACCTCCCCTGGGGGTTTGGGGCACTGTCGTCATGAGATGTCTGACAGGCATCGACAGGCACAGTACCGGGTGAAGTTAGAGCACAGGCTTGAACCGTGGTGTAAGTATTGGATATCGTCATCAAGTTTTCAAATTGCTGTGAAAAACTGGGGTGATGCAAATACTCCCGGGATTTTCTGTCTGGGTTTACTCCCATAGGTCCGTCGTGTTCTGCAACACTAGGGGCGGTGCTAAGAGCCACGCGGACAGTCTTCGGCATGTGAGAGGCTAGATAGAGGGACCGCTTGCTGCCAAGTTGGTCCTATATTCCGCATCGCATGCCGCTGGTATGGGGAGACCAGTCTGGGATGCCACGATGACAATCGGCAACCAGAAAAGTACTACTCCTCCAGGGACCTTGCCCCAACTTCAGATTTAGAGACATCTAAAGGAGTTGAATGTCTTTTTTTGTGCTTGTGGTCACACTTTGGATGAGTGTAAGAAGTTTCAGAGAAAGGGGCACAAGGAAAAGATAATCTTCCTGAAGGAAAGGGGAGTTTGCTTTGCATGTTTACATTCTGGGCTTATGAGTCATAATTGCCAGCAGTGCTTGATGTGTAAAGCATGCAGTCAAACTCATCCTACTGTGCTTCATATTAAGGGGCATCTTGCAACTCTGGAACAATCAAAGGAAACATCCAATGATCAGTTGATCCCATTCAAAACATGTAGCCAAACAGGGGCCGGTAAGGACCGAGGTGCTCTATCCATTTTACCTGGAAAGGTGAAATTAACAAAGGGGAATCAAATTATACATACATATGCCTTCCTGGATGCCGGTAGCTTGGCTACATTTTACTCAGAACATCTAATACAGAAATTGAATGTTACAGGCAGAAGAACTAGCCTCCTGTTGCAGACTATGGGTAAGAAAAGATTGTTCCAGCTTATTCTTTGACTGGTTAAGAGATAACTGGTCTGGACAGCAATGATTTTCACATCCTTCTCAAGGTTTTTACACAGAAGGAAATGCCTGTCACTGTAGATGATCTGGTAACTCCTGAAGACCTGACTAATTGGCCATATTTGTCAAAGGTGCACATCCCAAGCATTAAGGCAAATGTTGTGCTGTTAATTGGTAGCAATGCTCCCAAGATAATGGAACCTTGGGAGGTCATCAACAGCTGTGGGAATGGTCCATATGCCATTAGGACATTGCTGGGATGGGTCATCAGTGGTCCACTGGCTAGAAACAATGACAACTTGGAGCAACGGTTTCTTTCTGCTACAGCAAACAGGATTTCTCTGTCAAAATTGGAGAAAATGCTGACTGATCAGTACAACTTTGTAATAAAAAGGGGGTACATTTCTGTTTTATGTATTTTGATCATGCATTGCATAAAAAGTGGGATTTTCCTCACTGAAACAAAATTGTCTTGTTTATCCATCATTCAATGGAGGCACAATCTTTGACAGATTCCACCAACATTTGAACTCAGATGCCTGGATTCACCATCCAGAGTGCTAACCATGACACCATGGAGCCAAATCATTCAGCACTTGTGCTTTTTGGAAGATCAATACAGACACATAGTGGCCAATACCATTGAAGCTGTGATGATATTGCAATAAAGCCCAGATTCAAAATTGCAGAACTGGCCCATACCCATCTTGAAAAGAAGTTGTTTCATGGTGGCAGACACAAAGGGTTTGGGACATAAAAGCTGGCTTGACCAAAAGGAGCCTTCTGTTGAGACAGTCTGTGCATGTTAGTTTGGAAGCTGCAAATGAAGGATTCACAGGTTCCACTGAGATTTGAACTCAGATCACTGGATTCAGAGTGCTAACCATTACACCATGGAACCAAAGTCAAACAGTGTGATTGTTTTAACCATCAAATTACTGGCATCAACCTGGGGAAAAAAAAAGCACAGACCAAAATATACACAAGCCACAGTCCTTGATGCTGAAATCTGGGCTTGAGCCAAAGATGCTTAGATTTTCAGTCTAACACACTCCCAGCGGAGCTATTTCAGCAACTCCTGGGGCAATTACGTCACGGCTCTATCCAAACAGCTGGATACAAAATTTGTCCCTCATCAAATACATACAGCAAGCCAAAATTTTGTTTTGAGATTACATTAGAATATGTTACAGGTATTTAGCAGGTGCTCTTATGGGACTGTGGTCGCAACAGCTCCAGTTCGAATCTGTGTGACAGCACTGCTTTTTCCAGGTCACTCTTGAATACTGGATGAGTGGAAAATATCAATGGACAAAAAGTGTTTGCCCATCAAGTGGGCGGTCCTCACTCTCCGGTACTACCTGCTCAGACACCTGTTCACCCTCTGTTCTGACCAGTGGGACCACCGCGCGGATCACTCTGGGTATCACCCTTCAGCACTTTAAATTCAATTTGGCCTACAGACCGGGGGCTACATATGGTGGTGGCAGATTACCTCTCCTGCCAGGTAATGCCAGGAAAATGACAAAAGGGAGGTCATCAAGATTGATGTCCACTGACCTTCTCAGGGCTTCAAACCGGGCTTTTAGCCTACCAAACGCACATTCTATTACCATCCGTGCATGGCCCAAAGACAGTCCGAAGTACTGCTCTTGGGCAGTGCTCCCCCCATTGGCATATTCTTTGATCAGATATGGGAGCAGTGGATACGCGGGGTCGCCCAGTAGGTAAATTGGCATGGCCTCTTCTTCATCAATAATTTGCCTGGGACAGGGTGGAATATTTCCATTTTTCAGGTATGTGTTTAGATTAGAATTTGAAAACATACGAGCATCATGGACGCTCCCCAGCCATTTATTTTAACATGATGGTGGCGCTGGTAATGGCGACAGGCAGCAGCAGCGGTGTGTGAGCGTTGTGAGCGTATGAATGTCAGTGCGTGTTTTTTAAGCTCTAACCTCCTTGTTTTTTGTCTTTATCATCATTACTATTGTTAGGTTCAACCCAGTTTGAAACGGTCAATCGGTCAACTTATTTCTCGGGACCCCCGCCCTTGTACCACCCAGACGTCTGGGACGGAACACCGCAAAAAAACAGAGAACCAGAGATCGGTTTAACTGCTGTTTATTCACAGTATTCTCGCCAAAGATGAAAGATTACAAACACCTTTTATAACAAATCATAATCTCTCCAAATGGCTATTGTGTCTGTCAAATGTGTGTGTGTGTTTGTATGTGACCTCAGAGAGGGGTGTGTGTGTGTGTGTGTGTGTCTCTATGGGAGGGTGTGAGTGAGTGACATCATTTTGATATCTGGGTCTATGTGCTAGGTCAGCAAATCACATCTTAATTCCATATGTATGTGTGTGTGTGTGTGAATGAAACCTTCAATCATAAGCAAAATAATATTTCAGCAATTCAGCAATTTCATTTACGCATGTCAAAGCACGCGAGATGTTTTTATGACAATGTTTTAAACAAAGACTATGTTTGGTCTAACAAAGAAGTGTTATTCTCCACTGGACGAAGGTCAGGCTACACAGGAACAGTTTAAAATCACTGCCATAGTATATGCAATAGTCCAGAATAATAAAGGATCTTAAAAAGCTCTAAAATATAAAGTCTTAACTCTTTGTTCAGCAATAAGGCTACCATTACATCCAACATTAAAGTGTGTGTGGGTCGATCTGACATCAAAACAGACCTTGGCGTCGTTCAGACACATCGCTGATCAAAAATACACATTTCATAAACAAAATGTTCCCAAACAATGTCCAGCCGAGACAGAAGGTCATTTTTAACTGAACCTTAAGTTAATCCTTAATTTTGTCACCATTTTAATAAATTTCTTATAATAAATTGATAAATTACTTATAAAATACTTATATAAACCTAACAACTATCAAGTTCGGACTATTGTTATTATTTACTGCAACAATTACAATGACTTACCGCAGTATGTTGGGCCTTCTATTTCTCATCACTTTCTTCTGTCACCTACTGAGTGGATTATGTGACCACCGAGGGCCTCCCCAATACGGCCGCGATTTCCTGCTGCTTCTACGGGACAACAACGCTGGCAGTGTGGATCCCTCATCCACCTTCCCTGTGGAGATCATCCGTCCAGTATACATCAGCGGTAACCAGGGTTGGGGTCTCAGGCCATTGAGGAAGAGGGGGAGACGGGGTAGTGTGCGCCAGAGACTGAAGAGGCAAGGCCACCACCGGATTCCTCTGCCCACTGTAATCTTAGCCAACGTCCAGTCACTTCGCAACAAGATTGACAAGCTCCAGGCAAACGTCAAGTTTTCACATGAGTATAAGAATGCTTGTCTCCTTGCCTTGACTGAGACATGGCTCAAAGATCATGACCCCCAGTCTGATTTGGGGATCGACAGCTTTGGGGAGCCTGTTCGCTTGGACAGAGATCCCTCGGTCACAGGCAAATTACTGGGGGGAGGCTTATGTCTCTATGTTAATAAGAACTGGTGCAGCACGGTGATAATCAGAGAGTCACTATGTACCCCTGACACTGAACTGTTGTCTGTGTCCCTTCGTCCATTTTATTTACCGAGGGAATTTCCACAGTTATTTGTAACACTTGTCTACATTCACCTGATAGCTAATGCCGAGTTAGCAACCCAGGATATAGTCAAGGTGCTGCAGTGGCTACAAGGGCTTTCCCCGGATGTGCTGGTCCTTGTCATGGACGATTTTAACCATTGTAAACCAGGGAAGTCCCTGTGTAATTTTTACCAGTATGTGACTTGTCTGACTCACCATGGAAAATGTCTGGACCTCTGCTACGGTTCTGTGAAGGGTGCTTACAAGTCCTTGTGCAGAGCCCCACTTGGTTTGTCAGATCTTAACGCTGTCTATTTACTTCCGTCCTATAAACCAGTCCTGAAGGAACACAAGCCAGTGAAACGTTTGTTTCTGGTTTGGTTGGAGGAATCAATCCAAAGTCTACAGGACTGCAACAGCTGTACAGACTGGGCCTTGTTTAAGGAGGTCTGTACTGATTGAGATGATCTCACAGAGACTGTGTCAGCATATGTAATCTTCTGTGAGGACTTGGTTATTCCACTCAAACAGGTTTCTTTCTTTCCGAACAACAAACCATGGATTTCAAAATCAGTTAAAAACTTAATAAATCAGCGTAACATTTTTATCAGGGGGACACTACTAAGTATAGAGAGCTACAAAAACAAGTTAAGAAAGAACTTAAGCTTGCCAAGTGTAGCTATAGAGTGGAGAACCTGTTTTGTGCTGGTCGCTCCCACCCTGCATGGGAAGGGGTGAAATCCATGATGGGTATGAAAACCAAAAAATGTCCTATTTCCCATGGCAACATGTCTGACCATGAACTGAATGTTTTTTTTAATAACCGTTTTAATACACACAACTTTGCAGTGGAACAATCCCATTTTAAGGCTGTGACAGCGGACCAAAATCCCATCCACATTGAGGAGGGTATGGTCCGGAGACTTTTCCAGGGTGTGAAGGAGAGGAAAAGTCCAGGCCCTGATGGTATCAGTGGCCGCTTACTCAAGAATTGTGCAGATCAGTAGTCTGATATTTTTTGCTATATTTTTAGACGCTCCCTCCATCTCAATAAGGTCCCTTGCTCATGAAAAGATTCCATTATTGTCCCCGTCCCTAAAAACAGAGCTCCAAAACAGCTGAATGACTGCAGGCCCGTTGCCCTTACATCCCTTGTTATGAAGTCATTTGAGAAGATAGTTAAGAATGCACTATTATCCACTGTGAAAACCGGCTTGGACCCATTGCAATTCGCCTATAGGCCAGGTAGAGGGGTGGACGATGCCATATGCACTTTACTGAACTTGGTGCTCTCACACCTTGAGGCAGTTAACACCTTTGCATGTCTTGTTTTTATTGATTTTTCCTCTGCTTTTAACTGTATCCAGCCACATATTTTAGCTAATAGGTTAAAGAACACACATAACATTGACCCTGGTCTTATTTCTTGGTTGATGGATTTTTTTAACCGCCAGATCCCAACGTGTCAGGGTCAACGATGTTTTATCTGATGCTCTGCTCCCCTCCACTGGTTCACCACAGGGTTGTGTTCTCTCCCCCCTTTTATTTGTTTTATACACAAATTTGTGTCAAAGCCAGCACACAGGACGGCATATTTTAATGTTTGCTGACGACTCTGTTATTGCGTCTCTTTAAAGTCAGATGATCCTGATTATGGCTCAGTGGTGTCTGATTTTATTAACTGGTGTAAGTCATCCTTTTTAGACATAAACGTCAGCAAAACTAAAGAAATGATCATTGATTTTAGAAAAAACAAAGATGTCATCTCCCCTGTATATATTAGTGATCAGGTAGTTGAAGTTGTGGAGGAGTATAAATACTTGGGTACAATAATCGACTACAGATTTACTTTTGACAAACATGTGGACACTGTATGCAAGAAAGCTCACCAACGTATGCATTTTTATCATAAACTGAGGAATTTTAACATGGACGGCAGTTTTATGAGAACGTTTTACAGTTGTTTTATTGAATCTGTTCTTACTTTTTATCTGCTGGGTTGGGTTGCTGACACAGAAAAACAAGAACTGTATTTTTAACATTATCAGTCTCTGTAGCAAAATTGCCAATACTCCCCTGAACAATATCTCCACTCTCCATAAAATCAGGTCACTCGAAAAAGCACAGGCAATTTTAGCTGACCCGAGTCACCCCCTGTTCTCAGAGTTCTCCCTTTTACCATCCAGATGCAGATTTGTTTTAAAAGGTTGTAGAACCAACAGATTCAAAAACTCATTTTTACCTGCTGTAACCATCCTTTTAAACACTTCTTGATGAATGTTTTTATTGTTCTAATTATTTATGGTTGGTTTATGTCTCAATTGTGACTGTATTAATTGTTGGTGCGTGTTTTTTCTGCTGGCTGCAAAGTTAATTGCCCTCAGGGGACATTAAAAATACCTTGAACCTTTCACCACTATGTCCATGAATGGATATTTGTAGTCACAGGTAGCTTGAACATTTAAAGTATACCTGCCTTTCCTGTTAATGTAATCTGTGGAATTGGCTGAAGGTTGTTTTATCTCTGTGTGCACCATCTACAGCACCTCGACACTGGGGTAGGCCATGCGCTTGCTGAAATCCGTGCACAAGCTGTTGGACAGCAGTTTCTGTTGTCGGCAGTCGTATGTACTTAGGACCAAGATGCACAGTAATCACTTTACACAGTTGTCTGATTATTATGGAAACCATCGACCTAGAGAGCCCGAATGTATTTGCCATTTTCCGTATTCTACCCTCATCAGCTAAATAATATAGGGTGCAGGCTACTTTTGTCAATACACTGACTGGGCTCCGCATGACAGTCGTCTGGCCTTCAGTGTAGGGATGCAGTAACTCCACAAGCAAGAGCAGCGATGACTGCGACATTCGGAAGTTCTCGTGCCATTCCTCTGGGAGAACAACTCCATTTGTGAAGTTTAGCCACCAGGCAGCAGTTCGCCCGGGTCGGATCCAAAAGCGGCGGTGACGTTAGTAAGCAGCAAGCCTTTGTCTTGGTGGGAGGAAAAGTGCCTGAAAAACTGCGACCCTCTTCGCAGTTCTTCTCCTCTGCTCCTCATAAAGCAATTGTAGTCCTATTTGCAAATGCAAATGTAAGGTCCTCTAAAATAACACTGTATTTTATACTCTATATTGGATTGCCCTATTTTCTGTGTAGTTAACTCCATTTACCATAATGCCTTTTGGCTTGGAATATTTTCACTGTTCTGATGTGTTGTGACGTACTGTGCATTCGGACCAATCAGTGGGCCCGGCGCGATGGGCGGGCCTTTGGGGGCCGGGCCCGCCCATTTAGGCACGTGGGACCGCCCTAGTGTGGGCCCGCCCGCCCTGTCATAGGCTAGGGCCAACAGCTTAACACAATATTTAAAATAAATAAATAAATAAATAAATAAATAAATCGCAGGCTACTACAATTAAATGCTTTTTTTTTTTAAAAGGGCATAATATTAAAGAAAAAGTCCTTAATTTAAAATGTGTTAAAACTATTTGTAATCATCTGATTGGTTATTTCGTAATGATCCGGGTTAAACGGAAATGGTTTGGTTAAACAGAAATAGAAATACGCTCTGACTTTTGGTGCAAGCACTGCTCTCTTCAAGAACTCCTTTTCCACTCTGAAGAACGTTTTCACCGACCACAGACAAAGCATGCTGCACACACGCAAGGCCAATTTGATCAAATTGGCATTTGAGAAGGATTTAACAAAAAAGTTCAGGGAAGAGTGGAGTGACACTGTCTTGTGAAGATTCCATGCAGCTGCACATCGTCGCCTACCATTTTACTGAGGGTAAGCTTGAATTTTTAATCACTACATAATAGTTATACTTGAGTTGTTGATTATAGTAAGCCTACTGTATGGGCTACAAAATAGTTATACATGACACACTGTTTTCTTAACGTTTCGGCCTGCGTCCATCTCGTCAGCCCTGCGCTGTCATGCACTTGGCGTTTGATTTGCAAACTAAGCACTGGAGGTAAGAAACTGGTTTTGACATTTCAGTTAACCTACAAAACACATCTGTATTAAAGATTAATGTTGTCATGCTTCACAAAACTAGATTTGAGACATAAAACTTTTAATGCGCATGGTTTCACTTAGAAGGGATTCAGTGACTGCAGTTAGGCTTTGTGCAGAGAGGATGAGTGTGGCACGGGGGTATGAGTGTGATGTAATCTTCTGTTGCGCACTCTTAATTGTAAATATCAATCTTAATTTGCTGTCAACATTAATCACAATCATCCGTTTGCGCATTCAGTGTTGGGCATTCGGAATGAGTTTACAACATAACTCGTGCACAAATGGAATACTGCCAATATTCCTTATGAAACGGAATATTCCCTGCAAATGCGCTCAGTGACGGACAATATAGCAGCGGAACAGGGTGTCTGAAGAGCTCAAAATACACCATTTTAAAGTGTTTTTTTCAAAAATTTCTTACGGGGGAGCATGCCCCCGGACCCCCCTAGTAAAATTGGGTTCGCCGATGCATGCCCACCCCCAGCCAGTGCAATGCCCAGCTACTAGACCGCTTCTGCCGCCGGGTCTGCCAATCGGACTTATTTGCTCATTGTATTTTTATTTGAAGTTTGATGTCAGCCAATGGTAATTGGTATATGTTTAATGCCCACGAGATCGCGGGCTTTTTGGAATGTTCCATCACTTTGCAAGAGAGAAGCTCACGTCAGTTCCCGCCTGCAGCAGAGGAGAGAGAGATCGCGTTGTTTGTGAGCTCTATTTCAGCACTGATTTTGCAGAGAATATTTTTATAGTTTGGCCTGCTTGTGGTCATAACATGTACCTGGGACTCCGGTGTCACTCCAGTGAGTGATCTTGCTGCTTTTTTTTCCGCGGACACATCTGTCCTCCGTTGCTGGGCCCACCGGAGCGCTTTCGTCAGTTCCCGGGGACTCACTGTGTCAGGTCTGGGACCCAGCCAGCTACCGAGGGATTTGGGGTGAGCAGCATCTTGTTTGAGTGAGCTAACCCACAGCAGTAGCTAGCCCTCTGCTCAGGAGCATCTGCTGCGTGACTGTACCGACATCTGTAACCTAATCCGTCTGGTCTGACCAGTGGATTGTGAGTAACGCGAACCCACACTTACACTGACACACACACACACACACACGTTCCTCTGGTCTCGTCTGGATCGCCAGCGTTTTAGAAGGGCATTGCAGCCGTTGCTGTTCTGCCTGCAGTTCACAGAGCTGCCACCTGTGCACCAACGGGCCTCAACTGCATGCGCATTTTTTTTCTTTTCCACTTCTTTTCTTTTGATACTTTACCCAGTTTTATTTTCTTACTATGTACTGCTGGTATACACACTGTTGATGTGCTATCTGTAACACCTCTATGATGTAGGCTAATTGTTTCCGCTCTTCTTGTGCAGGTGTTACTATTTTATTCATATTGGTGATTACATTGCATGCTTCTTTGGGAAGCATTTATCTCATCTCATCTCATTATCTCTAGCCGCTTTATCCTTCTACAGGGTCGCAGGCAAGCTGGAGCCTATCCCAGCTGACTACGGGCGAAAGGCGGGGTTCACCCTGGACAAGTCGCCAGGTCATCACAGGGCCGACACACAGACACAGACAACCATTCACACTCACACCTATGGTCAATTTAGAGTCACCAGTTAACCTAACCTGCATGTCTTTGGACTGTGGGGGAAACCGGAGCACCCGGAGGAAACCCACACAGACACGGGGAGAACATGCAAACTCCACACAGAAAGGCCCTCGCCGGCCACGGGGCTCGAACCCGGACCTTCTTGCTGTGAGGCGACAGTGCTAACCACTACACCACCGTGCCGCCCATTATTATTATTTGCTTATTAATAAATATAATCATTATTATTATTTAATTATATCTTGGGTGTATTGGCTGCTCATTTGGTTCTTTATATTTGAACATTCTGACATGCACACTGCAGACTAGCCATTAGTTCTTTCACTCAAGCTACTGTTTATTTTAAATTCTGAGGAAATACACCATACACTAGCTTCAAAGGTACGTGCAGTATTTTCGCAGTGGAGGCACCGCGCTGTTAAATTTATCATTTATTAGATTCATGCTTATTATTCTCTCTCTATACTCGTACTTGTACCCTTATGGTATCAGGAATCTCAGCCAGCTCACCACTCCACCGCTGAGAACTTAGGACCCTGTTGCGCCATTATTTATTGGGATTTAGTGTAACTCTTTAGTAGCCTGTAGCCTACTGTGCTGGGTGATCAGCACCTGTTAAAAAGGGGTTACATTTTGGAGGCACCGCTGGGATTTTCCTGTTTACCAGAACAAGTAGATCGCTGTGTTTTGCTTAGTGTTTGTGTTGTGTTAGTTATTGCTGTTTGCTGGGCAGTTTTTTTTTTTTTTACATGGACCTTAGTCAGGCTGTTGAGTGGAGCCGTGAGGAGAATGTGGAGTTGTGTCATGCCATTTTACTTAGCAGAGTGCCATTGGAGGCCACTGATGATGTGGTTAGCCGTGTGCTCAGCACAGCCAAGGTTCTGGGTAGGACCCGGATACGTGGTCGCCGTGGCGACAAGACTGGTAGGCATCTGTACATTTTAGTCGAGACTTTTGCTGAGTTGGAGCAGAGCTCTGTCCCTCCTGAAGTGGGAATTGTAGGTGAGGCAGGTCCATGGGCTGTTCATGTAGTGAGTAGTTTGCTGCCTGCTAGTCCTGTTCCTGAAAGTGATGGATTTGAAGCCAAGCTATTGTCATTATTACAGCAGGAAGGCAAGTCTATGGGTGATGTGAAGGCTGTTTTGGGCACGCAGCCTCCTAAATCTGATGTCAGCATGGATCTTGTGAATGCCATAGGCCAGCTCGTTGATCGCTGTAACCAGGCATCTGTTGATGTGCCTGGCTACAGAAAACTGAGGCTGTTCTCCGGTTTACGGCCCGTTCCCCCAGGCGAGGAAGAGTATGAGGCCTGGATGGAGCAGGCTACTCAGATGATTACTGAGTGGCAGTGCAGTGATGCTGCTAAGCGACAGCGCATTGTTGAGAGTTTGCGTGGGCCTGCTGCAGATATAGTAAGGTTCTTGAAAGTCAGTAGCCCATCTGCTACTGCTACTGATTACTTAACCGCTCTTGACACTACTTATGGATCGACTGAGAGTGGGGCAGACCTTATGACATCGTTTCGCCATACTTTTCAAGAAGATGGTGAGAAACTTTCTGCTTTCTTGTATCGCCTGGACAAGCTTCTCCACCGTGCTCTTTTGAGAGGAGGGATTGAAGCTGCAGGCCTGAATCGTGCACGTCTGGAGCAGTTGTTCAAGGGTGCTCTCACCACTGACATTGTGGCTTTACGTGTGCGACTTCTGCACATTTTTCAAGCTCCGCCTTCTTTTTCACAGTTAATGCGAAATGTGAGAGAGGAAGAGCAGTGGGTAAGTGCAAGGGAGAGTGCAAAGGTTTCTGTGGCCTCATCTACATTTCGCCAGGTTCCTGTGACTGCTGCTGTCACTCTTCCTCATGTGCCTGTTACTCCCCTAACGTCTGAGGTTGACAGTCTGAGGAAAGAGGTCAAGGAGCTGACGTCTTTAGTAACTAAACTTTTGACTGCTACTACTGTGGCTCCTGAAAATCCTCAAGTCTCACAGTTTGGCGTAAGCCACAGCACAGAAACCACTGCCCCAGCTGTTCCCACAAGGGCTGTTTCTTCGAACCTGCCGAAGTCTACGGCATCCTCTTCTGTTCCTGCCATTTTTTGTTACAAGTGTGGAGAAGACGGCCACACCAAGCGAGAGTGCACACGTCCTGAGAACTTGAGGGTAGTGAATCAGAAGCTGCTTAAGAGGGTCACGCAGCAGGGAAACTTCCCTGGAGCTCAGTGAAGGAATGGCACAGAGCTCCATCACACAAAACACATTCCGCTCATTGTTCACCTCCAATCAAAGTCAGCCAATCACAACTGCCATCTGGGTTAGTGGGGCCCTCGGCTGAGGTGCCCGTGCAGATAGAAGGTATTTATGCTAAAGCTCTGCTTGATAGTGGTTCTCAGGTCACCATCTTGTATCATAGCTTTTATAATGCATATTTGAAGCATTTGCCACTGCAGCCAGTGGAAAATCTGGAAATATGGGGTTTGAGCTCTCACAAATACCCATATGATGGATATTTGCCTCTTATGCTCAAGTTCACTGAAGTGGTCACTGGTGTGCCTCAGGTGGTGGACACTTTAGCTCTTGTGTGTCCTGAACCTCAGACAAAAGAGGGTATAGACATTTTGGTAGGCACAAACACTCACTTGGTGAAGAAGTTGTTCCACTCTTGTCGTGAACAGGCAGGTGACGGGTTTCTTAACATGCTGACCATACACCCTGTGATAAAAGAGGTTTTTGAGTCCGTTAAGCACACAGGTGTGTCACCGGAGGATGTGGATAAACACGGTACTGTGTGGTTCACAAAACCTAAACCTGTTGTTTTAAAGCCTGGGCAGGAGCTGCAGCTTTCAGGACTGCCCAAGTTTCCTGGTGAACTCAATGACTCTTTAGTCCTTGTAGACCAGCCTTTTAGTGCTGATGATGCATCTGTCCCTGAGCTTGAGGTTCGGCCTGAAGTCCATCCAGTCTCTGCTGTGTCCTGCCATTGTATTATGGTAAATATGAGGAATGTTTCTTCCAGGGATGTTCTTGTGAAGAGAGGTAGTTCCCTCGCTCACATATACCCTGTAGAGATGGTGCCACAGTTTCCGTCCACTTGCAGTCCCATAGCTGCTGGTGAGCTTACTTCTGCTTCTTTTGATTTTGGCACTTCATCTATGCCAGAGGAGGCAAAACATCACCTCTGCGAGATGATGTTGCAGAGGAAGGAAGTGTTCTCTTGTAGCGAGTGGGATGTAGGCTGCTCAAAAAGCACTCAGCATGAAATCAGGTTAAATGACTCGCGGCCTTTTCGGAAGTGATCTCGACATTTAGCTCCTGCTGATCTAGAGAATGTGCTTCAGCATTTGCTGGAACTCCAGAATCATGGCATCATTTCGGAGTCTCGGAGTCCGTATGCTTCGCCCACTGTTGTAGTGCGCAAGAAGTCAGGTAAAGTCAGGATGTGCATTGATTATAGAACCCTTAACCAGCGGACCATCCCTGACCAGTACACGGTTCCCAGGATCGAAGACGCCCTCCATTGTCTCTCTGGTAGTAAGTGGTTCTCGGTGTTGGACTTGAGAAGTGGCTACTACCAGATTCCCATGAGCGAGGCTGATAAAGAAAAGACAGTGTTCATCTGTCCTTTAGGTTTCTATCAGTTTGAGCGTATGCCTCAGGGAATCTGTGGTGCCCCTGCCACGTTCCAGAGGGTCATGGAGCAGACAGTCGGAGACAGGAATTTTCTGGAGGTTCTGGTGTATTTAGATGACCTGATTGTCTTTGGTAGCACCTTGGAGGAGCATGAGGAGAGACTCTTAAAGGTTCTGGACAGGTTGAGAGAAGAAGGTCTCAAACTTTCATTGGATAAGTGTCAGTTTGGCAGGACGTCTGTGAACTATGTGGGGCACATAGTTTCACAGGATGGCATAGCCACTGACCCCTCCAAAATAGAGGCTGTTGTTTCATGGCCACGACCACAGACTGTCACTGAGCTACAGTCATTTTTGGGGTTTTGTGGATATTACAGTCGTTTTGTGAAGGGTTTTTCCACATTATGCCGACCATTGAATGAGTTGCTGCAGGGCTGTCTGCCTCAGAAGAAGAGCTCAAGTTCACAGGCTGCTGACTCGAAACCTTCTTTCCGGCCCTCTGAACCTTTTGGCCCTAGATGGAGCAATCAGTGCGAATTCGCTTTTCAGGAGTTGAAGTCAAGGTTAACTCAGGCCCCGGTGCTAGCTTTTGCAGACCCCCAAAAGCCGTATGTTTTGCATATGGATGCAAGCCTGGATGGTCTAGGTGGTGTCCTTTATCAAGAGTATGTTGAAGGATTGCGTCCTGTGGCATTCATCAGTCGTAGTCTTTCCCCTTCAGAGAGGAATTACCCAGCTCACAAACTGGAGTTTTTAGCTTTGAAGTGGGCTATTGTGGATTGGCTGCATGACTACCTTTATGGAGCCAGTTTTGAAGTCAGGACGGACAACAACCCCCTGACTTATATAACCAAGTCTGCCACATTGGATGCCACTGGTCATCGCTGGTTGTCGGCATTGTCCACTTACGACTTTAGCTTGAAGTACAGGCCTGGGCGGAGGAACATGGATGCTGACGCACTGTTGCGACGCCCTCACGTCAGCCTGTCCCCTGACGATGAGTGGCAAGAGATTCCCACCCCTGGAGTGCGAGCTATTTGTCAGGTGGTAGCCACACAGAGAGCTGGTTGTTCTTCATTCCCCCGGGTTGCTGATCAGATTTGCAGCCATGAGTCAGCTGTTCCAACAGCATTCTGTCATGTTGCTGCTGTAGCACCTGATCAGTTGCCTACTTTTAGTTCTAGTGAGCTTCAAGAAGCTCAGAAAAGCGACCCTGTTATAGGAGATGTCTGGCAAGCTATAAGTCTGAAGAAGCCTGCTAGTAGTATCCTGATGTGGCATCCTGACTTTAAGATCCTGAAAAAGGAGTGGGCAAAGCTGTCTATTGACAAGGGACTGCTATACAGGACTGTTAAGTGGGGTGGTCAGTGCGTGAGACAACTGGTGCTCCCTAAGCAATTCCATGGTCTGGTTTTTAAGCTGCTGCACGATGATAGTGGCCACTTGGGGTTTGACAAGTCGTACAGTCTGGTTCGGGACAGGTTTTACTGGCCTCGTATGAAGCTTGATGCAGAGAAATACTGTAAGACATGTGAGCGCTGCATCAGGCGGAAAATGTTGCCTCAGAGGGCTGCTCCTCTTTCCCACATACAGAGTTCTGGACCCATGGATTTGGTATGCATAGATTTTCTTTCGATTGAGCCTGACTCTCGAAATGTTTGCAATGTGTTGGTCGTCACTGACCATTTCACGCGTTATGCACAAGCCTTTCCTACTAAGGACCAGACAGCTATCACAGTGGCAAGGACTCTCTGGGAGAGATATTTTATTCATTATGGCTTGCCCACCTGTATCCACTCCGACCACGGTAGGGATTTCGAGAGTAGACTGGTGACTGAGATGTTGACCATGTTGGGTGTGAAAAAGTCGAGGACGTCTCCTTACCACCCACAGGGTGACCCACAACCTGAGAGGTTCAATAGGACTTTGTTTGACATGTTGGACACCCTAGAGTCACATCAAAAGTCAAAGTGGAGTCAGCATATAGCACATTTGGTGCATGCGTATAATTGCACTCCTAATGAGGCTACCGGGTACTCACCCTATTTCTTGATGTTTGGTCAGGAGGCTCTGCTCCCTGTTGATGTTTGCTTTGGTGTTTCATCTGATGACACGTCATTTGCATCACATTTTAAGTATGTGACAAAGATGAAAGAGGAGTTGCAAGCTGCTTATCAGCTGGCATGTGCCTCTGCGGATAGGATGAATCAGAGCAACAAGGAGAGGTATGACCAGAAAGTTCACCATCATAGCCTGAGTCCTGGGGATCGGGTTTTGATTAGAAACTTGGGTCTGAAAGGGAAGCAGAAGCTAGCGGATAGATGGAGCTCATGTCTTTACAGTGTTGATGGTCAGCTTTCTGACCTCCCTGTGTACAGGTTGACACCTGTTGATGGTAATGGACCAGTCAAGGTGATGCACCGTAACCATATCTTGCCTTTAGGACAGGAGGTAAGACTAGGTCCAGTGGTCGCCACTGCTCCAGCCCTGGGCCCAAGGGCTGTGAAACAGAGAAGGGCTAAGGAAAAATCGTAGGACTGGTGTCTCTGAGGTGTTGCCTCCTGTGGTACATGCACAGTCTAGCACTTCTGATTCTGAGTATGGTTGTTATGCTGAGGATGCAGTGCAACATGCTCCTCTGACTGCTGGCACGCATAATGACCAGCCCGTACCAGATTCTACTGCGCCGTGTGTCTCCACCACAGTTAGAAGCCCTAGGTTAGTGCCCACACCTAGAGATGATGTGATAACTCCACTCAACCCTGCACTCCTTACCTCTCCACATAGGTCTCCTGAGGTAGTGAAGGATTTAGTAGCCACAGACCAGGATGTTAGCTGTCCTGATGTTCACTCTGTAGTTTACCCTGCAGCTCCCACAGACTCAGTTCCTCCCTTAGTACGTAGGTCACATAGGGATAGGAAGCCTACTGACCGCTTGACTTACAGCAAGCTAGGAGTGCAGAGCAGGAATGTTGTAGCATCACACTTTGCACTTGCCGAGCCATTCCCTGCATGGTATAACGTTTCTCATGCCTGGTGGTGTAATCTGCAGGCTCTTTGCAGTACATGCACAAACCGGCCATTCCTTATGCCATGCACTTCACCTGCCTTTACACCCATAGCTAGTTTTTAAGCAATAGGCCATGTTTGTTTTGGGTCTTTGTTTTGATTTTTGTTTTCTTACCTATTTTTCCTGTTCACCTTATAATATATGTAACCCAGCATGGGGGCATGCTATTTGTTTGGTGGGGGGAGAGTGAAAGGTCCTCTAAAATAACACTGTATTTTATACTCTATATTGGATTGCCCTATTTTCTGTGTAATTAACTCCATTTACCATAATGTCTTTTGGTTTGGAATATTTTCACTGTTCTGATGTGTTGTGACGTACTATGCATTCGGACCAATCAGACTTATTTGCTCGTTGTATTTTTATTTGAAGTTTGATGTCAGCCAATGGTAATTGGTATATGTTTAATGCCCGCGAGTTTGCGGGCTTTTTGAATGTTCCATCACTTCGCGCGAGAGAAGCTCATGTCAGTTCCCACCTGCAGCAGAGGAGAGAGAAATCGTGTTGTTTGTGAGCTCTATTTCAGCACTGATTTTGCAGAGAGTATTTTTATAGTTTGGCCTGCTTGTGGCCATAATGTGTACCTGGGACTCCGGTGTCACTCCAGTGAGTGATCTTGCTGTTTTTTTTTTCCGCAGATACATCTGCCCTCCGTTGCTGGGCCCACCGGAGCGCTTTCGTCAGTTCTCGGGGACTCACTGTGTCAGGTCTGGGACCCAGCCAGCTACCGAGGGGTTTGGGATGAGCAACATCGTGTTTGAGCGAGCTAACCCACAGCAGTAGCTAGCCCTCTGCTCAGGAGCATCTACTGCGTGACTGTACCGACATCTGTAACCTGATCCATCTGGTCTGACCAGTGGATTGTGAGTAACGCGAACCCACACTTACACTGACACACACGTTCCTCTAGTCTCATCTGGATTGCCAGCATTTTAGAAGGGCATTGCAGCGGTTGCTGTTCTGCCTGCAGTTCACAGAGCTGCCACCTGTGCACCAACGGGCCCCAACTGCACGCGCGTTATTTTTCTTTTCCACTTCTTTTCTTTTGATACTTTACCCAGTTTATTTTCTTACTATGTACTGCTGGTATACACAATGTTGATGTGCTATCTGTAACACCTCTATGATGTAGGCTAATTGTTTCCGCTCTTCTTGTGCAAGTGTTACTATTTTATTCATATTGGTGATTACATTGCTTCTTTGGGAAGCATTTACTGTCAAATAATATCTCCTATTGTTATTATTATTTGTTTATTAATAAATATAATCATTATTATTATTTAATTATATCTTGGGTGTATTGGCTGCTCATTTGGTTCTTTATATTTGAACATTCTGACATGCACACTGCAGACTAGCCATAAGTTCTTTCACTCAAAGTACTGTTTATTTTAAATTCTGAGGAAATACACCATACACTAGCTTCAAAGGTACATGTAGTATTTTCGCAGTGGAGGCACCGCGCTGTTAAATTTATCATTTATTAGATTCATGCTTATTATTCTCTCTCTATACTCGTACTTGTACCCTTATGGTATCAGGAATCTCAGCCAGCTCACCACTCCACCGCTGAGAACTTAGGACCCTGTTGCGCCATTATTTATTGGGATTTAGTGTAACTCTTTAGTAGCCTGTAGCCTACTGTGCTGGGTGATCAGCACCTGTTAAAAAGGGGTTACACAAACAAACCAAAAGTGTTTGCAAATATGTAAAAAGGACAACCACCCGTGTTGCATCCATGAGACCATCAAACCAAAATATTGAGCGCCTGGTGCAATTATTGTTCTGTGATGCATATCGTGACGTCGGGAAAACCTAAAACTCTGTTTTCCACTATTTACACACAGCCATGAAAACGGAGTTTTCAAAGATATCCATTTTCAGTGACTGAAACCTCCGTTTACATGTAAATGAGAGGTGCAACTGCATAAATAAATATGCGTCTTCATAGATATTCGGCTACGTGTAAACGCACCATGAGAACGCGTGCCGCTTTATAGCTCTGCGGAACACTGGGAGCTGTTTGAGATGCGCTATCCTGGGGTTTAATATTGAAGGCACATTCACGCTGTCCCTCTTCTTCCTTGTCACCCCTTCCTCCTTTTCATCACTTTGTTCGCACTGAACCCATTTTATAACGCCATCCAAGAAGGCTTTGTAAAACTGAAATTTTGGTTTGTACCAGTCTGTATGATCGGCCTCTCTTTCATAGTCTTCTTTTATCAATCTCTGTACTGATGCTTGCAAGTTATTAAACTCAATGAAAAATCCCTCAAATAACTTAATTTGTTTCTCAACAGTTTCTTTATCTTGGCCGGATCCAATAAGGCTGTTGATTTCGTTACGTTTATGTGTTAGAACACCAAGCTTCCCTCTGCGTGTTGCAATTAACTTAAACAGTTGTCGTTCATTTGAGAAATCCTGGTCTTCAGTCTCTTCCTCAGTCATACTGAAACTTAACTCAAATGCTTTAAACACAAAAGTTCATGACTAACTTAAAAGGTTGAACACAGCGCAGTAGGAAAGGCGAAAGGCAGTGCGCGCACAGGCCGGGTCAGTTTGTAAAGTGCGCGCGGCGGCCCATTCAGCAGTTCAGCCTTATTCTCACCAACCAGAAAAGTCAGTCAATCCTACAAGCACGTAAATCCACATCCACGAACTCCCGACAAGTAATCCACAAGCTTGCGACAACGCAGCTTCCAATCTTCCAAAACCATGTGCCTACTGGCGTCTCAAAGCTTCTAAACTTTCTATACACCCTTGAGCACTCACGCGTGCTCTGCTAATTAGCGCAGGTGAACCAATTAACCCTTTCATGTACAACCCCGATTCCAAAAAAGTTGGGACAAAGTACAAATTGTAAATAAAAACGGAATGCAATGATGTGGAAGTTTCAAAGTTCCGTATTTTATTCAGAATAGAACATAGATGACATATCAAATGTTTAAACTGAGAAAATGTATCATTTAAAGAGAAAAATTAGGTGATTTTAAATTTCATGACAACAACACATCTCAAAAAAGTTGGGACAAGGCCATGTTTCCCACTGTGAGACATCCCCTTTTCTCTTTACAACAGTCTGTAAACATCTGGGGACTGAGGAGACAAGTTGCTCAAGTTTAGGGATAGGAATGTTAACCCATTCTTGTCTAATGTAGGATTCTAGTTGCTCAACTGTCTTAGGTCTTTTTTGTCGTATCTTCCATTTTATGATGCGCCAAATGTTTTCTATGGGTGAAAGATCTGGACTGCAGGCTGGCCAGTTCAGTACCTGGACCCTTCTTCTACGCAGCCATGATGCTGTAATTGATGCAGTATGTGGTTTGGCATTGTCATGTTGGAAAATGCAAGGTCTTCCCTGAAAGAGACGTCGTCTGGATGGGAGCATATGTTGCTCTAGAACCTGGATATACCTTTCAGCATTTATGGTGTCTTTCCAGATGTGTAAGCTGCCCAAGCCACGCGCACTAATGCAACCCCATACCATCAGAGATGCAGGCTTCTGAACTGAGCGCTGATAACAACTTGGGTCGTCCTTCTCCTCTTTAATCCGAATGACACGGCGTCCCTGATTTCCATAAAGAACTTCAAATTTTGATTCGTCTGACCACAGAATAGTTTTCCACTTTGCCACAGTCCATTTTAAATGAGTCTTGGCCCAGAGAAGACGTCTACGCTTCTGGATCATGTTTAGATACGGCTTCTTCTTTGAACTATAGAGTTTTAGCTGGCAACGGCGGATGGCACAGTGAATTGTGTTCACAGATAATGTTCTCTGGAAATATTCCTGAGCCCATTTTGTGATTTCCAATACAGAAGCATGCCTGTATGTGATGCAGTGCCGTCTAAGGGCCCGAAGATCATGGGCACCCAGTATGGTTTTCCGGCCTTGACCCTTACGCACAGAGATTCTTCCAGATTCTCTGAATCTGTTGATGATATTATGCACTGTAGATGATGATATGTTCAAACTCTTTGCAATTTTACACTGTCAAACTCCTTTCTGATATTGCTCCACTATTTGTCGGCGCAGAATTAGGGGGATTGGTGATCCTCTTCCCATCTTTACTTCTGAGAGCCGCTGCCACTCCAAGATGCTCTTTTTATACCCAGTCATGTTAATGACCTATTGCCAATTGACCTAATGAGTTGCAATTTGGTCCTCCAGCTGTTCCTTTTTTGTACCTATAACTTTTCCAGCCTCTTAGTGCCCCTGTCCCAACTTTTTTGAGATGTGTTGCTGTCATGAAATTTCAAATGAGCCAATATTTGGCATGAAATTTCAAAATGTCTCACTTTCTACATTTGATATGTTGTCTATGTTCTATTGTGAATACAACATCAGTTTTTGAGATTTGTAAATTATTGCATTCCGTTTTTATTTACAATTTGGACTTTGTCCCAACTTTTTTGGAATCGGGGTTGTACCAGGCTCCACTTAAGGCCAAGGCCAACATCTCATATCATCTCTAGCCGCTTTATCCTGTTCTACAGGGTCGCAGGCAAGCTGGAGCCTATATTGCAACAGAAGGCTTGGTTCGTCTTAGAAATGGTCAATGCATGACATAGGGGATGGCGTACAAATTCCCAAGAACGTCACAAGAAAATAAATTGCTATAGAGCATAATTTTTTGACACTGAATTTTCCCGATTCAGGGATTATTCTTTTGAGTAGAAATTCCAACTCTGGACCCACCAGAGAGAGAGCGAGAGAGAGAGGTGGGCGGGCGGGCAGGCATCTATCTATCTATCTATCTATCTATCTATCTATCTATCTATCTATCTATCTATCTATCTATCTATCTATCTATCTATCTGTCTGTCTAAATTGTATCCGTCATTGGTCAAGGGGTTGGCTTGGGAAACAGAATTTTGAGGTCAAAAATCACAATCATTGCTGATCAGTGGTGAAGGTTTTGGGTTAAGAAGCAGAACATTTAGAGTTTAAGAAAGCAATTATGGCTAGTTAAATGGTTAAGGTCATGGGTCAAGAATTAGAAGGTTTTGAGGTTAAAACAGCAATCATTGCTAGTAAAGGGGTCAAGGTATTGTATACAGAATTAGAAGGCTCTGAGTGTAAGCAGCCAATTAAGCCAAGTGTATCGTATAAAGAATTGGAAGGCTCTGAGTGTAAGCAGACAATTAAGCCTAGTGGGGGTATCCAGTCAATCAGACTTGTTTTAAGGGCTATTCCCCACAACCCCCAAACCTAACCACAACCTCTACACCTAAACTTAACTGTGATCCCAGTACCTAACCCTAACCCCAACCCCTAACCTCTCAACCCTTAAACCTAATCTCAACCACTAAAATCAAATCTTGGATCTAGACCTTCCCCTCATCCCGCTCCCAAACCCTGGTTGAGGACCATCAGACTGATCACCAACCCCTTCGACCAACATCCAGATTAAGGTACAGAAAGATTGTTTGCTCGGGAGTGTGATGTCTGGGCTGTGGGGGGTGAGATGGACTTTGGACAGGCCCGTGCAGAACGCAGGCCCCAGCTTTTGCTGTGGCAATGGAAAACGTTCACCCTCACCCTACCCTAATCCTAACCAGAGGTAGCCTATTTTGGGGAGTGGGCCAAAGATAGCACCTTCTGGAACACCAAACTTTACTTTAGCATGCATACGAAAGTCACTATTTACGTATACAAACTGATAATGATCAGTTAAATAAGACCTGAGCCAGCAGAGGACCATTCCTTTACCTCCAATGACATTTTCTTGTCTATCCAGCAGAATGGAATGATCAGTGGTGTCAAAAGCTGCACTAAGGTTAAGCAGCACAAGCAAGGAGACACACCCCTGATCAGGAGCCATTACTTGGTCATTTACTACTTTAACCAGTGCTGTGGCTCTGCTATGATGAGATCTAAATCCTGATAGATACCTTTTATGGATGTTATTCCCATGTAGATATGAGCATAACTGTTATGCCACAGTTTTTTCTAGGATTTTGGAGATAAAAGGGAGGTTTGATATTGGCCTATAATGGAACAGCTGACAAGGGTTGAGGTAGGTTCTTTAATCAAGAGTCTGACAACTGCTAGGTACAAGGATTTAGGTACATAGCCATTGCTAAAAGAATAACTGATTGTTTTTCAAAGAGGTTTGTTTGCTTCTGGTGTTATTTGTTTAAAGAATCATATACATAAGGGGTGAAAAAAATCCCCACAAGTACACAAGTTGAAGATTTTCATCTCTGAAGCAGACAACTTCTGAAAAATTGTTGACCAGTGTATCATGAACAATAAAGTTCAAAGTACAGGTCATTTTCAGTCAAAACCGTAACAACCATATTTAATTTGACAACTTTAAATCATGCAGTGTCTCTGAGTTAGTGCACTTGAAGGTCTTAAATGTAACTAAACAAGCAAACATCTTTCCACACTGAGCAGTGATGCGGCTTCTCTGCTGTGTGAATGCGCTGGTGTTGTCGGAGATGACTCTGACTAGTAAAACTCTTCCCACACTGTGAGCAGTGATACGGCTTCTCTCCTGTGTGAATGTGCTGGTGTGTTTGGAGAACACTCTGATGAGTAAAACTCTTCCCACACTGTGAGCAGTGATACGGCTTCTCTCCTGTGTGAATGCGCTGGTGTGTTTGGAGAGCACTCTGCTGAGTAAAACTCTTCCCACACTGTGAGCAGTGATACGGCTTCTCTCCTGTGTGAATGCGCTGGTGTAGTCGGAGATAACTCTGACGAGTAAAACTCTTCCCACACTGTGAGCAGTGAAACGGCTTGTCTCCTGTGTGAATGCGCTGGTGTGTTTGGAGATCACTCTGCTGATTAAAACTCTTCCCACACTGTGAGCAGTGATACGGCTTCTCTCCTGTGTGAATGCGCTGGTGTCGTTGGAGAGCACTCTGATGAGTAAAACTCTTCCCACACTGTGAGCAGTGATACGGCTTCTCTCCTGTGTGAATGTGCTGGTGTCGTCGGAGAGCACTCTGATGAGTAAAACTCTTCCCACACTGTGAGCAGTGATACGGCTTCTCTCCTGTGTGAATGCGCTGGTGTGTTTGGAGAGTACTCTGACGAGTAAAACTCTTCCCACACTGTGAGCAGTGATACGGCTTCTCTCCTGTGTGAATGCGCTGGTGTGTTTGGAGATCACTCTGCTGATTAAAACTCTTCCCACACTGTGAGCAGTGATATGGCTTCTCACCTGTGTGAATGCGCTGGTGTAGTCGGAGATAACTCTGATGAATAAAACTCTTCCCACACTGTGAGCAGTGATACGGCTTCTCTCCTGTGTGAATGCGCTGGTGTACTCGGAGATAACTCTGCTGAGTAAAACTCTTCCCACACTGTGAGCAGTGAAACGGCTTCTCTCCTGTGTGACTCCGCTTGTGTCGTCGGAGAGCACTCTGATGAGTAAAAATCTTCCCACACTGTGAACAGTGATGCGGCTTCTCTCCTGTGTGAATACGCTGGTGTAGTCGGAGATAACTCTGCTGAGAGAAACTCTTGCCACACTGTGAGCAATGATACGGCTTCTCTCCTGTGTGACTCCGCTGGTGACGTCGGAGATGACTCTGACGAGTAAAACTCTTCCCACACGGTGAGCAGTGATACGGCTTCTCTCCTGTGTGAATGCGCTGGTGTAGTCGGAGAGCACTCTGCTGAGAGAAACTCTTCCCACACTGTGAGCAGTGATATGGCTTCTCTCCTGTGTGAATGCGCTGGTGTGTTTGGAGATGACTCCGTTCAGTAAAACTCTTCCCACACTGTGAGCAGTGATGCGGCTTCTCTCCTGTGTGAATGCGCTGGTGTCGTTGGAGATCACTCTGGCGAGTAAAACTTTTCCCACACTGTGAGCAGTGATACCGCTTTTCCCCTGTGTGAATGCGCTGGTGTGTCTTGAGTGCATTCTGATAACTAAAACTCTTTCCACAATCTGAGCAGTGGTGAATTTCCTTCTGTATATCATTATGGGAAGTATCAAAATGGATAATATCAGTTGATGTTGGTTGACGACTGGAGCATTTGGAGGGGATCTGAAGCTTATATTTAATCTCTCCTGATTCTCGCAGTCTCACGTACTCTTCATAGTGGCATCTCTGGATGTGCTTGTCAAGGTAAATTGGAGATGCATCAGAACGAGGGCATGTGGAGCATGAAAAGACTTGCAGCAGAGCATTCTTTACTTCTGGAGAAATGAAAGGACAAAAATAACAAATTGAACATGAAATGCAACAAGATTATAAAATATAACACTAACCCAACGTAAGGAGTGCTTTTACTGAAACTCAAGATTCTACATGAATTAAGACTGAGACAAAAACAAAAGGCTGCGGACTAAGATATAGCAGCCTCTAGCTTGGAATACTGGGAGATTCAATAAGATCCTGGAACAGCAGCTATGCGCAGCATTGGCCATAGCCCCGTGGGTCTGAGCGACCAAAGGAGAGTTGTTGGTTCCTGTTGGACATCATGTCAAGTCTGGGTAATGGCAAGCCTAGCCTTATTTACGTCTCATCCAGGATTGAGAAGGAAACTCAGCCCTCACATTCAAGGTTCTGAAAGATCCAAAAATGGGCCTTATTTATCAAACTGGATATGGATAGATTTATTTGCAAATAGTTTCTAGTAGCATTTACACAAGCAAATATGTATTTTCTATTTGGATTTTTTATATGGATTAGGTTGTCAAGTTTAAAAACACTTATTAATTTCAATTACACACTAATTTCATGAAATTAAGTTTTGTGGGATTTTGTGAAGCCCCATGATTCATATTAATGTAATTGATGAAAGCAAGCCAACATCCATAAATTAAGACATATAACAATAGTCATTTAATTTAAATATAGGCGTATAAAAAAAAATGGGACACATTTGGAATCAATTTTGTGCCAAAATGTTCATACAATACTTTTGAAATATCAAACAAAAATGACAAATCAAAATACAAAAAAAGAAAAAAAAGTCAATTTTTTTAGACAGGGAAACAAATTATTCGTGTAATCGTGCAAAATATCAGTCTATTACTCTTCAGAAACCTTTTATTTTTGTTCCGCGGCTTTCTCAGTTTTGTTTGACGTAATTTATTTTGGTTGCGATTCCAGCTTTCTCGTTTGCGCTCCCTGACTTTTTGCTTGCAGTTTTGGCACAAACTTCACGTGTGGGTGGGCTGTCCAGGAATGCATTCCCACTGGCTAACTTGTGTTTGACTGACAGCTACGCTCAGCCATTCCCTACTCGGATTCTGGCGGACTGTTTGACGAGTGACCGATCCATTGACGGTAAACAAGGATCGAGTGGACTTCAGTGGCGACTATGATATTGAATTAATTCAACAAAATGTAAGTGCGGGACAAATGTGTTGTATGTGCTGCAATAGTGCACATTATGCAGGTGTTTCGTGGCAAGTCAAATGTTAGCCTTAGCTCCACTACCCAATATAACAGCTGTCTTGCTAACGTTAAACACACCCGCATAATGTGTACTACTGCAACACATACAACACATCTGTCCCGCACTTACACTTTGTTGAATTAATTCAATATCATAGTCGCCACTGAAGTCCACTCGATCCTTGTTTACCGTCAATGAATCGATCACTCGTCAAACAGTCCGCCAAAATCCGAGCAGGAAATGGCCACAACAGCCTCCAGGGAATCGCTGAGCGTAGCTGTCAGTCAAACACAAGTTACCCAATGGGAATGCATTCCTGGACAGCCCACCCACACGTGAAGTTTGTGCCAAAACTGCAAGCAAAAAGTCAGGGAGCGCAAACGAGAAAGCTGGAATCGCAACCAAAATAAATTATGTCAAACAAAACTGAGAAAGACGCGGAACAAAAATAAAAGGTTTCTGAAGCGCAATAGACATGTTTTGCACGATTACATGAATAATTTGTCTGCCAGTCTAAAAAAATTGACTTTTTTTTTGTATTTTGATTTGTCGTTTTTGTTTGATATTTCAAAAGTATTGTATGAATATTTTGGCACAAAATTGATTCCATAGACACACTGCATCGGTTCAGATGGCATTCAAGTAGGTCTGCAGCAGTAGGAATTTCCTTACTGCAGTATTTGAAGAATGCCACGATGTGATTTGTAGTAATAAAGCAACCAAACCTCCATGTGTTTAATTGTTCGTTAATTCATCAGACACTATTTGTTCCTTAAAGGATATGGGACATGGATTTTTACCTGGGCATAATTATGTATAAAGGACATAAGAAATGCCATCTAAATCACTGCAGGGCGTCAAAAATGTGAAAATCATCACATTATTCAAGTTTTTTTATACATCAGCGTAAAACAAGGATTCGTTAATGAGCTAGGTGGTCACGTGACCCGTGACCTCACAAAAACTTTCCAAGGTGCCAGCGCTTGGGAATCTAATGTAAACAGGTTACCGAAATGGACACCATCGACAGTGATATTCCCGATGTTTCACAGAGATGTGAAGTTAGACCCTATCAATTCGAACCGATAGCTGGAAATTCATATGAACATGGATCTTGTCTTTACTCTGACGGGTCAGATGATTCTGAGAGCGAGAGTTCATTCAGTCCCCATGAAACTGAAAGCGGTCGGCTCGATAACACTTCCTGGTAAGTTAAAAACAATTCTGCTCAAAGACTAATGATCTGTTGAAAGAAGTATTATTTTTGTATCATACATTGAAAGTTCATCATAGATCTAGCTAAAGTCCGTTGCAAGCTAGTTTTTTTTTTGCTGATATTTTTCGAGATTGATTGAGATACAATGCTTCCAGAGTCCGAGATGAAAACATTCAAAATGGCGAAACGAGTCAGAATTATGATAATCAATAATTGATACACCCAAAATTATAATACTAATCCTTACCTCGGCTTTCAGTCGCTTAGCGCAGAGGTCTTCAACAGGGGGGTCGCAAAATCGCACCGGATCACTCATATCAACAAAAATATTCCTGCCCTGTCCCCTGGCCTCCGTGCAGGGATGCAAACAGCGCGCCTTTCGGCGGATGCCGCCTTTTTCACGGCTGAATCGCGCAGATCCGATTTAAAAAAAAAAATGATGTTGGTTCATGGAGCATGAGGCATGAAGTGTAAGGATGAGAGAGAGGCGGTTTGGGTTGGGAAGCTGCGCGCATTTGTCCAGCCTGGCGCAGGTGTGCGCGGCTTCCCGATTTGAACTGTTTTTTTTTTCCTCATCCTTATGCTTCCTGTTTCATGAATTAATATCGCTCAGTACCTGAGTATTAATGTTGAAAGAATCCTCAGTGAAATGGTCCGAATACAGTTTGTGGGAAACAGTAGGTGCAAAGTTTTTTTCAACAGGTGTTCTGTAAAGTTGTCCTACCAAGCCTACTGCGCATGCGCGAAGCCTACTGCGCATGCGCAGGTGAGCCCACACTTTCCTCAGCTTCGGGTCCTTGGGGAATGCAAAAAAACTTACTCCAGGGCATTTCCCATTGGAATTATTGCAACCATAAGCAGCACAATACACCATGATGTCCAATGTATGATGTCCAATGTACTTTAAAGACTATAAAAACAATTTTCTTGTCATCCACTTCTCCATTCATCTACCCGCTTGTGCTGTGCCCGAAAGTTTTTGTGACGTATGATCACGTGACAGCGGCTCTTCCGGTTGCAAAAAATGCATATCGGAAGTCGAGCAGAAATGCCATATAATCATCACGAATATAACGATTTTGCTGAATTTAATAGATGATTTTGTATTTGTTGATGCAATTAATTCATATTTTTAATGGAAAGAAACTGATATAGCGTGCTTTTATGTTTCATGTCCCATATCCTTTAATATAAAATAGGAGAATTACATTGATCTTGCTCCTGAATTTACCCGTGATATGCACTTTAAGGAGCTAAAATTTAACTTACTTAAAAAGATAAGTTCTCCATGGTATGACTCTTGTGGAATTATTGAATTCCATGAAAATACTAAAATTGTTATTGCTTGTTAAATTGCTTGATAATATAACCATCACATATGCTCCTGAAATTAAGCAAATGTGTTGCAATTGATTTTTATAATGGGTGATGGGTTTGACTGACATCTGCATTATCCAATTAACAACTTCGCTTGGTTCAGAGACACTGCATGTGTGTTTTCAACTAACTTCTTTCCAGCCAGCTGGTTATATTGCACTGAAGGTATTATAATGATGCCCCCCCCAGTGTTTCTGTAATATGGGGAGGGCTGACATTATCCTATATTATGTGTTTGCTGTGACAGGGCATTCCCCCCGATTTCTCCCCAATTTTCTCCCTAATTTAGCCATGGCCAATTCCCACCCATCAGACTCCTCTCCAGTATCACATAACAGCTACCAACCAGGGAGGGCTATCATGTGCTTCCTCCAAGACAAGAAATACCAGTTGACCACGTTTTACTCATACAATGTCAGGGGGCTGCAAAGCACACTCGGACGAAAGCCCAATCCACTTACTTCCTATTAAATGTGCTCTCACACACCCATGACTGGCCAGTGTAACTGACAGGGCAGAGAAGAGAGAGCATGCCATCTCTCTCTCCCGGAAAGCCCAGACAATTTTGCTCTCTTGAGCTCCCAACCACAGATGATTGTGGCGTCATCAGGATTTGAAAGTGGCAATATCTGGATGATGGGGAGGATGACGGGGACAACACTTTTCTGCTGTGCCACTCGGGATCCACAGGGCATGGATTTTACGCTACTTCTGGTTAAACTGGGCATGATGAATAAAACTACAACAATACAACAATGTTTAGTTGCAGTTATTGCTGCACAAGGGGGTCACACCAGATACTGAAAGCAAAGGTTCACATATTTTTGCCACTTACAGATATGTAATATTGGATCATTTTCCTCAATAAATAAGTGACCAAGGATAATATTTTTGTCTCATTTGTTTAACTGGGTTCTCTTTATCTACTTTTAGGACTTGTGTGAAAATCTGATGATGTTTTAGGTCATATTTATGCAGAAATATAGAAAATTCTAAAGGGTTCACAAACTTTCAAGCACCACTGTAGTCAGTTTTGCAATAGCAAGATATGCAGTGGGTGGACTTCACGTGTCTCAAAGGAAGCTGATAGACTTCACCCTCTCTGGTTGGTCACGGTCATATGATCGAGAAGACCTACCTGGTTGGTGGAACAGGCCAAAATGAGTTTTCTGGGGAATGCTCTAGTTATCGCAGACTGCATTGTACAACAGCTTTCATCCCAGAAACACTGGTAGGCTCAGAAATGTCATGAAATGATGCAGAAAATAACCTCTATAACCTGTTAGACAAAAGTAACACCTTGCTGTGTGGTTGTTCCTGTAGGTGCAGGACTAAGTTCTTTGGTGTACTCCTCTTCATACCACACCAAGAGCTCCTGTCCAGGGTTAATCGATTGACAGCAACGATACAGAATTCCCCCTTGATACTCAAATGCCACAAGATTCTGTTCTTCTTCATTACGGGCACAATTCACATACCTAAAAGAGTGAGGCAACGTTTCAGAAAAAGGTAAAAATCAAATCAGAGTTACAGACTTGGAGAAAGCATGGTGGAGATATCAATGACATGAAGATAAAGTTCTTCCAACAAATGAGGAGCTGTAAAATCAAATCACTAAAACGACCCAACAGCTGGTGTACTGCTCACCTCATCCAATTCACATGCGTCTCTCTTTTGGCATCGATGTATTCTTCACACTGCATGCTCCTGTATACCTGTAGAAAAATACCACATTTACTTTTTTTTTTTTTTACACAAAATCAATACAGTGGGACAAAAAAGTATTTAGTCAGCCACCAATTGTGCAAGTTCTCCCACGTTAAAAGATGAGAGAGGCCTGTAATTTTCATCATAGGTACACTTCAACTATGAGAGACAGAATGGGGGGGGGGGATCCAGGAAATCACATTGTAGGATTTTTAATGAATTAATTGGTAAATTCCTCAGTAAAATAAGTATTTGGTCACCTAAAAACAAGCAAGATTTCTGGCTCTCACAGACCTGTAACTTCTTTAAGAGGCTCCTTTGTCCTCCACTCGTTACCTGTATTAATGGCACCTGTTTGAACTCATCAGTATAAAAGACACCTGTCCACAATCTCAAACAGTCACACTCCAAACTCCACTATGGCCAAGACCAAAGAGCTGTCAAAGGACACCAGAAACAAAATTGTAGACCTGCACCAGGCTGGGAAGACTGAATCTGCAATAGGTAAGCAGTTTGGTGTGAAGAAATCAACTGTGGGAGCAATTATTAGAAAATGGAAGACATACAAGACCACTGATAATCTCCTTCGATCTGGGGCTCCACGCAAGATCTCACCCCGTGGGGTCAAAATGATCACAAGAACAGTGAGCAAAAATCCCAGAACCCTATGGGGGGACCTAGTGAATGACCTGCAGAGAGCTGGGACCAAAGTAACAAAGGCTACCATCAGTAACACACTACGCCGCCAGGGACTCAAATCCTGCAGTGCCAGACGTGTCCCCCTGCTTAAGCCAGTACATATCCAGGCCCGTCTGAAGTTTGCTAGAGAGCATTTGGATGATCCAGAAGAGGATTGGGAGAATGTCATATGATCAGATGAAACCAAAATAGAACTTTTTGGTAAAAACTCAACTTGTCATGTTTGGAGGAGAAAGAATGCCGAGTTGCATCCAAAGAACACCATACCTACTGTGAAGCATGGGGGTGGAAACATCATGCTTTGGGGCTGTTTTTCTGCAAAGGGACCAGGATGACTGATCCATGTAAAGGAAAGAATGAATGGGGCCATGTATCGTGAGATTTTAAGTGAGAACCTCCTTCCATCAGCAAGGGCATTGAAGATGAAACATGGCTGGGTCTTTCAGCATGACAATGATCCCAAACACACCGCCCGGGCAATGAAGGAGTGGCTTCGTAAGAAGCATTTCAAGGTCCTGGAGTGGCCTAGCCAGTCTCCAGATCTCAACCCCATAGAAAATCTTTGGAGGGAGTTGAAAGTCTGTGTTGCCCAGCGACAGCCCCAAAACATCACTGCTCTACAGGAGATCTGCATGGAGGAATGGGCCAAAATACCAGCAACAGTGTGTGAAAACCTTGTGAAGACTTACAGAAAACGTTTGACCTCTGTCATTACCAACAAAGGGTATATAACAAAGTATTGAGATGAACTTTTGTTCTTGACCAAATACTTATTTTCCACCATAATTTGCAAATAAATTCTTTAAAAATCAAACAATGTGATTTTCTGGATTTTTTCCCCCTCATTTTGTCTCTCATAGTTGCGGTATACCTATGATGAAAATTACAGGCCTCTCTCATTTTTTTAAGTGGGAGAACTTGCACAATTGGTGACTGACTAAATACTTTTTTGCCCCACTGTATATGGCTTTAAATGAGGTTTACAGAAACAAGAACAATGTCTCATGCCAATATTATTAAGCCTCATGAAGGCTGAATTAAAGGTTTTTGACTGTATCGTAAGATTCACAAAACAGCTGACAAGCTCCAAGATGAATTTAGTAACTATAGGAAAATGCAGGCAAGGCTTTATCAGAATTTAGGCAAAGGTTTCTCATAAAAGGCTTTACTTCTGACATGGCAAAGCTGTGCTGTGAATCAGACCTCTCTGATAAATATCTATCTGTCCCTTCTGTTTTGGTCTCTAAACAGACAGCTACAAAAATACACAACTTTAAAAGTCAGTTCTGTCTCTAAATGGGTTTTATATAAAATATTTTTGATCTGTACAAGTAATATTTATTTGGGCGCCAATGTTGTTTTAGTTCAGTGTAGCAGTGTTCATCTTTAATTTAAATGATTTAAGTCTACTTTTAGTCTTGTGTCCTGAAAACAGTTACATTTTAGTCTTTTTTTTTTGGTCAAGATTTCATCAATGGAACTCAATTTTAATTTTAGTCTATCAATGTTTTAATCATAATTTCCTCAGATAGTTGCATGGTACAATATGCCCTGCAGTCTTAAGAGGGCCTGTTGCAGCAGGGGTTTAGCCGGATTCCCCCCCAGCATATGGCTGGTTTTGTCACTATGCAGAAGTTACAGTACTCAGTATAAATGAGTACACCCCCTTTGAAAAGTAACATTTTAAACAATCTCAAATGAACACAATTTCCAAAATGTTGACAAGACAAAGTTTAATATAACATCTGTTTAACTTATAACGTGAAAGTAAGGTTAATAATATAACTTAGATTACACATTTTTTTTCAGTTTTACTCAAATTAGGGTGGTGCAAAAATGAGTACACCCCACAACAAAAACTACTACATCTAGTACTTTGTATGGCCTCCATGATTTTTAATGACAGCACCAAGTCTTCTAGGTATGGAATGAACAAGTTGGCGATATTTTGCAACATCAATCTTTTTCCATTCTTCAACAATGACCTCTTTTAGTGACTGGATGCTGGATGGAGAGTGATGCTCAACTTGTCTCTTCAGAATTCCCCAAAGAAAATAATTTCTTTACACCACAAAGGTGAAGGCTACAAGAAGATCAGCAAAGCTTTACTTATCAGTCAGAATACTTTAGCAAAAGTGGTACAAAAATTTAAGAAAGATGGAACTGCAACCATCTCACAGAGAAGTCCAGGTCGTCCATGGAAGTTAACACCTCGACAGGAGCGTCTTCTGATGAGAAGGGTTGAAGAAAATTGGCATGCAAGTTCACTGCAGTTACCTAAAGAAGTAGAAAGCCAAACTGGGGTGACTATTTCTGGTGACACAATACGGCGTACACTGCAGAGGAATGACATGCATGGATGCCGTCCACGAAAGAAGCCTCTCCTAAAGCCCAGGCACAAAAAAGCCCGCCTCGAGTTTGCCAGGGCCCATGCTGACCAAGATGAAGACTACTGGGACTCTATACTCTGGAGTGAGGAGACCAAGATAAATGTTTTTGGAACTGATTGCTTCAAAACTGTATGGCGTCGCAAAGGTGAGGAATACAAAGAAAAATGCCTGGTGCCTACAGTGAAACATGGTGGTGGCAGTGTCCTTATGTGGGGCTGCATGAGTGCTGCTGGTGTCGAGGAGCTGCATTTCATTGATGGCATCATGAATTCACAGATGTATTGCTCTATACTGAAAGAGAAGATGCTACCATCACTCCGTGCCCTTGGTCGTCGTGCACTTTTCCAACATGACAATGATCCTAAACACACATCTAAGGCCACTGTTGGATTTCTGAAGAACAGGGTGAAAGTGATTCAGTGGCCAAGTATGTCTCCTGATCTGAACCCAATCAAACACCTATGGGGAATTCTGAAGAGACAAGTTGAGCATCACTCTCCATCCAGCATCCAGTCACTAAAAGAGGTCATTGTTGAAGAATGGAAAAAGATTGATGTTGCAAAATGTCGCCAACTTGTTCATTCCATGCCTAGAAGACTTGGTGCTGTCATTAAAAATCATGGAGGCCATACAAAGTACTAGATGTAGTAGTTTTTGTTGTGAGGTGTACGCATTTTTGCACCACCCTAATTTGAGTAAAACTGAAAAATGTGTAATCTAAGTTATATTATTAACTTTACTTTCACGTTATAAAGTTACAGATGTTATTTTAAACTTTGTCTTGTCAACATTTTGGAAATTGTGTTCATTGAGATATTGTTTAAAATGTTATTTTTCAAAGGGGGTGTACTCATTTACGCTGAGCACTGTATGTGGAGTTAGCCACGACTGTAATGGTGATGAGCGCTATTTTCATATGAAAACGTTACTTTGTTCAGACCAATGCCGTGTGTGTGTGTCCTGACTCATATACCCGTTAGAATCCAGGAGCATTATGAAAGCCATGCGAGCAGGGAAGTGAGCGAGTCTAGCAAACCGGATTCACTCCCGCTTCCCAACTACAGTCAGGAACGTGAAAAAGAGGGAAGGCAACATACTGGAATGGATTTTGCTCAGGATATTTCCCCTAGCTGTAAAAATTCCCTTGAGAAGTAAGCTAGGATGACTGAACAGAACCAGCTATTCTTGGGTCACATTTATTCGTCAGGGCATAATGAACAGAGATTTTGTTTTGCCGTGCTTTTACCGGCCCTCTCTGTGGGCCTGTCATTTCAGGTTCACATGACAGCATACATGTTCTCACCGGTCAATCACAACCAAGTTAGCTAATGCACATGAACATTCTACACTAATGCAAAAGCAGTGTGCAGCAGTGAAACAAAAGCCATGGAAAGGTCAAAAATTAAAGGAGGGGCCAAACAAACAAACAAACAAACAAACAAACAAGGCATTCGAGGCATAGGCTGCTAAATGTTTAAAAAAAAGAAAATCTACATACTGTTTGGGCATCAGCACCCTGAATTGGCCTGCAATGCCATTTTCAAGGACCAGAATGAAGAGCTTAAAATGGACATTAAAACATAGCTATAGACTAGGTTGTTGCCTCTTGCGGTTATCAGAGGACTAGCCCCCCTGTAACCCTAGCTGTATAGGTGAGAGGCCGAGGGCTATGGAAACGAAGGTCAGCGCCGCCCAATGTGCCTGACTGCATGGAGCGGGAAGGACTTTAGAGATGGGCTAGGCTGCATGTTCATTTAAAACTGCCGTAACTTGCCCAACCATAACTGACTATCATATGTACCAGAGATTTCCAAGCTTGTTGGAGCTGCAGCACATCAAAAGGTCAAATCAGAACGTCAAGGCACACCAAATTAAAAGTTGGCTATCGATTAAGAAGAACGTCACACACATTATGATGGGCTAGAAGGTCATTTGCAAAATTTGACCCAGATTGCACGACAGCAGATTGTCAAATAATTATTAAAACAGATAGGTAAATCAGACAGGCAATTGTATAATTTTATAAAAACATGAGGCAACGTTCATTACAGTGTTTTCCATGAGTTACCTAGACTGTAGTGAGTGAAGGAAGCATTTTCAGAACACAAACACCATTTGATTTGAGACTGATAACATTAAGTGTCCACTCCAGTCATCCACTAGTCCAAACACAATACTATGGTTATCAATTTAAAACAGCAAACAGATTACATCAATGGAGAAGTTAGCATTGATAATTAGCATTCATCAAACTTGAGATTAGAGAACATTAACATCAGCATGTACGAATCTCATCTCCTCGCTTTAAAACAGTGCAAGGTTAAATTTGTAGAGTTTTAGCTTATTTGAGTCAGAAAAGCTGCTAACACATCCGGTAGTATGTATTCGTCATTCAAAACACAAGTGCATGGTCTAAACAGAGTTCAAAATAGGTTTATTTTTGGCTAAAATTAAATTATTCTGCATGTTCCCTCTTCAATATTTTAAATTTTCTAAAAAAATAAATAAACCAGTTGAACACAGGTAACCACTTCTGTTTCATTTCTTTGAGGGCTAAAATGTATGCTCTAGTCATTTTTTTAACCGTTTATGAACTGTTAAACTCCTTAACCATGCTTTGGGGATGTGGCCTTTTTGCTGTGGCATCACCATTCATATCGATACAACCAGTGTGTTTATGCTGAAATTACTGTGACAGTTCGTGTAGGTGGGTGGAGCACAGAAGGATGGCAGGCCAGAACTGAATTCACAAAACTCTCTTTTATTCAGCTTTTCAGCTTTTGTAAACACTCTCCCATACTCAGACACACGCACACACATCAGCCATCTGGTTCGGGAGAGAGCTCCCTCTTCTCTCGCTCTCTCTCCTTAAATAGGGCGCGGTCACTGGGAAGACACACAAACACATTAATTAACGACAGGTGTAGTGATTCTGCCACCTACCTTCCCTAACTCCGCCCTCCTGTCACAGACCGATGCTTGACCACGCCCCCGCTGCCACATACCCCCACCGCCCGACTCAGGCCGGGCGGCTGTCCGGCCTGCAGCCGACTCCCCCCCCCCTTGACGGGAGAGGAAGTCCGCCACGACCACCTGTGCCCCCGGCCTGTGGATCACCTTGAAATTAAGGGTTGGAGTGCCAGATACCAACAGGTGATATGCGCGTTGGGATCCTTCATGCGGTGGGGCCACTGGAGGGGCGCGTGGTCCGAACAGAGGGTGAAAGGGCGTCCCAGCAGGTAGTAACGGAGGGCGAGGACCACCCACTTGATCGCCAGGCACTCTTTCTCAATGGTGCTGTAGCGCCCCTCACGCACCGACAGCTTGCGACTGATGTATAGGACTGGGCGATCCTCCCCCTCTACCTCCTGGGACAAAACGGCCCCCAGCCCTCTGTCCAACGCATCTGTCTGCAACATAAAGGGGAGAGAAAAGTCAGGGGAGTGTAAAAGTGGCCCCCCACACAGTGCAGCCTTTACCTCAGAAAAAGGCCACTGGCATTGCTCCGTCCATTGGACCAGATCTGGTGTCCCCATTTTAGTCAGATCAGTCAGCAGGCTGGTGACGTCCGAATAATTAGGTATAAACCTACGATAATAGCCAGCCAGCCCCAGGAACTGTCTCTCCCCCTTTTTGGTCTTGGGCCTCGGGCAGGCTGCAATTGCTGCGGTCTTGTTAATTTGGGGACGCACCTGCCCATTGCCCAACTGGAAGCCCAGATACCATACTTCCAATCGCACACTTCTTCGGGTTGGCTGTGAGACCCGCTCGCCTCAGCAACCTAAGGACAGCCTTCAGATGTTCGAGGTGCCTCGGCCAGTCGTTACTATAGACGATGATGTCATCGAGGTAGGCGGCCGCATAGGTGGCGTGGGGGCGGAGGACACTGTCCATCAGCCGCTGAAATGTAGCGGGCACCCCAAACAGCCCAAAAGGAAGTGTGACGAATTGGTGTAAGCCGAACGGTGTGGAAAAGGCCGTTTTTTCCCGGGATAATGGAGTCAAGGGGATCTGCCAATAACCCTTTGTTCAATCCAGTGTCGAGTAAAAACGAGCCGTGCCTTGCCGATCGAGCAACTCATCAATACGAGGCATTGGGTACGCATCGAATTTAGACACCGTATTGACTTTTCTATAGTCTACACAGAACCGGACCGACCCGTCGGCCTTGGGTACCAAGACCACTGGGCTGCTCCAGTTACTGTGGGACTCCTCGAGGATGCCCATTTCAAGCATAGCCTCGAGTTCTTCCCGAACCACCTTTTTCTTGTGCTCGGGTTACCTGTAAGGGCGGTTACGCACTACCACCCCCGGGGGCGTCTCAATGTGGTGCTCTATGAGGTTAGTGCGGCCGGGCAGGGGCGAGAACATGTCCGAAAACTCGGTCTGCAACTGGGCAACCACACACTACTACAACTACACTAAAGGGTAGTTGTGAACATCCCCGTGCACACACAACACCTTCACCAATTGTGCTCCCCCCAATGCCTCGTCTTGCACCAGGCTTTGGTGGACTGAGCTCTGATTCCAGCCAGAATCCACCAACGCCTAATATGTATCCCCTTGGATACTCACCGGTATGTGATACGCTCCGGCCCGATCGGGGATCTGAACCACCGCGCCCACCTCCATAGAAGGGAGAAACGGAAGGGCACCGCATGTGCGGCGGGCCGGCTGGGGTGGTGCCGGCCCCCGCCTCCGCAGTGGGGGAATGGGGCGAGGAGGAGACACAAGAGGAGGAGAGAGAGAGAGAGAGAGAGAGACAGACGCCGGGCGGTGGCACTGGACCCACTCTGCGGTTCCTGCTGGTAAACGGGCAATGAACTGTTCCAGTACCACCTGGTCGATGAGTCCCTCGGCGTTGCAGCTGTCGGCCCTCAACCACTGCCAGCAGGCGTCCCGGAGTTGCTGGCCAAAGGCGAACGGCCGGCTGACTTCCTCCAAGCGCAGAAGCGCTGACACTGCTGCTCGGGAGTGCGCCCCACCCGCTGGAGGACGGCCCAGCAAAGGTCCGCGTAGGCCAGCCGGCGGTCGGCGGGGAGCTGTAGCGCGGCCAGCTGTGCCTCTCCCGTTAGCAGGGGGAGGAGGCGCGCCGCGCACTGATCCATCGGCCACCCCGAGGTCTCAGCAACTTGCTCAAAGAGCGTGATGAATGCCTCGGGGTCATCCTGTGGGCCCATCTTTGTTAGGGTGGGAGGGGACGGGCCCGCGGTGGAAGTGTTGGTAGAACCCGCCGACGCGAGGAGGTGCCGGAACGCCTGACGATCTTCCTGTTGCGCCAGCACCAGGGCCTCGAACCGTTGTTCTTGCTCCTTTCGGATGCTCATGTGGGCGATGACAGTGACACCTGGAGGGGCGTGGTTGGGAGGAACGGCCTCCCCGATCTGAACCCGAGTGGTGTTTTGTTATTGGACTTCTGTGCTAGTCACAGTTTGTCCATAACGAACACCATGTTCGAGCATAGGGGTGTCCATAAGTGCACGTGGCACCAGGACACCTTAGGTCGGAGGTCGATGATCGACATTTGATGTTTTGATATGATAAATGTTTTGAATTGGACTTTTAATATTAGAATCAGTTCAGTTGTACTGAATGTTAGTTTTCATATTATATGATATTTCATATTGTAAGGGGCTTGAATTTGAGTTCAATAAACAGAATACTCTGTTTATATTTTTGTCTGAATTGGTTCCATGTTTTCATAGAGGGAGCTACCTTAACAGCACTGAATACTGGAGTGCAACTGTAGAGATACATTATATGCTGCCATTCATAATTAAATCTAGGTCTTCCGAACTTTAACGTATCATGGTGAAGAAAAAACTGCGATTTCCTGGCAACAAAATTGTGGCTAGTGAAAAGGCCGAATGGCTAGTGACTCAGGAAAACCACTAGCCACAGTGGCCGGTGAGCAAAAAAGTTAATGTAAAGCCCTGATATATATATATGACCTCTGGGTGATATTCATCTCATCTCATCTCATTATCTCTAGCCGCTTTATCCTTCTACAGGGTCGCAGGCAAGCTGGAGCCTATCCCAGCTGACTACGGGCGAAAGGCGGGGTACACCCTGGACAAGTCGCCAGGTCATCACAGGGCTGACACATAGACACAGACAACCATTCACACTCACATTCACACCTACGGTCAATTTAGAGTCACCAGTTAACCTAACCTGCATGTCTTTGGACTGTGGGGGAAACCGGAGCACCCGGAGGAAACCCACGCGGACACGGGGAGAACATGCAAACTCCACACAGAAAGGCCCTCGCCGGCCCCGGGGCTCGAACCCAGGACCTTCTTGCTGTGAGGCGACAGCGCTAACCACTACACCACCGTGCCGCCCGGTGATATTCATAAACATGATATTAGTTTCCACTGTTATGCTGATGACACATAGTTGTATGTTTCTACAACCCCAATTCCAAAAAAGTTGGGACAAAGTACAAATTGTAAATAAAAATGGAATGCAATAATTTACAAATCTCAAAAACTGATATTGTATTCACAATAGAACATAGACAACATATCAAATGACGAAAGTGAGACATTTTGAAATTTCATGCTCATATTGGCTCATTTGAAATTTCATGACAGCAACACATCTCAAAAAAGTTGGGACAGGGGCAATAAGAGGCTGGAAAAGTTAAAGGTACAAAAAAGGAACAGCTGGAGGACCAAATTGCAACTCATTAGGTCAATTGGCAATAGGTCATTAACATGACTGGGTATAAAAAGAGCATCTTGGAGTGGCAGCGGCTCTCAGAAGTAAAGATGGGAAGAGGATCACCAATCCCCCTAATTCTGCACCGACAAATAGTGGAGCAATATCAGAAAGGAGTTCGACAGTGTAAAATTGCAAAGAGTTTGAACAGATCATCATCTACAGTGCATAATATCATCAAAAGATTCAGAGAATCTGGAAGAATCTCTGTGCGTAAGGGTCAAGGTCAGAAAACCATACTGGGTGCCCGTGATTTTCGGGTCCTTAGACGGCACTGCATCACATACAGGCATGCTTCTGTATTGGAAATCACAAAATGGGCTCAGGAATATTTACAGAGAACATTATCTGTGAACACAATTCACCGTGCCATCTGCCGTTGCCAGCTAAAACTCTATAGTTCAAAGAAGAAGCCGTATCTAAACATGATCCAGAAGCGCAGACGTCTTCTCTGGGTAAAGGCTCATTTAAAATGGACTGTGGCAAAGTGGAAAACTGTTCTGTGGTCAGACGAATCAAAATTTGAAGTTCTTTATGGAAATCAGGGACGCCGTGTCATTCAGACAAAAGATGAGAAGGACGACCCAAGTTGTTATCAGCACTCAGTTCAGAAGCCTGCATCTCTGATGGTATGGGGTTGCATTAGTGCGTGTGGCATGGGCAGCTTACACATTTGGAAAGACACCATCAATGCTGAAAGGTATATCCAGGTTCTAGAGCAACATATGCTCCCATCCAGACGACATCTCTTTCAGGGAAGACCTTGCATTTTCCTACATGACAATGCCAAACCACATACTGCATCAATTACAGCATCATGGCTGTGTAGGTTGAATTGGGATTAATTAAATTATAAATTATGTAATAATTGATAATTAAATTAATCAATTTATAAATAAAGATCAGTCTCATAAAATCTTAAATTATTAATCTTACTCACCGTGAATGGTTACATTCAAGATTAATGGTAGCTCTGTATTAGATGGGAAACCCAGTTGTATACAAAAGCTAAATTCTGAAGGAAAAAGGAGTTCTAAATAGTTGACCTTGTGAATAAACAACAGGAACAAGTAAAATGCAAATTCAATTTTATTAGCTTTTATTTGTCTACTACTCACTAATAATAATAATCTCAAAATACATTCAATGTCAGCAAAGGTAATAACAAGACAAAACAATGGAACAATTACACCTGGACTATAAATTTGAGGGAAAGAGAGAGAGAAAAAGATAGAAAAAGAGAATCCCTTGTGTGTGCATGTGTGTGGAGGTGTGTGTGTGTGTGTGTGTGACCTAGCTTGTCGTTAGCTAAAACAAAGGAATGTTAGCTAAATAGAACAAAGGATTAGCTCTGTGGCTAATGTGTGCTTTGTGTAGGTATCTGTGGGCAGATGCTAATGACTAGCCACTCTGGCAATGCTTAAACAAAATGGCGGTCAGTGCCTAGGTGTCGTATCACAGGTAACTCAATGAGGGAGGTAACAAAATGGCGTCGGAAAAATGGCGCCTGCAGGCCTAGTCGAGAACACAAGCCTACGAGCTAGCGTATCACCCTGAGGTAGCTAGCAATAAGTTGCTAAGGAGAATCTGACCACGCTACAGCTGGATCCAAACACTGCACTTAACAACAATTCCCAACAGACTATCTAGGCAAAGAACTCAACGCGAGAGAGAGAGAGAGAGAGAGAGAGAGAGAGAGAGTGTGTGTGTGTGGATGTTGGAGGGAGAGGACTAGGCCTTGTAGCGGTCTAGCCTCGGAGCTTAAAATAACAAACTTGTCGCTGCGCTGCTAATCAGATAGGGAAGCTAGCAATGGAGTTAAGGAAAGATATCATGCAAGATACCCTGTCTAACAAGTTCAAAGGAAAAAAAAAAAACAGAACCAAAACAAACAATAAAAACAAACAAACAAACAATAAAAACAAACAAACAAACAATAAAAACAAACACCTTCCGTGTCTGAGCGGGTATGCTAAATAGCTCAAAGCTTAAACATGACCCTAACAACCATCTGAATAAGCTACAAATTAAAAATTTGCCCAAGTGCCTACTCAATGCGATGGAAGTTCTTTCTCCGATGTCCGCGCTGAGGGTCGCAGTCCGAGGAGAGGAGGTTAGCGGCGCGTTGCGTCCAACCGCGGCTAACGAAGCAGGGAGATGGAGGCCTAGCTGGCCCACGGTGCTTCAGGAGAAACCTCCGGTGATGCGTCGACGAGAAAAAGCTGAGAGGAGCGAAGCTGTCCGCAAATGCCTCTTAGCGTGGAAAACTACTTAACTGTAGTTAAACTTTGCAAAGGTTTTGAATCAAAACCACTATATCGCTGAAACTTAGCGGGTCGTTCAAAAGTTCGGCCGAAACTAATTTGAACAGGCTGTTCTCAGACAATAGCGGTTAGTCTCAACACTGTAGGCGAGCGTGCCTACAGTCCGTCCGACCACTCCAGTAGTCAGAACACGAGAGGACGAATCGAGGCGCTCTCGATACAGTTAAAGCAGTTCCACTTTACGTCACATCCGGGTGGAGCGCGTAAGGAATTGTGGGATCGTTATAGGGGGCGCTGGCGAGTTACCAACATTCCCCCCTTGGCCATAGGCGCTGAAAGGAGTGATACCCTATGGGCACATGGTGTTTAGTCTGCGACCCACGGTCCCTAGTAATCCACAAAGAGGTAGTTCCACAAAGAGGTAGTTCCACAAAGAGGTAGTTCCAAGGGTCCTTTCTGTGAAAAGTCTTTCAGACACAGTTCAACAGTTCAATTCATTTCATACAGTCCATAAGATGCATAGGCACTTGGGCATGAAAGCATAGGCACTTGGACATGAAAACAATTACACTATGGCTACTTAACTACCTTCTACATACAATATTTCACACAGCAAACAAAAATAATCAAAACTCCATAAAGGAAAATGGAAAAGAGAGGTTAGTTAGCATGTTAGCAAGCCTACTCTTCAAGAAAGTTAGTGGAGGCCTTAGGCCTGATGGAGAATCGGACAATGCCACGATCTAATTTCTCAGGTGCGTAGATCGTTTTGTCCAGTTTGCGGTGTAGTGTCAGTATGTACCTATGTAGAGTGATGGCTATGAAGACTGTGATAACCCAACCGCTAGCTAGAAATCCCAGCGCAATTCGGCTTATTAAAGATCCTTGATCGGACGAAGGGTTTGCGCGGTTATTCAAGAAAGTGGTAGCGATGCCAGTGGGCTTAAGATCGAATTGCACGGTTTTGGTCCCTTCCAGCAGTAGTTGTGCTTGGAGGGTGGAGTTTATCTCAAGTTCGTGACCTGGGAAGGCATCGGGCATTTCTATCTCGGTCTCATACTGGTCAGCGCTAAGGTGATGGAGGGTGATGTCACCCACGTGAACAGTGGCTCCTAGTGGGACACTTAGGAGAGAGGTTTCGTTAGGGATCTTCATTCTAGTGGCAGTGTTATGTTGATCATATGATACCAGAATCTCAGTTTGGGGAGTGTTGATTAGCCACCGATTACCAGCTCTTTCTACTCTAGTTCCTATTCCTTCATCTTTAATAGACAATTTGCCTGCACACTTCTGCTCGGGGACTTTTGTCAATCCACAGAGACGGTCTGTGGTGTCTCGGATAAAGGGATTGCTGGGGCAGACCCAGTGGATATCTTTGGTAGAGGTGCACATGTCTAAATTAGGGACGAGGTAGATAGAGGGGTTGTCATCGTGATAGGCTATGGTGGAAGGTGTCTGCAAACGTACGTGTACGTCGTTGTTCCAGAAACCTACATTAAGGACAGATTTGATTCTGTATATGTTTTGCCGTTCAATAACGGGGAGATTGAGGATGAAGCCTATTTCTAGGTTTTGAGGGTTCACAAAAATGGGGATAGCACTGCCAAGACTATAAGCCAGATGAATCTGTGATGAGTAAACGTTAGTCGTGGTAGTAGATCGGAGTATGCTGTCAACCATGCTGAGGGGTATCAAATATGGTGGGATTTTACCTCCACTCAGGGTGCTGAGAGAGCTACTTACTTCTCTCATCAGGTCCTGCATTAGGTCTCGGATTACTCGGACATACTTGACTTCGCTTCTCATGATTGCTGCTAGCCTGTCTACGGCATGTACTGTGTTCTTGATTAATGTAGAATGCATGTTAACGGTTAGTATGGTTCCCTGCAGGGTTTTGCCTAGGCCCTGCAGCTCCTCCTGTTGAGTTAGTAGTCTACCCTGGATTTCTGGCATTTCTTCCTTAAGAATGTTCATTTCTCGTTTGACCGCGGTTAGGCTAACGGTGTTAACGGCAGAGAGGCCCATTGAGAACAGAGAGCCAATGGCGGATGCAGCAGTAAGTAGTCCTCCGAGGAACCGTTTAGGGCGTGTTTTGCCGCTGAGTTCCTCCTCAGTGACTATGAACTTCTGTAACTGTTCGAGCATGTGAACTGTGGTACGCTTGGCGTGTTCGATGTTGGACCCAATCTCGGAGTCAGGCCCGGTTTCGAGGTTTGTTTGTGTGGGCGATCTAAAATGCTTACGGTACACGTCCCAAGGATCGAGGCGGGTGTACACGCGCTGGGTATGGACGCGGCAATTGGTGAGGAGCAGTCCTGGGGCATCTTGGAGAACAATGCCACTTGGCGGACCTGGTTCCACTATGTTACCGGCCAATGTGGTCTGCAGGACTAGGAAGATGCCGAGGATCCAGAGAGGGGCCATTCTGCAACATACAGGAGTTTGTTATTCCGATTTGAGTGGTAAAGAGGGTGGTTACTTATAGATGCACGCTTATAGATTGAGAGGCATGCAACTAAGTTGGGCAGGCTATAACTTATTGTTTGTCCACCCCCCTATGGAGTGTGGACTGCTCAAAAAGCTTTATTTGGTTGCTATGGACCCATCTATACGAAGGCGCCTGGCTGGGCTTCGAAGTTTTGATGCGGTAGGCGACGGGGGACAGTTTACCGACGATTTCGAAAGGGCTGGACCAACGGGGTAAGAATTTTCTGGCTACTCCTACCGGTTTGGTGAAATTGAAGTATAGGACTCTGTCGCCTACTTCGTACTCACGGTGTGTCGCCTTTCTGTCGTAGTAAGCTTTCTGTCCTTTCGCACTCTTTTCAAGGTGTTCCTGGGCCCACGCAAATGTGGCCTGCAAGTGGCGTTGCAAGTCGGTGACGTACTGGTGTGCGGTGTACGCAGTGGCAACGCTTAGGTCCTCTGGTCGGTAGAGGAGGTGTAAGGGAAGAACCATTTCACGGCCAGTCATCATTTCGAACGGGGTGACTCCGGTGGTGCGGTGAGGAGTGGACCGAATGGCCATCAGCACCAGAGGGAGTTTGATGTCCCAATCTTTGCCATGGTGACTCACATACTTGCGAAGCATGCTCACGATGGTTTGGTTGGCGCGTTTGACCTGACCGGAAGACTGAGGATGATACGCGATGTGGAATTTTGCCTCGACTCCGAGCATCTCCCACAACACTCTCATGACCTCTGCGGTGAAATGAGTACCTCGGTCGGAATCAATGGATAGGGGCAAGCCCCAACGGCTGAACACATGGTTCATAAGAAGGAGAGCGGTGGTCTCTGCGGTTTCGTTTGGGGCGGGCAAGCATTCCACCCACTTCGTGAACGCGCAAGTGACGGTCAGGAGATACTTATTACCTCGAGCCGATTTCGGCACTGGTCCGACCCAGTCTATCTGGAGATTAGACCAGGGGAATGAGATGCCTCTGCTTTGCAGTGGGGCGCGGTTCAACGGTTGGGCTGGTCGGAATTGGCAGCAAATCAAGCACCCTTTGACATACTCGGTAACGTCCTGAATCATGAAGGGCCAATAGACAATCTGTTGGAGTGTCTGGTAGGTCGCCTGAGCGTTCCTATGGCCCCCGCACAGGCTGTCGTGAGCGTACTGCAACATGACCCCCCTATGATCTGTGGGCACGACCCACCGGGGAGGTCCCTGGTTGCGTGGTGTGTACACCAGGAGTCCTTTCTCGAGTTTTAAGCCGTTTTTGAGATTGTGAAGGTGATTTAAGTCTCGGGACTGTTGCAACTCTTGTGGGGAAATTGGGGACGCCACGGGGTCCGCAAGGAACTTACGGATTTGGTGGATCACGGGATCCCTTTCCTGCATAGACACCAGGTCGGCGTCCTGGGGCAGTCGGCCGAGTTGCACGGTTCCTGCTTGGGGTACTGCGTCAGTTTGACCTGCTCTAGCCTGTCGGCGAATAATCGCGGTTACGTTATGGTGTGGCGTCTCGGGAAGCCATGACGGCTGGAATTCCCAAAGGGGGCCGTCTACGGCTCCCGCTTTGGCGAGGCCATCTGCCTCATCATTACCGACTTTGTCAGGTCCTGGGACTTGAGAATGTCCCTTCACCTTCCAATAGACGCACATTCCCTGTTCGGTTACGAGTCGATCGCATGCTAGGAAGAGTTCGGAGTGTTTCACTTCCTTGCCCCTTGCGTTTTTCATGTCCTGCACCTTCCACGAGGGAAAGTGTGAGACGAAGCTATGCCGGGCATAATTTGAATCAGAGCAGAGGACTAACCGCTTGATGTTCTCACGGGCAGCTTGTTGCAGGACGATGAGCACGGCTGCTACCTCCGCATATTGGCTAGTCTTAGCCCCGAGTCGATGTTGGTATTTCCCTTGTATAGGGCCGTTTGCCCATACGATACCGACACCGGCTTGCACTTTGCGTTCATGATGGAATGAGCATCCATCTATGTAAGCGGTGGGGAGGTCTTTGCAGACGTTCTCGTCATAGTAGTGGTGGTCGGAGGGGAGAGCAGGTACGGTTGTTAGTTCGGTTTGATCCGGACTATTCTCGCAGTCGCAATGCTGGCATTCCGCCAGGCCTCGGCCAAGCGCCATCTTGTGGTTCTGGGCGTACTTCACCTCGACGTCGTAGCCCTGTAGTGCCATCATCCAAGCTGCGATGCGACTGTTCGAAACTCTTCCCTCTCTCAGCCTCTGGCTGTTCAAGAACGAGACCGGTTGATGATTGGTCTCTATCACCACCTTCTGGCCACCAATGTAACTGCGAAAGTGTTCAACGGCCCAGACCGTGGCCAGCAGGGCTTTTTCGCAGTCTGAAAATTTAAACTCCACAGCACTGAGGGGCCGACTGGCGTATGCTACGACACGGCGATCTTTGTCATGCTGCTGTGACAGTGCAGTGCTCAGGCAGTGGGTGGAGAAACTAGCCTCCAAGAAGAACGGTTTGTCTTTGTCGGGATACGCGAGGCAGGGAGCAGAGCAGAGCTTCTGCTTCATGCTCTTGAACGCGAGTTCTTGAGGCTCACTCCACTGGAAGGGTTTATCCTTTCGGAGGAGCTCGGTGAGCGGTCGTGCTATCTCCGCGTAGTCCTCGATGAACTGTCGGGAGTAGTTGCAGACCCCTAAGAAGCTCCTGAGTTCGGGTACGTTGGATGGGGCTTTGATGTCTTGGATAGCCCGCACCCTCCCCGACTGGGGTTCAATGCCATCTGGCCCGACGCACAGTCCAACGTATTCAACTTTGGTGCGACACCACTGCCCTTTGGTGACAGAGAGCTTCGCTCCTGCTCTGGACAGCTGAGACAGAACATGGCGTATCTCTTCGAGGTGTGCATCAAAAGTCTGTGACCTAATGAGGATGTCATCGACATAGATCAAGTTGCCACGAGCTGCGGCATCGCTCATTGCCTTATGCAAGAAGATGTTGAATTCAGCGGGGGAGTTCGCGTAGCCGAACGGACATCGGTTGAAAGTTAGCTGGCGGTTCCCAAAGGAAAAGGCCAGCTTGTGCTGGTCAGCTGGATCCACGCGCATGGTCCAGAATCCACTCGCCACGTCGGCGGTGGAGAAGAACTTTGCACCCTTCACCTTGGCAAGTTCTTGATCCAGATGGATCATGGGCCATCTTGACAAGGGCACTTGCTTGTTCAGCTGCCTATAGTCAATGGTGAGACGCCACTTGCCGTTCGGTTTCAGCACTGGCCATAAGGGGGAGTTGTAAGCCGAGTTACACTCACGAATGATCTGCTTTTCCAGCAGAGTGTCCAGTGTTTCTTGTATTGAGTCGTATGCGGCTAACGGGATTTTGTATTGCCGCACGAACGTCGGTGGAGCGTTCGGATCTGTTGGGATTCGGACGGTGTGGATGTCCGTGACTCCGCAGTCATTGGAATCTCGCGCCCAGATCGCCTTGAAGTCGTAGAACAGTTCACGGAGCTGTCGTCTCTGGGCGTCCGTGGTCAGGCTGTCAGCTTTCACCAGCTGTTGTTGAACTTCTCGTTCGAAGCCTGGGTACGGTTCACCTAGAGCTGAATCGACGACCTCAGTTGCAGGGGTGTCGTTGCTCGATTGCGTGGCAAGAGCGTACACCAGCATGTGTTTCGGGGTGTCAGTTCTGGTCATGACTATGTGCTCGTCGCGAAGCATGTCGTGAGGTTCGACGCGGATCATGTGGAAAGGAAGAGTGATCCAGGGAGGTTCCACTGGATCGGAATGAGTGTCCGGCGTTGGCAGCTCACCGATGACTGGAATGGTGAGTTCAAAGTCATGGAATGCCTGGTCTATCAGAAGGCCTAAAGGCCGACGGGCGGGGATCGTGATGGCGTCCCGCGTGGAGTTTTGAACCAGGAGGTAAGCGGAACGATGACTCACTTCAAGCAGCGGAGTCCCACACACGGCTAAATCGAGCTCCATGAAGAATCTGAGAGGCTGGAAGAACGCCTGGGGGCTACGAAACTGTTGGTCTTTCATGATGACCAGCTTAAGAGGGGAACCAGCAGTCCTAGCGGGAATGACGATGTCAAATTCGCTAGCGACATGGCAGGCTTGGGGAATCATTTGTCCTGACCGCATTTGTTCCGGGTCAGCTTGGAACGGGTGCTTAGCAGCGTCGGCTTGGGTCCAGATGACCCGGTTGACTAGGTCCAGTTGGGCTCCCAGTCTGACCAAGATGTCTGCCCCAATGACCAGTGGGTCAGGAAGTCCGGGGACGACACTCAAGAAATGAAGGAATTCTCTCTGACCGATGGCGAGCGACACGGCGCAGACGCCCGTGGCTTTGATGGGGCTCTGGGGTTGTTCGGCTGACAGTAGCCGGTGGCTCTTCTGCACAAAGACAGGGGAAGGAGTGCTCTGACGCACTATGTCGAACCACGTTTGGCTGATGGCTGACTTCTCTGACCAAAGCGCTAACCTGACGCCCGGTGCCGTGACGCCGTTGACAATAATGTTGCCAGATATCCAGGGGTAGTACCTGGTTGGGGCAGATTCGCCAAGAAAGCAAAGGAAAGACGGGTGGCCATCAAGCGCGTTGCGGTTGAGAAGAGTGTCGGTTGAGTTTGGTGCGTCTTGACTCGGCTCAGGGTGGAGCGGAGTGGTCTCGAGGTTCTCGGGGACCCGCCCTGACTCAGCTATCGGTGGAGTAGCCTCCACGCTAACTTCATCGCAACAGGCTCGATCATGACGACGAGGATCTGGGGTCTGTGGGGACGCGACCTGGGCCCACAGTTGCCCACGACGACAGTCAATGAGGGGCGCTAGCCTATCTAGTAGGTCTTGGCCAATGAGGAACGGTTCTACACCAACAGAGCAGATGTAAGTGGGGTGAGTGATGGACATGCCCTGGAATGTGAGTTCTAACCATGCAATGGTTGTTACTGGGGCTTGATTCTGGGTGAAGCTAACCAAGTTGACGTCACAACGTTCGGTTCTGAGGGGTCTACCTTGCGCGCGCCGCGCATCAGAAACCTCTGCGAAGACTTTGGAACACAGGGTGATTTCTGACCCGGTATCCAAGAGAGCTTGGAGGGAAACGTTGCCTTCTACCACCACTGGGGTATAGATACGCTTGGCGTTGCCTTTCCTAACCAAATCTCCAAGAAACTGCGTCAGGGGTGCATCCTGCGGGTCAGGCTTTACTAACGGAGGGGGTGGTTTCAACTCATCGCTGCCTATTGGGCAGGGGTCCTTTCCCCACCCCACGAGGTAGACACGCGGTGGTGGTGGGGATGGGTCCCGGCCTAGTCATGCTGACGGTTCGTCCCTGTCCTTGCTCGGCTTACCCTTCCTGTTCTTATTGCTCAGCAGTTGTTTAACTCGTGCTAATTCGGTCCTCAGTTCTGCCATCCCAAGCGGCTCTTGGTTGGCTTGTTTAATCCGTGCTAATTCAGCCCTCAGTTCTGCCATCCCAAGCGGCTCTTGGTTGGCTTGTTGAGCGGTAGCTAGCTTAGGGCTCCGCTCCCTTCGAGAGGAGTTGCGATGGGGCCTTGACTGTCCACTATTCTGAGATTTAGGGCCGTGACTGCCAGGTTTGCGGTTACCTTGCCCGTGGGCGTTGGGGCCCTGTTCCCCCTTGGCTCCAGCTTGTCGAACTTTCCAGTTACCTTTGGGTTGACTCGACGTCTGGTGGCCGGGGTTTGGGTTCGCCCAAGGGGGCCCGCGGTTTGGGGCTTCACCCCCTTCTAGGCCTAAGGACTGACCTCCCTGCTCATATAGGCTGAGGACTCTGGGATCGTCCTCGTGGCGGTCCGTGGGTCGGACGAACGTCTCCCACGTTAGTTGTGCGGTGCGACGCATTTCTCTCATAGTATGGGGGCGCTGGCGACACGCGAGTGTTACTTGGTTACGGATGCACGGGTGAAGGTTATGGAGGAAGAGGGACTTGAAGTTGCGATCTTCCTCTAGCCCGGGCTCGCTTCTGCCCTGAAAGTACGCTGCACGGAGCCGACGGTAGTACTCGCGAGGGTGTTCGCTTCGTTTCTGTCTGATCAGAATAGCACCCATCGTCGCAGCAGTCTCATCCTCGTACAACGAGTATTCCTCTTTCAAGTACTTACGTATTTTCTTGTAGTCGTCGAGGACTGACTGCGGTAGGGTCTCAACGAATGCTCGTACGCCACTACCTAAAGTTTTCCAGACTAGTCTGGCCTTTTCATGCGACGTAGCCTCTGGCAGGTCCAGGAGGCTACGCTCGATTTCCCGGAAATAATCATTAACGCTTCGGTGTCTATGATTTTCCGGCTCAAAACGCTCTATGTCTTTCGCAAGGACGTCGATTTGGCGGATCCTAGTTTTGCGTTCTGCGACGAGGCGTTTTGATTTTGACCCGTAGGGGTCCTCGCTGTCTTCGCTATTTGAGCTGCTCTCATATCGCCTATGTCTGCGTTTCGGCTTGTAGGCGGCCTCTCCGTCAGAGGAGTCTGAGGGTACGTAGCGTGGCGTTTTCTGCGGGCTAGAGGCTGCAGCGATATTGAAGCGCGAGGGGGTGTAGTGGGGAGTAAAGTAAAAACTCCCAGCGCCACGAGGTGGCGATCGCGCGACTTTCACGCGAGTTGAGCTTGAGTGCGGTGTCTGATCTACCGTTCTAAGCTCAGGTTCTTCCTCCTCCAGAGCGGACCTCTGTTCTTGGGAGGGTTTGGCCGATCCCTCATCTGAGCGACGTGCTTGCGTCACTTCTTCTCCGAGGTATTCTATTTCGCGCTTTAGTTCATCTTGTGTGGCTCTCAGGCCCACGAGGCTACTCTCCGCGCTTTCTGCTCTCCTTTGAGCTTCGGCCAGTTGTCGTTTTAGTGTTCTTTTCTCTTGTTCGAGGGTCATACACACATGTTCCATTTCCTTATAGTAGATCATGAACAATTTGGGTAGCCCTTCTGGGAGAGTCATAGTACGCTCCTTAAGTTCCCTAACGGCTATGTGTATCTCATCAAAGCGAGCCTTTTGGTCCAGATCACAGAAGTAATTTCTCCTATCCTCCGGGACTTGGCCTAAATCGCCTACAACGTCGAAGAGAGAGAGGAGGGGCCCTTCTGACTCCCTTGATGGGGAACGCGACATTTTGTTCGAAATGTATTAATTAACTTAAAGGAAATTAATACTAGGGGTTGATTAGGTTAGAATTTAATTTAATCCAAGTTGCTAAATAATTGATGTGGTTTCTTAGCTACTTTGTTTTCACTAATGTTTCACTTGTATTAATTAGCTCAATTAATAATAGTTAACAATAATGATTATTATTATTAATAATATTAAGTACTTGGATTAGATATTACTCTAATGTACTAATCAATTAAACCAGTTTATCAGCTAACTGTGGTTGGCAGCTGAATTTCAGTTCTGTGATTAACACACTGTTAATGATTCACCATTAAAGTCATCTGTGTTATACCTTGGCAGTTGATTTTGGGTATACAGCAGTTTACAAGTTATTGTTGAGAAATTCACAAGGTCATTAAACTAATCCTCACACGGGGCACCACTTTAATGTAGGTTGAATTGGGATTAATTAAATTATAAATTATGTAATAATTGATAATTAAATTAATCAATTTATAAATAAAGATCAGTCTCATAAAATCTTAAATTATTAATCTTACTCACCGTGAATGGTTACATTCAAGATTAATGGTAGCTCTGTATTAGATGGGAAACCCAGTTGTATACAAAAGCTAAATTCTGAAGGAAAAAGGAGTTCTAAATAGTTGACCTTGTGAATAAACAACAGGAACAAGTAAAATGCAAATTCAATTTTATTAGCTTTTATTTGTCTACTACTCACTAATAATAATAATCTCAAAATACATTCAATGTCGGCAAAGGTAATAACAAGACAAAACAATGGAACAATTACACCTGGACTATAAATTTGAGGGAAAGAGAGAGAGAAAAAGATAGAAAAAGAGAATCCCTTGTGTGTGCGTGTGTGTGGAGGTGTGTGTGTGTGTGACCTAGCTTGTCGTTAGCTAAAACAAAGGAATGTTAGCTAAATAGAACAAAGGATTAGCTCTGTGGCTAATGTGTGCTTTGTGTAGGTATCTGTGGGCAGATGCTAATGACTAGCCACTCTGGCAATGCTTAAACAAAATGGCGGTCAGTGCCTAGGTGTCGTATCACAGGTAACTCAATGAGGGAGGTAACAAAATGGCGTCGGAAAAATGGCGCCTGCAGGCCTAGTCGAGAACACAAGCCTACGAGCTAGCGTATCACCCTGAGGTAGCTAGCAATAAGTTGCTAAGGAGAATCTGACCACGCTACAGCTGGATCCAAACACTGCACTTAACAACAATTCCCAACAGACTATCTAGGCAAAGAACTCAACGCGAGAGAGAGAGAGAGAGAGAGAGAGAGAGAGAGTGTGTGTGTGGATGTTGGAGGGAGAGGACTAGGCCTTGTAGCGGTCTAGCCTCGGAGCTTAAAATAACAAACTTGTCGCTGCGCTGCTAATCAGATAGGGAAGCTAGCAATGGAGTTAAGGAAAGATATCATGCAAGATACCCTGTCTAACAAGTTCAAAGGAAAAAAAAAACAGAACCAAAACAAACAATAAAAACAAACAAACAAACAATAAAAACAAACAAACAAACAATAAAAACAAACACCTTCCGTGTCTGAGCGGGTATGCTAAATAGCTCAAAGCTTAAACATGACCCTAACAACCATCTGAATAAGCTACAAATTAAAAATTTGCCCAAGTGCCTACTCAATGCGATGGAAGTTCTTTCTCCGATGTCCGCGCTGAGGGTCGCAGTCCGAGGAGAGGAGGTTAGCGGCGCGTTGCGTCCAACCGCGGCTAACGAAGCAGGGAGATGGAGGCCTAGCTGGCCCACGGTGCTTCAGGAGAAACCTCCGGTGATGCGTCGACGAGAAAAAGCTGAGAGGAGCGAAGCTGTCCGCAAATGCCTCTTAGCGTGGAAAACTACTTAACTGTAGTTAAACTTTGCAAAGGTTTAGAATCAAAACCACTATATCGCTGAAACTTAGCGGGTCGTTCAAAAGTTCGGCCGAAACTAATTTGAACAGGCTGTTCTCAGACAATAGCGGTTAGTCTCAACACTGTAGGCGAGCGTGCCTACAGTCCGTCCGACCACTCCAGTAGTCAGAACACGAGAGGACGAATCGAGGCGCTCTCGATACAGTTAAAGCAGTTCCACTTTACGTCACATCCGGGTGGAGCGCGTAAGGAATTGTGGGATCGTTATAGGGGGCGCTGGCGAGTTACCAACAGCTGCGTAGAAGAAGGGTCTGGGTACTGAACTACAGTCCAGATCTTTCACCCATAGAAAACATTTGGCACATCATGAAATGGAAGATACGACAAAAAAGACCTAAGACAGTTGAGCAACTAGAATCCTACATTAGACAAGAATGGGTTAACTTTCCTATCCCTAAACTTGAGCACCTTGTCTCCTCAGTCCCCAGACGTTTACAGACTGTTGTAAAGAGAAAAGGGGATGTCTCACAGTGGTAAACATGGCCTTGTACCAACTTTTTTGAGCTGTGGTGTTGTCATGAAATTTAAAATCCTTTAAATGATACGTTTTCTCAGTTTAAACATTTGATATGTCATCTATATTCTATTCTGAATAAAATATGGAATTTTGAAACTTCCACATCATTGCATTCTGTTTTTATTTACAATTTGTACTTTTTCCCAACTTTATTGGAATCGGGGTTGTACAAAACCTGATGAGAGACACCAGCTTAATAGAATTGAGGATAGAATAGAATGTGTGAAGGACATTAGACACTGGATGCTTATTAACTTCCTTCTGCTTAACTCTGACAAGACTGAAGTACTTGTACTCGGACCACATGCAGCTAGAAGTAAGTTTCCGATTCCACAGTAACTCTGGATGGCCTTTCTGTTTCTTCACGCGCAGCAGTAAAAGACCTCGGAGTGATTATTGACCCCGGATTTTCATTCGAAACTCACATCAATAACATTACCCGGATAGCTTTCTTTCATCTCAGAAATATTTCGAAGAGAAGAAATTCAATGTCACTACATGACGCAGAAAAACTAGTTCATGCTTTCGTTCCCTCCAGGTTGGATTATTGTAATGCCTTACTGTCTGGATGTTCCAATAAGTGCATAAACAAGCTCCAGTTAGTTCAAAATGCAGCAGCAAGAGTCCTTACTTGAACTAGAAAATATGACCACATCACCCCTGTCTTATCCACACTGCATTGGCTCCCAGTCAAATTTCACACTGATTGTAAAATACTATTCTTGACCTTGAAAGCACTGAATGGTCTCGCGCCACAGTACCTGAGTGAACTTCTGCTCCTCTATGACCCACCATGCCTACTTAGATCAAAAGGTGCAGGCTATCTGCTGGTACCTTGTATAGTGAAGGCTACATCAGGGGGCGGAGCCTTTTCTTACAAAGCCCCACAGTTATGGAACAGCCTTCCAAGTAGTGTTCGGGAATCAGACACAGTCCATGTTTAAGTCTAGGCTGAAAACATATCTGTTTAGTCGAGACTTTTTTTTTAAGAGTGTTTATGAGGGAAAGGAGTAAATCTGGAGGGTCCTCAGACAGAGTGTTTTGGTAAACTGGGATGTATGGATGCTGTCAGTCCCCACTCGCTTGCTTGCTCAAGTTTGTTGATCCTGTAGTGGCTGCTGCTTTATGTCCCGGGGCTCTCTCATGCCTGTGCTACCTTCTGGCTCTCCCCTTTTAGTTATGCTGTCATAGTTAGTTGCCGGAGTCCCTGCTTGTACTCAGTGCAAAATGTATACTGTTCCTACTCATCAGGTGACATTGGGCATACCCAACAACCTGTGTTTTCTCTCTCTCCCCCTCCACCCATCTGTCCATCTGAGTTACATGGCAATCCTGACCTGTTCTGCTCCTCAGACCTGCCTGATCCATTCTGATGCCCTACATCTGGTTGGAGTCTCATCACATCGCTCCTGTGGAGGACAGCCCCATATGGACAGTTGAAAGTCACACTTAGAAGATGCTCTGGACTCTTACAGTAATGCTTTTATGGCTGAGGACTACAACTGACTTGCTAACTTTAGGACTGCAGTTGTCATGAACAGTTTTGCACTCAAGTTTCCATCAATGAAGAGTTACAACATCAACAAAACTGATTTCATGTTAAAAATGTTAGAATCACATTGTCTCTTATCACCCAAATGAGGATGGATTCCCTTTTGAGTCTGGTTCCTCTCGAGGTTTCTCTCTCATGTCGTCTGAGGGAGTTTTTCCTTGCCACCGTTGCCACAGGTTTGCTCAATGGGGATAGATTAGGGATAAAATTAGCTCATGTTTTAAGTCGTTCAAATTTTGTAAAGCTGCTTTGCGACAATGTCTATTGTTAAAAGCGCTATACAAATAAACTTGACTTGACGAGAGGGTGAAGAGTGGGGAGCCATTGCTGAGGCAATCAGAGAGGAAGTCCTTTATCCAGAGCCAGATGGATTAAGACAGTCCTAGGTCTGTCAGGTTGGACACCAGTCTGTGAGGGAGAATGGTGTTGAATGCTGAGCTAAAGTCCACAAAGAACAGCCTAGCATAGCTCTCCTGCTGCTCAAGGTGAGTGAGGGCAGTGTGGAGAGTTGTTGCTAGGGCGTCCTCTGTAGACCCATTAGCTCTATAAGTATACTGGTGTCTAACATGGGTGGGGGACTTGAGATGATGCAAGTCTGAACCAGTTGCTCAAAGCGCTTCATGATAACGGGAGTAAGTGCCACTGGTCAGTGGATATTCAGGCTGCTCATGGTCTTTTTTTGGCAATGGAAGATGGTAGAGGACTTCAGGCAGGGTGGGATGGTGGACTGGGATAGGGACTGATTGACTTATGTGACATCCTATGCTCTGTACATAACATGGTTCTAGATGTTTTATTTTACTACAAGATACATGCCTATCAGAAATACAGGACAGAGGTGGTCAATTACTGCAGGAGTCTTGGTCAAGGTGGCTCATTGCTATTTAGCCCCTAATGTTCTCCAAGCTTAAACATTAACAGCCCCATGAGCCTTTGCACTCTGGCAAGGCTCCGTGGAACTAGCAACAACTAAAGCGACTGCCTTTTCTGGTCGCTACAATAATAATCCTCCTCCCTGGAGCCAAATTTATTTTCAAAATGGGATTAAAGGCCATTTAGATAAAAAAAAGGCGAAAGGCGGGGTACACCCTGGACAAGTCACCAGGTCATCACAGGGCTGACACATAGACACAGACAACTTGAGCACTGAGGTGTATTTTTATTAACAGGCAAGTTCCACCACACTGGCTAAAAGAACTGATGACGGACCGCATTGTGCTCAAACTTGCGATTTACACCACTACTCCACATATCATCTGCAAGAAGAAATTGATATTAATTGGAGCTACCTTCATCTAGTCATCATATTTTGTTACATAAAAATATACAATCTTTATAATAAAATTTATGACAAACTCACAACCAAGGAAGCTCCACTGTTCTTGGCTTCCTCTCGGTTCACCAGCTCTCCCTGGCAGGGGCCGAAGTGTGCACCTACTGGAACAGTCTCCCCCTTATTAAACACTCCCAGGCCTGCATCAGGAATACTGGACTTCTGGATTTCTAGCCCAAGAGGAAGTGTTTGTCTGGCTCGGTCAGGGACTCCCATGGGAACAGGAGTATCGGGGATGAAGAGGGGTGGTCCATGAACCTCGCATTTGTTGAGGAAGAAGGATTTGCAAACTTCACAGTCTAGGAGTAGAGAAAACACAACAGGAAGAAATGAGGCCCAAATGTGTGTGCAATCTGTGTGTGTCTATCCAAGACCATATACAGTACATTAGTACTGTATAAAGATTATCCTAAGAAAGCTTGCCAGTAAGGTTCACTGAGCATCTGGTTGAGACTAGAGGTGTCCATCAGGACTGGGATCAAACAGGACACAACAAGGTACCAGTATTGGCAAAAAATATGGAAACACCTACCAAAATGACAAAACAACACAATTTGACCTTTTGTTCTCAAGTTCTCTTAATAAACTAAACATTTTCATCATAACAAACAAATGTTACAAGTAACCAGAGTAAATCATTCTAAAATATTATCAATATTTGGTATGGAACCCCTTGACACTGAAGTGCACTGACACAATCAGGCATGCTATCATAAAGTTTATGAATAAAATCAAGTGGAATTGATCTCCATATGTCTTGCAACACTTCCCAGAGCTGTTGCAGGTTTGAAGGAGCCCTTTTCACCTTCTCTCGCTCCATGTAGTTCCAGACTTGCTCAATTATATTCATGTCAGGACTTTGGGCTGGCCAATCAAGAATTGCCAAGCTGCCATCTTGTTCATTGTTTTGTAAATACTGTTTAACCATCCTGGCTGTGTGTTTTGGGTCATTATCTTGCTGGAAGATAAAGTTGTTGCCAATGAGAGCTCTTCCAGAAGGCACAGCATGATGGATAAGGATTTGTCTGTACTTGTCAGCAGTAAAGGTCCCATCTATTTTGTAGGAGATGACCAACTCCATTGTCGGTGATGGCTCCCCATACTTGCAGGACCCCTCCGCCATGTTTTACTGTGGGAGAAATACAGTTTGCCTTGTATCTTTCTCCCTTTCTGCACCTGACTTACTGTTGCATAGCGTTGCCAAATAATTCAAAATTTCTTCTCATCTGAGAACATGACCCTTTTCCACTGCTCAGAAGTCCAACTCCTGTGAATTTTTGCCCAGTTAAGTCTATTCTGCTTATTTCCACCTCTCAACAAAAGTTTTGCGCAATGACACATGACCTTTGAGGCCTTCTGCTGAGAGCGTCTTCCTAACCAGGTGTGGGGACACATCCTTGCCTGTAGCATCTTGGAGGTCCTGTGCCAGTTCCTTGCTGGATTTCTTCCTCTCTTGTAGGGATGTAGTCTTGAGGTACTGGACATCAGCTTTAGTCAACTTTTTCTTCCTTCCTCTGCCTGAAATGTTCTTGAAGTTCCCAGTCTTCTGGTGATGCTTGAGGCATTTCCAGACAGCACTATGGGTCACATGCAGTTTCTTTGCTATGGCTCATTATGAATGACCCTCCTCCCACAAAACTTTCATCCTAATACGCTGCTCTTCTGTAGTTTCTCTCTCTGATGCCATTTCTGCCTGTTGCCTGGCTGTAGTCAGAGGATAAATACTTTTTCTAATTAATTATTTGTCGAGACCACATGATTTAGTTAATGGTTTTCACCTGTGGAATAATTAGCATATCAGGGTAGGATTGCCCAACAAGGAGTGATTAAGGTGGTTTTTGGGGCTAAACTAAACAGATGATACTATTTCCAATATCTTTATGTTGTTTATCACACAATGATGGCCAAAACTGCTAGTATTTTCATGGGTAAAGTATAAAATTGTGGTTAAAAGGTGTCTCTGTATCTCCATAATGTATTTCAGTTGCCTTCAGTGCAGATTCTGATGTTATTTGCATGGATTAAGTATGCAAAATTGATCTTTTCCTAGGCATTTCCATATTTTGTGCCAGTACTGGATACGAGTATGAGTTTTTTTTTTTTACTTCCTTGTGGGAGTAAACAAATGGTCAGATACGAAGCTTGCAGGGCAAAATAAAACGAATGTTCATTAACATGACTGTGGCACTGCATGATATATTTACAGTATTGTCTTAGGACTTGCCTGGTCAGGGTTGTTTTAAATTCACCTACTTGTTTGCTTATCTTCTGGGGAACAGAATTTCCCAAATTTGTTATGAAAATCACATGCAGGTACAAACAAAATCAACTGCAGCACGGTGGTGTAGTGGTTAGCACGGTTGCCTCACAGCAAGAAGGTTCTGGGTTCGAACCCAGCGGCTGGCGAGGGCCTTTCTGTGTGGAGTTTGCATGTTCTCCCCGTGTCTGCGTGGGTTTCCCCCACAATCCAAAGACATGCAGTTAGGTTAACGTGGGGCGGCCTTGGGCTGAGGTGCCCTTGAGCGAGGTACCCGACCCCTGACTGCTCCCCGGGAGCTCTGGTGTGGCTGCCCACCGCTCTGGGTGTGTGCGCGTGTGTGTTCACTGCTTCAGATAGGTTAAATGCAGAGGATGAATTTCACTGTGCTTGAAGTGTGCATGTGATAAAAAGTTTCTTCTTCTTCTGTCCACACAGTAAGTAAGAAAGTAAGTAAATAAATAGATAGTCCAACGGGGAGGAGAACTTGCAAAACTTCACACAGACAGCAACCTGAGCTTAAAATCGAATCCAGGACCCTGGAGCTGCGCCACTGTGATGCCCCAAAATCCGTATATTTGGACTCCTGTCTCTCACACCCACTGTCTCTTATTGAACATTCCATTCTAGAGGCATAATGAGGGGCATACTCTCTGTCCCCTATTAAATCACAGCTGGTTGGGATCTTCTGCGAGCTTATGCATGTGGGGAACAGAGCACATAGCACTGTCCTCCAGGTGTGTTTTGCTATCATGTGACACAGCATGAGCTGCAATTGAAAAAGAGGAGTTTGATGGCTTGACATGTCTTGGAGGAAGTACGTGTTAGCCTTCACTCACATGGTTAGAGAGACCTGGCTAGTGGGTGGATACTAGCAGGTGACCACACTGGACGACAAATGGGTGCAAGAAGGGGGGGGAACCTATAATCTTCTAATGTGGTGAAGACGTTAGGACACATTTATTTAACATTTATGGAAGGAGACCCAGGTATCAGTCAGTAAATTTCCCCAAGATGGAAGTGTCTTCAGGACAGAGGACTTTGTGCTTTCTGGTTTCTCATACCCCTTTTCCACCAAATCAGTTCCAGGGCAGGTTCGGGGCCAGTGCCGGTGCTGGTTCACAACTGGTTCAACTTGCAAGCCAGCTGAGAACCAGTTTGCTTTTCCATAGCTCTGGTGCTAAGAGAAGACACGTCATTACGTCGCTGTATACGTCAGTTACGTTGCTACGTTTGCATAAACCTTGGCGCGAATATCGAAGCAAAACAAGATGGAAGAAGCAGCAGCAGCAGCAACAACAATAATAATAATGGAGGACTTCGCGTTTGTACAGATGCTGCTTCTCGTCGCTTAAAAATGGCGATATTTCGCGGTCTTGTTATTGTTGTTGGTCTTAACTCCGCCCCCCCGCTGACATAGGCGGTTCTTTCCTCTGACCCAGCAGAGAGTTGGTGCTAGCCTGGAACCATTTTTTCTGGACCCAGAGCCAGTTCTTGTTAGTGGAAACAGGAAACCCGGTTCCAAACTAAGCACTGGCCCTGAACCAGCCCTGGAACTGCTTTGGTGGAAAAGGGGCATCAGTCACACGACATGCCACATTTTTTTTTTGTCTCAGAATAAAACACAGGAGTGGCTGGAGGGAATGACAGACATTCTGCAACATTAAATGTAAACAGAGACAAATTAAACATTGAATGTGTCATTCATTAATAAATTCAAAATTGCAATAACAAGCAAATCACTATGGTTTGAGGGGAATCATACATTTTGGGCCATGCTGTAATATGAAAATAAAACCACGCAGCACAGATTTTTTTAATACACACCCATCGTGTGATATTCCATGCTTTTTTTGTTCAGGTTAACATCCTCGGTTTATAATGACGAAAGTATTTTAAATAAATAAACAAACAAACAAACAAACAAAGTTTCTCTCACTCCTCGCTACCATGTTACACACTCTATAAACAAAGTTCATACTTTCATCAATAAAAAATAAAAATTTCAATGTCAATTTGTTGATTAAAATAAGAGACTGAGGCTACATCCCAAATGTACTGTATTGCACTTTTAGTGCACCAAATAGTGTGCAGGGTAGAATAAACAGTGAGTGTTACTGAGCACCAGAGTGGCCTAATGTCTTACAGAGATAGTCTTTATCGTCAGGATCTTCCACTTTAACGGAGAGGCCTTCAGGTGGGTTGTTGAGATCGTCTCCATAGCTGTAGATATTCAGCTCCAACGTCTCCTCTTTCTTCACACAGGCTTCTGAGGTCTCTCCATCCATGGATGTCTCTGTCTTCATGTCCTCACACAGCTAAAGATCAAACAAATCTGTTAGGGCGGGACGGTATCCATCCCACTCGGGAAGATGCTGCTCTCATTTCTCACAGCATAGCTCACAGTCTCAGAACAGGCCTAGTTAATCCACGACAATCCAGAGCCAAGGCCAGGGAGCAGACGAACAGGCTAAACTGTCTGTCTGCTACCTGTACAGAGTCATCACACAGGTTTCATTACATTGAGACTGTGCCTGTTCCCCGAGCTATACAAAAAAGTAGAAATACTCAGAGTTTGTTCTAATAATCTAATTAATATAAAATTAGATCATACTGACTGTACAGCCGCTGCCAGCACCTTTGACCTACTGTAAAAGGTAAGACTTTTAAATATTTTCTCTCTTATGTCTGAAGCACGAACTGTTAATGAACTTCTTACTGATCAGCAGTTTAATGTACTGTGTTTAAACAGAAACATGGATTAAACCAAATGAGTCTGTAGCATTAAATGAAACTAGTCCTCCTGGTTGCAGTTATATACACCAGCCTCATCCAACTGGCAGAGAAGGCATCGCGATTCTTTATAATGATTATCTCGGCATGACACAAAAACCTGGACAGTTAGTATGAAGAACTTCAAACGCATTTGTGGCAGTGGGGGCGTGGCTTAGTGTCAGTTTGTGAATGTAGGGCGGGGCCAGGGAAGGTGAGTGGCAAAGTCAATGCACCTGTTGTCAATTAAATGTGTGTGTGTGTGTTGCAGTGACTGTGGAGAACAGAAATAGAGGGAGAGAGCAGAGAGAAGAGATTTCCCCAGACCAAAACACAACTGTGTGTATACACACGTCTGTGTACCTAAACGGACGTTAAAGCTGAAAAACAACATGAAAATAAAAGGTGTGTGTGAACGTCATCTCTCATCTGCCATGCTTCTGTACTCCACCCACATGAGGGACGTATTAGAGTGGTGCCGAAACCCGGGAGTACAGAAGGGAACCATGACATGGAGTCTTCCCCATTAAAGGATCTCATCCATGCCCTCGCTACTGCCCAGCAGAACCAGAATCAAGCGCTGACCGCCCTCCAGAAGGAACAAGAGCAATGCTTTGAAGCCTTGATACTGGCCCAGCAGGAAGATCGCCAAGCATTCCGGCATCTGCTTGTGTTGTCGGGGACCTCGACCGCAGCGGACCCTCCCCACAGCACCCTCACAAAGATGGGCCCGTACAACGATCCGGAAGGCTTTAATTGCTCACTTCGAGCCAGCAGCCGAAGTGTGGGGGTGGCCAGTCGAGCAGCGCGCAGCATGCCTACTTCCGCTTCTGACTGGCGAGGCACAGCCCGCCACACAGCAGCTCGCTGCCGGCAGCCAGCTCATATACACCGACCTGAAGAGAGCCATCCTGCAGTGTGTCAGCCACTCTCCGGAACAACAGCGCCAGTGCTTCTGGACACGGACATTGGAGGTCGTCAGCCGGCCGTTCGCATTCGACCAATAGCGGCTGAGGGTGGAAGACCATGACACCAACAGGATCATCGATCTGGTGACACTGGAACAGTTTAATTGCTCAACTTCCGGAAGGAACGGCAGACTGGGTCCAGCATCAACGCTCAGCGTCCCTGGAGCAAGCCATCAAGTTGGTGGAGGGCCATCTGATGCCGGTTCCGACAGCAGGCGGATGGGTCACCTCTTCTCCCTTCTCGTCCCATCCCCACCCCATTCCCCCACCACAGAGACGGGGGCTGGCTCCCCACAGCTGGCCCACCGCACCAGTGGTGTCCTCCTGTAGCCCAGCGGTCCTGGTACCCAAGACTGATAGATCAGTCCGGTTCTTTGTAAACTATAGAAAAAAGTCAACGTGGTGTCTAAATTCGACACATACCCAATGCCTCGCATTGATGAGTTGCTTGATCGGTTAGATGCTGCTCACTTTTATTCGACACTGGATTTAACAAAGAGATATGGGCAGATCCCCTTGACTACTCTATCCTGAGAGAAAATGGCCTTTTCCACACCGTTTGGATTACACCAGTTTGTCACGCTTCTTTTTGGGTTATTTGGGGCTCCTGCCACATTCCAGCAGCTCATGGAGAATATCCTCCATCCCCACACTGCCTATGTGGCAATGTACCTTGACGACATTATCGCGTACAGCAATGATTGGCCTCGGCACCTTGAACACCTTAGGGCTGTCCTAGAGTCACTGAGGCATGTGGGTCTCACAGCTAACCCCCCCCCAAAAATGTGCAACTGGGTGGGTGGAAGTACGGTATCTGGGTCATGGGCAGGTGTATCCCCAAATTGACAAAACTGCTGTGATTGCGGCTTGCCCGAGGCCCAAGACCAAAAAGGGGGTGAGGCAGTTCCTGGGGCTGGCTGGCTACTATCCTAGGTTCATACCTACAACCCCGATTCCAAAAAAGTTGGGACAAAGTACAAATTGTAAATAAAAACGGAATGCAATGATGTGGAAGTTTCAAAATTCCATATTTTATTCAGAGTAGAACATAGATGACATATCAAATGTTTAAACTGAGAAAATGTATCATTTAAAGAGAAAAATTAGGTGATTTTAAATTTCATGACAACAACACATCTCAAAAAAGTTGGGACAAGGCCATGTTTCCCACTGTGAGACATCCCCTTTTCTCTTTACAACAGTCTGTAAATGTCTGGGGACTGAGGAGACAAGTTGCTCAAGTTTAGGGATAGGAATGTTAACCCATTCTTGTCTAATGTAGGATTCTAGTTGCTCAACTGTCTTAGGTCTTTTTTGTCGTATCTTCCGTTTTATGATGCGCCAAATGTTTTCTATGGGTGAAAGATCTGGACTGCAGCCTGGCCAGTTCAGTACCCGGACCCTTCTTCTACGCAGCCATGATGCTGTAATTGATGCAGTATGTGGTTTGGCATTGTCATGTTGGAAAATGCAAGGTCTTCCCTGAAAGAGACGTCGTCTGGATGGGAGCATATGTTGCTCTAGAACCTGGATATACCTTTCAGCATTGATGGTGTCTTTCCAGATGTGTAAGCTGCCCATGCCACACGCAGTAATGCAACCCCATACCATCAGAGATGCAGGCTTCTGAACTGAGTGCTGATAACAACTCGGGTCGTCCTTCTCCTCTTTAGTCCGAATGACATGGCGTCCCTGATTTCCATAAAGAACTTCAAATTTTGATTCGTGTGGCCACAGAACAGTTTTCCACTTTGCCACAGTCCATTTTAAATGAGCCTTGGCCCAGAGAAGACGTCTGCGCTTCTGGATCGTGTTTAGATACGGCTTCTTCTTTGAACTATAGAGTTTTAGCTGGCAACGGCGGATGGCACGGTGAATTGTGTTCACAGATAATGTTCTCTGGAAATATTCCTGAGGCCATTTTGTGATTTCCAATACAGAAGCATGCCTGTATGTGATGCAGTGCCGTCTAAGGGCCCGAAGATCACGGGCACCCAGTATGGTTTTCCGGCCTTGACCCTTACGCACAGAGATTCTTCCAGATTCTCTGAATCTTTTGATGATATTATGCACTGTAGATGATGATATGTTCAAACTCTTTGCAATTTTACACTGTCGAACTCCTTTCTGATATTGCTCCACTATTTGTCGGCGCAGAATTAGGGGGATTGGTGATCCTCTTCCCATCTTTACTTCTGAGAGCCGCTGCCACTCCAAGATGCTCTTTTTATACCCAGTCATGTTAATGACCTATTGCCAATTGACCTAATGAGTTGCAATTTGGTCCTCCAGCTGTTCCTTTTTTGTCCCTTTAACTTTTCCAGCCTCTTATTGCCCCTGTCCCAACTTTTTTGAGATGTGTTGCTGTCATGAAATTTCAAATGAGCCAATATTTGGCATGAAATTTCAAAATGCCTCACTTTTGACATTTGATATGTTGTCTATGTTCTATTGTGAATACAAGATCAGTTTTTGAGATTTGTAAATTATTGCATTCCATTTTTATTTACAATTTGTACTTTGTCCCAACTTTTTTGGAATCGGGGTTGTAATTATTCAGATGTCACCAGCCCACTGACTGATCTCACTAAAAAGGGAGCACCAGATCCGGTCCAGTGGACGTTGCAGTGCCAACAGGCTTTCACCAAGGTAAAAGCTGCAGTGTGTGTGGGGGGGGGAGGGGGGACTTTTACACTCCCCTGACTTCTCTCTCCCCTTCATTTTACAGACAGATGCATCGGACAAAAGGCTGGAGGCCGTTTTGTACCAGAAGGTGGAGAGCAAGGAACTGTAAATCAGCTGCAAGCTCTCTATGCATGAAAGTATGTACAGCACCATTAAAAAGGAGTGCCTGGCCATCAAGTGGGCGGTCCTCACCTTCCATTACTACCTGCTGGGGTGCCCTTTCACTCTCTGTTCGGACCACGTGCCCCTCCAGTGACTCCACCGCATGACGGATGCCAATGTGCGGATCACCCATTGGTATCTCACCCTCCAGTAGGTTACATGGTTACATTCGAGGTGGTCCACAGGCCGGGGCACAGATGGTGGTGGCAGACTTCCTGTTCCATTGAAGGGGGAGTCCACTGCAGGATGGATGGCTCCCCGGCCCGAGTCGACCGGTGGGGGTATGTGGCAGTGGGGACATGGCCTAGCGGCAGTTTGAGAATGGAGGGCGGGTCCAAAGTTTCTTTATTTGTAACATACCATATTATTGGTAAATTCATTGTGCAGGCAGGAATTCAGCGATCCCAATACAAAATAACAGCTATGTAAAATACATTGTAACAGACAAGACAGCAACAGTACACACATCCTAACATATACAATCCTTAAAAGTGTGATGTTTAAAAAGTGCTTCAACATTAATTGTTCAGTGTAGAACTGCCACCTTATTGTGGTGGAGGAGTTTGTGTGCTTGAATGATCCTAGGAGCTATGTTGTCGGGGGCATTATGCCCCTGTCAGCATTTCCCAAGGCAGACAGGTCCTAGGTGACAGGCCAGACCAAGAGCAGTTCACCAAAACCCTTATGGAGAAACCATCGAGGACCGTGACGTCGCCCGGTATGGCGCAGCCGGGGCCCCACCTTGGAGCCAGGCCTGGGGTTGGGGCTCGTATGTGAGCGCTTGGTGGCCGGGCCTTTGCCCATGGGGCCTGGCCGGGCTTAGCCCAAAGAGGTGACGTGGGCCCGACCTCCTGTGGGTTCACCACTCACAGAGGTAGCAGTAGGGGACTGGTGCAGTGTGGATTGGGTGGCAGTCGAAGACAGGGGCCTCGACGACCTGATCCCCGGACACAGCGGCTAGCTGTTGGGACATGGAATGTCACTTCGCTGGGGGGGAAAGAGCCTGAGCTTGTGCGGGAGGTTGAGAGGTACCGGCTAGAGATAGTCGAGCTCACCTCCACGCACAGCTTGGGCTCTGGAACCCAGCTCCTCAAGAGGGGCTGGACTCTCCACTTCTCTGGAGTCGCCCATGGTGAGCGGCGGCGAGCTGGTGTGGGCTTGCTTATAGCTCCCCAGCTCAGCCGCCATGTGTTGGAGTTTACCCCAGTGAACGAGAGGGTCGCCTCTCTGCTCCTTCGGATTGGGGAGAGGGCTCTTGCTGTTGTTTGTGCCTACGGGCCGAAAAGCAGTATAGAGTATCCGGCTTTCTTGGAGTCCCTGGGAGAGGTACTGAGGGGTGCTCAGACTGGGGACTCTATTGTGCTACTGGGGGACTTTAATGCTCACGTGGGCGATGACAGTGACACCTGGAGGGGCGTGGTTGGGAGGAATGGCCTCCCCGATCTGAACCCGAGTGGTGTTTTGTTATTGGACTTCTGTGCTAGTCACGGTTTGTCCATAACAAACACCATGTTCGAGCATAGGGGCATCCATAAGTGCACGTGGCACCAGGACACCTTAGGTCAGAGGTCGATGATAGACTTTGTTGTCGTTTCATCTGATCTCCGGCCCCATGTCTTAGACACTCGGGTGAAGAGAGGGGCTGAGCTGTCAACTGATCACCACCTGGTGGTGAGTTGGATCTGCTGGCGGAGGGGGAAGCTGGACAGACCTGGCAGGCACAAACGTATGGTGAGGGTCTGCTGGGAACATCTGGCCGAGCACTCTGTTGGGGAGGTCTTTAACTCCCACCTCCGGGAAAACAGTGTGGGCTTTATAGATAATTGGGCTAATTTTGAGGGCACTGCTGGCCTGTTAGGGCGGGACGGTATCCATCCCACTCGGGAAGGTGCTGCTCTCATTTCCTGCAGCATAGGTCATAGTCTCAGAACAGGCCTAGTTAATTTCTGAAAATCCAGAGCCAAGGCCAGGGAGCAGACGAACAGGCTAAACCGACTGTCTGCTAGCTGCACAGAGTCGTCACTCAGGGTCCACTACATCGAGACTGTGTCTGTTCCCCGAGCTCAACAAAAAGGTAGAAATATTCAGAGAGTTTGTTCCAGTAACCTAATCAATATAAAATTAGATCATACTGACTGTACAGCTGCTGCCAGCACCTTTGATCTAAAGGTGGAGCTATTAAATATTAGATCTCTTACATCTAAAGTGCTAATGGTTAATGAACTCATTACTGATCAGGAGTTTAATGTACTTTGTTTAACTGAAACATGGATTAAGCCAAATGAATATATAGCATTAAATGAAGCGAGTCCTCCTGGATACAGTTATATACACCAGCCTCGTCTAACTGGCAGAGGAGGAGGCGTCGCGGTTATTTATAACGATTATCTAGGTGTAACACAAAAACCTGGTTATAAATTTAATACATTTGAAGTTCTTCATACTCATATAATGTATGTAGCCTCGAAAAATAAGTCTATCCAGTTAATTCCATTGTTTATTATTTACAGGCCCCCGGGGCCATATTCTGAGTTTCTTTCTGAATTTGCAGATTTTATCTCAGATCTGGTTATTTCCTTAGACAAAGCTTTAGTTGTCGGAGATTTTAATATTCACTTCGATAACCCAGAAGACCCTTTAAAAACAGCGTTTGTGTCCATCTTAGACTCAGTCGGGATTAAGCAGAATGTCATAGGACCGACCCATAATGGTGGTCACACCCTCGATCTAATACTAACATTCAGATTAAACGTAGACAATATAGTCATACTTCCACAGTCTGAAGTTCTCAGATCATTATCTCATCTCATTCAAACTATGTCTGAGTAATAATATATGCACCTCACCACGCTACTGTATTAAACGTACTTTCACGTCAACTACTGCACAGAGCTTTATAAATGATCTCCCAGGGTTATCAACTTTGATTGGGTCACTGTCAGCCCCTGCAGAACTTGATCAGGCAACTGAATGCTTAGAGTCAACATTCCGCCATACTTTAGATAATGTAGCTCCTCTAAAAAGGAAAATGGTCAGAGACAAAAAATTAGCACCCTGGTATAATGATGACACTCGCACATTAAAACAGACCACTCGAAAATTGGAACGTAAATGGCGTCAAACAAAATTGGTAGTGTTCAAATTAGCTTGGAAGGAGAGCTTCCTGAAGTATAGAAAAGCTCTTAGTGCTGTGAGATCAACATATTTCTCCTCCCTAAAAGAAGATAACAAAAATAATCCTAGATTCGTATTTAATACTGTAGCAAAATTAACCAGGAATAAGTCCACTATCGACACATGCACACCTGCAGTATGTAGTAGCAACGACTTCATGAATTTTTTTAATGACAAAATTGAGAATATGGGCAATTCCATGTAAATGTCAACCTCACCATGCAAAAATAAAGCAACATGTAATACATCAAAACCACTCCCAGAGATATCACCTAGACCTGTATTTTACAGATGTGAATAAGTTGAACCAATTTGTAACCAACCTAATACATCACTGTCAGTCTTTCTTTCTTATAATGTAAACCCCAAGCTAAAACCAAACCAACTTTGATCATGTACAATTCTATATTATTGCCATAAGCCACAGAAATGTATGCTAAAATCCACAAAACAGCAAAACAATAGCCATCCTAAATATTATTTAAGAACTTTGATAGTTTTAGCTGATATTTAGAGAGTTTTTCAAAGGGTTATGGTGGTTAAATTGCTGATTTTCTAAACATATGCCATGTCTATTTCAGACGCGTCACATCCGTAACGGAATTTCGTCACATCCATAACACTGACTTTTCCTTCCGAAACTCTGCATGAAATACAAAATATTTTAAACAAAGATTTTTTAATATTCACCTTGGACCCCTCTATCAAATGGATATCTCCATTTCGACATTAGGTTTACAATTTCACAGAGTTTGATAAAAATGTACAGTCACCCAAGAAAAGTGATACTTTTTCTGTCACATCCATAACACATCTTTTATTGGCATTTTCTGGCATGCCCTAGATGTACTATGGGAATTGTTCTTGTTCTATCACTTCTCCAGTATGGTACAACCTTAAAATATGCAACACCTGTTTAAATACTGGGAGACAATAAAACATGCACTGGGTCATTTGTTGCCATTTTGAGTTCAAGTGTCACGTCCATAACGCTGGAATTGCTCACATCCGACAAAAAATTCAAAATACTAATTTAAGGTCAGACAATGAAAGTGACCTTGTAGTTAACTATATAACTGTATCAGATCATCAGTTAGAATGTTTTACTCCCCTAAAAGAAACTGAATTATTTTCATTAATCTCTACATCAAAAGCCTCAACTTGCGTACTAGATCCCTTACTGACACATCTATTCAAACAGATAATGCCTGGAGTAATTGAACCGCTTCTAAAAATAATAAATTCTTCTCTTATGATTGGCTATGTACCCAAATCCTTTAAACTAGCAGTTATCAAACCCCTGATTAAAAAACCTGACCTTGATCCCTGTCAGCTGTCCAATTATCGGCCAATATCAAACCTCCCCTTTATCTCCAAGTTCCTTGAAAAAGCTGTGGCACAGCAGTTATGCTCATATTTACATAGGAATAACATCCATGAAATGTATCAGTCAGGATTTAGACCTCATCATAGCACAGAGACAGCACTGGTTAAAGTAGTAAACGACCTACTGTTGGCGTCTGATCAGGGCTGTGTCTCGCTACTTGTGTTGCTTGACCTTAGTGCAGCATTTGATACCATTGATCATTCCATTCTTCTGGATAGACTAGAAAATGTTGTGGGAGTTAAGGGAATGGCCCTCTGCTGGCTCAGGTCTTATCTAACTGATCGTTATCAGTATGTTGATATAAATGGTGATATTTCTAGATGTACCGAGGTAAAGTTTGGTGTTCCACAAGGTTCGGTCTTGGGTCCACTGCTTTTTTCTCTATATATGTTACATCTGGGCGATATTATTCGTAAACATTGTATTAGTTTCCACTGTTATGCTGATGACACACAGTTGTATGTCTCTGCAAAACCTGATGAGAGACACCAGCTTAATAGAATTGAGGAATGTGTTAAGGACATTAGACACTGGATGCTTATTAATTTCCTTCTGCTTAACTCTGACAAGACTGAAGTACTTGTGCTAGGACCACATACAGCTAGAAGTAAGTTTTCTGATTACACAGTGACTCTGGATGGCCTTTCTGTTTCTTCACATGCAGCAGTAAAAGACCTCGGAGTGATTATTGACCCCAGTCTTTCATTCGAAACTCACATTGATAACATCACCCGGATAGCTTTCTTTCATCTCAGAAATATTGCAAAGATAAGAAATTTAATGTCATTGCATGACGCAGAAAAACTAGTTCATGCTTTCGTTACCTCCAGGTTGGATTATTGTAATGCCTTACTGTCTGGATGTTCCAATAAGTGCATAAACAAGCTCCAGTTAGTTCAAAATGCAGCAGCAAGAGTCCTTACTAGAACTAGAAAATATGACCACATCACGCCTGTCTTATCCACACTGCATTGGCTCCCAGTCAAATTTCGTATTGATTATAAAATACTACTATTGACCTTTAAAGCACTAAATGGTCTCGCACCACAGTACCTGAGTGAACTTCTGCTCCTCTATGACCCGCCACGCCTACTTAGATCAAAAGGTGCAGGCTATCTGCTGGTACCTCGTATAGTGAAGGCTACATCAGGGGGCAGAGCCTTTTCTTACAAAGCCCCACAGTTATGGAACAGCCTTCCAAGTAATGTTCGGGAATCAGACACAGTCTCAGCATTTAAGTCTAGGCTGAAAACATATCTGTTTAGTCAAGCCTTTTGTTTATGGTGTTTATGAGGTAAAGGTGTAGATCTAGAGGGTCCTCAGACATAGAGTGTTTTGGTAAACTGGGATGTATGGATGCTGACAGTCCCCACTCGCTTACTCACTCGAGTTTGTTGACGGTGAAGTGGCTGGCTGCTTTATGTCCCGGGGCTCCCTCATGCCTGTGTTACCTTCTGGCTCTCTCCTTTTAGTTATGCTGTCTTAGTTAGTTGCCGGAGTCCCTGCTTGTACTCGGTGCAATATGTATACTGCTCCTACTTATTCAGGTGACATTGGGCATACCTAACAACTTGGGTTTTCTTTCCCTCCCCCCTCCCCCACCCCAAATCTGTCCCTCTGAGTTACATGGAGTCAACAGGAAATCTTTTGGTGGAGAGGGTGGAGACCTCGACTGGCTATCGTAGCCTGCAGGGAATCGGCCGTCAGACTTCTGTCGCATGTCCCAGACCCGGCGAAATGTAACTGAATTGTCTTGGCCAGCCCTAAGGGTCCCATCTGCATCTCATCATTGCTGAGGAGTGTGCTCCCATCACCCAATCAAGCATCCAGCCAGAGCAGGTCATGATATATTTTTTACCATATTAACATGCCATTGTTGTGAGTTATGCCTGATGTCAATACTCTCATCTCTGCGAGCCTACCACACAGATTTAATACTTGTCATTTTTAGGGCATACCTAACAACATGTTTTCTTTCTCTCTCTCTTCCCCCCTCAACCTGAAGAAGGAGTCCTATTGGGCCATGTTGACCTCCGGGACTCCTGAGGAAGCTGACGGGTATCAGCAGGCCAGGCGTGCTGCAGCTCGGGCAGTTGCGGAGGCAAAAACTCTGAACTGGGAGGAGTTCGGGGAGGCCATGGAGAAGGACTATCGGTCGGCCTCGAAGAAATTCTGGCAAACCGTCCGGTGCCTCAGAAGGGGGAAGCAGTACTCTGCCAACACTGTTTACAGTGCGGGTGGGGAGCTGTTGACCTCGACTGGGGACATTGTCGGGTGGTGGAAGGAATACTTCAAGGATCTCCTCAATCCCACCATCATGTCTTCCATTGAGGAGACTGAGGCTGAGGACTCAGAGGTGGACTCGTCCATTACCCAAGCCCAAGTCACTGAGGTGGTTTGCAAGTTCCTCGGTGGCAAGGCACCGGGGGTGGATGAGATCCGCCCTGAGTATCTTAAGTCTCTGGATGTTGTGGGGCTGTCTTGGTTGACACGCCTCTGCAACATCGCGTGGCGGTCAGGAACAGTGCCTCTGGAGTGGCAGACTGGGGTGGTGGTCCCTATTTTTAAGAAAGGGGACCGGAGAGTGTGCTCCAATTATAGGGGAATCACACTTCTCAGCCTCCCGGGGAAGGTTTACTCCAGGGTACTGGAGAGGAGAATTTGACCAACCTCGGATCCAGGAGGAACAATGTGGTTTTTGTCCTGGTCGCGGAACACTGAACCAGCTCTATACCCTTCATAGGGTGCTCGAGGGTTCATGGGAGTTTGCCCAACCAGTCCACATGTGCTTTGTGGATCTGGAGAAGGCATTCGACCGTGTCCCTCGTGGTATTCTGTGGGGGGTGCTTCGGGAGTATGGGGTTCGAGGCTCTTTGCTAAGGACTGTCCGGTCCCTGTACGAACGGAGCAGGAGTCTGGTTCGCATTGCCAGCAGCAAGTCAGACCTGTTCCCAGTGCATGTTGGACTCCGGCAGGGCTGCCCTTTGTCACCGGTTCCATTCATAATTTTTATGGACAGAATTTCTAGGCGCAGCCAGGGGCCGGAAGGAATCCTGTTTGGGAACCACAGGATTTCATCTCTGCTTTTTGCGGATGATGTTGTCCTGTTGGCTTCTTCAAACCAGGACCTTCAGCATGCACTGGGGCGGTTTGCAGTCGAGTGTGAAGCGGCTGGGATGAGAATCAGCACCTCCAAGTCCGAGGCCATGGTTCTCGACCGGAAAAGGGTGGCTTGCCCTCTCCAGGTTGGTGGAAAAGTCCTGCCTCAAGTAGAGGAGTTTAAGTATCTCGGGATCTTGTTCACGAGTGAGGGAAGGATGGAGCGCGAGATCGACAGGCGGATCGGTGCAGCCTCCGCAGTGATGCGGTCGCGTTACTGGTCCGCCGTGGTGAAGGAGCTGAGCCAAAAGGCGAAGCTCTCAATTTACCGGTCGATCTACGTTCCGACTCTCACCTATGGTCATGAGCTTTGGGTAATGACCGAAAGAACAAGATTGCAGATACAAGCGGCCGAAATGAGTTTCCTTCGCAGGGTGGCTGGGCGCTCCCTTAGAGATAGGGTGAGAAGCACAGTCACTCGGGAGGAGCTCGGAGTAGAGCCGCTGTTCCTCCACATAGAGAGGAATCAGCTGAGGTGGCTTGGGCATCTTTTTCGGATGCCTCCTGGACGCCTCCCTGGGGAGGTGTTCCAGGCATGTCCCCCTGGGAGGAGGCCCCGGGGAAGACCCAGGACACACTGGAGGGACTATGTCTCTCGGCTGGCCTGGGAACGCCTCGGTGTTCTTCCCGAGGAGCTGGCCGAGGTGTCTGGGGAAAGGGAAGTTTGGGCTTCCATGCTTTGACTGCTGCCTCCACGACCCGGTCCCGGATAAAGCGGAAGAAGACGAGACGAGAACAAAATTATTCACCTCTGGGCCTTACTGTTCAGCAATACAATTGCTGTTGGTACAAAGCTCTTTCTGTACCGTTTTGTCCTTCCCTTAGGGACCCCAAAACCACAACCAGAGCGAAGGAGCTGGAACTCACCATGCAAAGGGTGTGAGCCATCTTTAAGAATACAGGTAGCTTTACGTTGTAACTGTATGTCATAAAGAGAAGACATGGTGGGTTGAGGCTTCTCAATTAGCCACCCAGCCCATTTATTTGGTTCAGGGAGTTTTTTTCCTGTAGTGACAGATTACCAAACCAAGACACATAGGCAAAAGATAACAATGACTCAATAAAAGCACGATAAAATAAGGTCAGCATAGTTTTATCAATGTTAAAATGGAACAATTTCCGAAGATAAAACAACCGCTGATGTGCCCTCTTGCATACTGCTTCGCAGTTCTTGTTAAAAGTCAATTTATCATCAATGACAATCCCAAGATACTTGTAAATTATCCACGCGTTTAACAGATTGGCCCTTGATGACTGTGGGATCATGGTTTGGAGCCTGATTTCTAAAATCAATAATCATGTCTTTTGTTTTGGATGTATTAAGCACCAAGAAAGAAAGATCACACCACCTAACAAAATCCTCCAAGACTGGACCATGGCTGTATTCATTATTGTGTAACAAACTTACAATGTGCCTGTTTACATAGACACTCTTAAACATATCTGTATAAAGGATAAAAAGTAAGGGAGAGAGAACACATCCATGAATGAATAAGTTTAACTAGACAATTCCCCTGTGGGAAATCGTGAGAGTGATGCAGTGGCCGTAGCAGTCGCTATTGCAGGAGTTGTACTGTACTGTGTGAATGTGTGACTTGCTATGATGCTACGATGCTATGATCATGTGTGTGTTTGAGAGAGAGAGAGCAGCCCCTCCCCCATCTGCTCCCTGACTGGAGCTGGTTGCCATGGTGACGGTGCACAGGTGGAGGCAGACACATAATATCACTGGCACAGAGAGCATTTTCTCAGAATTTCTTCTCCTTGAACAATGGCAATTTACACGAAAACTAAAAGAGATTTCCACAAAATTCTTTCACATTGAGCGCTACAAGGCTCTCATGAACACACTGATGTAATTTTTTTGTCCCTAGTGTAAAAAATGTGGACAACAGAGCGAGTTGAAAACAACTGACATTTCTGATTTTGTAGTAAAAGCGCTGTCAGGATTATAATGGGAGTCAATTGGGCAGTCGGGCTGTGAACCTGTCACTTTGAGGCTTCTTGTGCGAAAACTGTAAATCCTATCGTTTAGGTAGACACATCGTGTGAATCAAGACAAGTGTGATTCCAACTTTTGAGAAAATTATATGTGTAGAGTGAAATTTGTGGCTGAAAACACAGTTTAAATGAGAAATGTAGGGCATTTTTTTAAAGCTGTGTACACTCTAGCTCACTCTAGCTCGACTGCATAGACACCCATTATAAAGTCTGAATTTCTCCAGAATTGATCATGGTGATTGATCTGTGACTGATCAAAAAGTATACAACCTAGCAAAAAAGTTGAACGCCAGATCCACACAGGAGAATTTTGTCTCCATTTTAAAGTTTGAATCATGTCTCTACCTAAACGATAGGATTTACAGTTTTCGCAAACTAGCATTTACTCCGGAGTAAATTTCTTAAGGGGTGTTCACACGGCAACTTTTACTCCGGTGTAGCACTGGGGCTGCCCCAGTAGAGCGTTCACACGATACAAAGTTATACCGGTGTAGTCCCTGAAAGCTGCTTAAACCGGTGCAAATCTAACCCTGCTCGGGAGGTGGTTTAAGAAATTTACTCCGGAGTAAATGCTAGTTTGTGGGGCAGCACCGATATAAAACGGGACGTCTGAACGCTACAGGGGTAGACTCGCTACGCGTGAGGAGAGTTGGTTACATATGGGCATTGCATAATTTGCATCCTGGTATTTTGCGCTTCCAAAATGGTGAATATCAACAACAACAAAACTGCGTGTCTTCCAGTGTTGCCAGATTGGGCGGTTCTAAGTGCATTTTGGCGGATTTGAACATATTTTGGGCTGGAAAACGTCAGCAGTATCTGGCAACACTGGTGTCTTCATCCACGTTGTTTTCCCGGCGCTTGGTGATGCCATGACAACCGGGAAAAGGAAGTACATTTTCACGCATGCGCATATTTCATTTTCATTATTACTATCATATAGCACGGTCGCAAAAACTGCTGTGTGAGCGCAAGTGGGGCTGCACCAGTGCTAACACGCTTCTCTCTAGAAAGCAGGTTTGTGACGTGTGAACGACCCACAAAATTTACACCGGTGTTAAGATATATCGCAACAAAATACATCGGTGCAGCATCGATGCAAATATGTGCCGTGTGAACACCCCTTTAACAGGGATGAGAGTGGCTTGTGATGAAAAAATCTGAAAAATTAGCCGGGGGTCTGGGGGCCATAGGCCCCCAGTGGGGTCCAGGGGCGAAGCCCCGGTGGGGGCCCAGGGGGAGAAGCCCCCGGGAGCTCATGGATTTTAGATATTTTTTACCCTAAAAACCATTTATTTTATCATGAAAATTTTTACAAATGTTGTTGAAATACCATACCCTGTTTGCTTACAAAATTGACACTCATACAAAAGTAGAACTCTCTTTCAAGTACATACATTACTTAAACTTTCATTTGATAAAGATCAACTACACCTATGTAAAGGAAACATTGACATAGGCCTTTTGTGATCAATTTTGCATATACATTCCAGGTGAGCACCAACATGATACTTCAAATTTGCTGCTCTAAATCCAAACTAAGGTAACACATTCACTGCTATATTAAATAATGGTTTATATGATTTATGAATACATTTTTCCGTTGGTTCTATAAAGTGTTTGTCTATTTACAATATATACAACTATTTCAGTTTCATCTCATCTCATCTCATTATCTCTAGCCGCTTTATCCTTCTACAGGGTCGTAGGCAAGCTGGAGCCTATCCCAGCTGACTACGGGTGAAAGGCGGGGTACACCCTGGACAAGTCGCCAGGTCATCACAGGGCTGACACACAGACACAGACAACCATTCACACTCACATTCACACCTACGGTCAATTTAGAGTCACCAGTTAACCTAACCTGCATGTCTTTGGACTGTGGGGGAAACCGGAGCACCCGGAGGAAACCCACGCGGACATGGGGAGAACATGCAAACTCCACACAGAAAGGCCCTCGCCGGCCCCGGGGCTCGAACCCAGGACCTTCTTGCTGTGAGGCGACAGCGCTAACCACTACACCACCGTGCCGCCCCTATTTCAGTTTCATGGTGTAGAAAATTTATTTCTTCTTTATTTTGAGCTTTTTAGCAAGAGCTAAAAGCTTGTTGGTCCTCTCCCTCTTTTTAGCCAACTCCTCTTGATTTTTCACATGCTCCAGCCTTGCTTTCTTTTGCTCCCTGTCTAACAACTCCTTCTGTATGCTCAAAGGAAAGCAATCGGATCTGCGCGATTCAGCCGTGAAAAAGTCGGCATCCGCGCCTTTAGTTTGTGTGGAGAGATATGATCTGCAATAACATGCATTGTTGGCTACAGACCGAAACATACTTTCAGAATGCACGACGTAACCCCCAGTTCAAATAGGACTAGAAATAATCATAGTGAAATAAGAAATATTTATGAATAAATAGCAATAAACACATAAATAAGGCACAGTCATTAATAAATACACTTATTAGAATCCACTTAGTACAAGTTTCTATGCTTTTAATGGTGTTTGAACCATCCCTTTAATTTAATGACACTGCCCCTTTAAGACACTGTCCCAGTTATGCACGAGCTAGTTCTAAACAATAACAGCAGACGCTAACAAAAATCACTACGAACCAACACGAAATATAGACCTCTTGAACAGTATCCAAATAAATCGCATTTAACATCTCTAATATAGTTCATCAACAGTCAACCCGACAACATCTTAGCGGTGATCTTAAGTGTTTTGAAGAGTGCTTTGGCAGGACTAAACTCGATGTGCCTTCTAATAATAATTTAAAAAAAAAGAACAGAATAGTAATTTGTAAGCTAAAAAGCCTGTGTCTACACTTTTTTCTTTCGCCGAGTGGCAGCTGTGTTCAACTGGGGCGGGACATGACTGAATGGGTGTTTCTGATTTGTTAGCTGTCTTTAACTGGGGCGGGAGGGTGGGACATGACTGAATGGGTGTTTCTGATTTGTTAGCCGTCTTTAACTGGGGCGGGACATGACTGAATGGGTGTTTCTGATTTGTTAGCTGTCTTTAACTGGGGCGGGAGGGCGGGACATGACTGAATGGGTGTTTCTGATTCGTCAGCTGTCATCCTTACACCGCATGGCATGCCCCAAGCGTTTACAAACACAGAATTCCAGGTTCTCCGCTCCAAAATCGGCAGCTTCAAAACGATTGATTTTTTTTTTAACTGACAACCAAAAAAAAATTAACCAGTTGACGTTGATTTGGTCAACCACCGGTCAAATGGTCATTGGTTAACATCCCTATACCCTACCCCCCTAAAATTTTCTCAACGGATTTGCAACAATATAAAAAAGGTCCATTTTGACTGAAAAAAAGCGGAATTCCGCCAAAAAGCGGAAAACTCTCATCCCTGCTTTAAACCACCTCCCGAGCAGGGTTAGATTTGCACCGGTTTAAGCAGCTTTCAGGGGCTACACCGGTATAACTTTGTACCGTGTGAACGCTCTACCGGGGCAGCCCCGGTGCTACACCGGAGTAAAAGTTGCCGTGTGAACACCCCTTTGGTGAAAGCATGCCAGAGCAGCAGATGTTTGAAAAACGTTGAAAATGTGTGATTTTTTTCATTTATTCCCATTGAAATGAATGGGAAATTGTGTGATTTTTTTCGCGACTACGTCGCTAAAAAAATCGTAGAATGCTGAACAAAGTAATAGCACAGCGAGTCCGATCGAGCCACACGTTTTGATGTATTGTTTGTCTGTGTGCGATGTACGGTTATTGGGTTATTCGAAATCGAAATTTGTACGGAAGATGAATAAGTTTAAGAAGAAGAAACATGTAGAAGAATGAGTTTGCAGTGCCTAACAGTGTTGGGCAAGTTACTTCAAAACTGTTTTGCATTATTTACTATTACTTGTCACTGTCATTTTAAAGTAATTAGTTACATTACAATATTACTGTATTTAAAATGTAAGGCATTACACTACTATTGCATTACTTTTAAGTTGCTCTCATCAAAATAACTGGAAGTATGGATTTGGCAATCTAAATGTAGCTCAAGACGCTCAATTAGCTCATCACACATCCAGTGGAAGGTGATGTGGTATCTGACTGAGCTAGGCTGATGGTTAAAAACACTAGAATATAATAGCCACAGTGATGCTCATGGCACAATACAAGGAACAATCATCGCAAGAACAGACAAAAGGTGAAAGTCTGGCAAACTGTGACAGAAATACTGTAACTTTAGGCCTATTCATATTAACATTAATTGAACTGTATTGTAATGTCTAAAGATATTACAGGATACAAAATTAGCATTTCTATGCCTTTATTGTTTTCAAGTTTACAGCATTAAGCATAGTTTATGCTTCATAAAAAAAAAAAAAAAAAGATTAGCCCTAAGGGATATGACTCCATTTCAGAAATTTAACAAAAATGAACATATTATGGCAAATCGTAGCCTACAATAAAACTGGCCTGAAAAAAACCCCACAAGCCTTTTAAATCACAGCTAGACAATGACTATTAGCTATATGAGGCTACCCAGTCACATTTAGAAAAACAGAATTAGAAATAACAAAATCAAAGTGCTTTTACTGATATTGAAGTGATTAGGCCTATTAGCCCTCGAAGGAAAGGCAGCTCAATCACTTTAGTCTGACTTCCGACCAGAAAAAAAACCTCAGTTATACAGGACAAAAATGTAAACAAACAGTCAGCATATCTTCAACAACAATCTCCGCCACAAGCTTCCTCACCTCCTGAGGCTGAAGGAGCATCTCAGAGCGGCAGAACGTTAATTTTGGCTGCTTGGTGATTTTATCGCCACTCTCATCCTCCGCTTGCTTCCTTGCTAACTTCATGTTACTGTTAGCCTGGGCCCGCCCATCCTAAGCGTGACGCAACACGAGGGCCTGTTCCGAGCTTAGTCTGGCCAGGCAGGCTATCTACAGCATTTCCAAGCTCCCGAAAAATCGGGAACCAATCAACTTTGAGCATCTCCAACGGCCCTGGGTAGAGGCGTGTTCAAGGCAGTGACGTAGTAGAACTGCGACCGGAAGCCATAGATTGTTTACAGAATCTATGCCGGAAGCGCTTTATTCACATCACGAACATGAAGCAGCGGCAAGCCTTTAACACAGCGGTAGATGCTGTATTGAAAGCATTCAACGGGAAGTTCTCAATGAAAACGGAGCAAGGAGCAGCCCTGGAGGCATTTATTGAAAGAAGGACGTTTTCGCCTTGCTCCCGACCGGCTTCGGTAAGAGTTTAATCTACCAGTTAGCCCTGTCGCGTCGCATACGTCAGACGAAAGAGTGATGTGATTGGTTTAAGCTTCGTCACAGCCTTTTCTGGCTTCGACCAGTAGCAAACTGAGGCATTTCAGGGAGGCGGGTCAACCACGGGCTCTGGGAAACGTTTTGGCTTAATAGCTTGGCCAGACCAAATGCTCAGAGAGCTTTGAAGTCACGTTAGCCAGGCTATGTTACTGTGGCACCTCTGTAAATGTTTAGTTAAATTACTGGTGCTATTTCGGGAGGTGGACCGTTCTTTAGGTTTAGCACACAAAGTGCATTTGACTACGATGTTCTTCACATCCTTATTTTTCACAAGTAATGGGCGTGTGCCCATCTGGAGAATGTGCTATCCGACGTTAGATCAGCTGCAGGTTCACTCATCTCTCTCTTCTGTCTGACTAGCCTAATAAAGGAAAAGGAAGCGAAACATTTTGCGCGGACGTTTCACCTCTGCTGATCTCGCGTGATTTTGGCGAATTTGTATGAAGGAAAAAAACCCACTTCATTCCAGGTTAAAAATGCATTGTAACGCACATTACTGACATTTGTACCGAGTAAAATATTACCAAATTTTTTTCTGTAATGCCTTACATTACCGTGTTACTGCAAAAAGCAATGCATTACAGTAATTGGTTACTTTTGTAACGCGTTACTCCCAACACTCGTGCCTAATAAAGCCCTGCGTATAAAACCAGCCCTGAGTTAAAGTAAGAGGTTTCATTGCTGCCAGAACTAATTGTTAGACACAGTTCTCTCTCTCCAGGGATAAGAGGTTTCGAGCTCAACACCATACGATTCTTCCAACAACAAGACCTCCCTGTTCGGGAAACCATGCCTAAAACAGTCCCGGGTGATTCTCTTTTTGCGGCAACATTTCAGGTTTGTAAAGTTGGGGAAAAAAATACTCGTGGAATATATTTTTTCATATTGTTTTTCAATATTGACATGTTTATAAGAAATGCATAAAGGTCAAGCTCAGGGATGAATATAGTAATAATTACAGGTAGTTTTATTAAATGTTGTTGCTGAAAGTGTTCCACCCTGTTAGGGACATTAACCTATAAACTGCATATAGTTCAATATAGTAATATTGATGAATAAGAACATTTTCATAGTAATAATTTGTCCTTTTTGATCCCATAATAGGATTTAGTTTTAATCTATAAAAAGTTATTTGATAATAAAACAGTATATGGGTGTATCCTATATGAAATGACTTTTTTGAACATCCCTTTTACTGACATCACTGGACAAATTGTCATCTCTTCAAACCTACATATATAGGTGCATTTAATATTCCTAACCTTCCAATGTAGCACAAACATATTAACAAGAGTTAGTGATTATGTCAAAATATTTAAAAAAAACCATTTAACTTAACAGGGTGGAATGGAACATAACAGGGTGGAAGCAGTGTTTCAGTATTTAAAATCATACAACAACACCTATTTCACACAATACTTATTTTTTATTTAGTTATGTAATCCTTAAAAGATGTGAATAAAAGTTTGAGGAACAAACATTTAAAAGTTATCAATGAAAAACACAAATCATCACATATTTCATTTCATCTGCGGTATGGCATACGTTTCAATTTAGCCATTATAACAATAATAAAAACAACAACATTTAGCTATTATAGCCTAACAATAACAATAACACAAATCACATATATCATCACATATCATCATACATATAATTTCATTCACATATCAGTTAATCATTATGGTTCATTACATTTGCTCTTCAATGAGTTTCCATGTGGCTGTATTAAGCTGCAAGTATCTTGCATGAGCTGTTGGTTCGGCTGTTGGCTCGATGAGGCAGAGCACCTGGCTTTCATCGTACCAGCTTATATCTCGCCTTGGGCTTGGCCAGTAAAATTTGTTGATCCCTTTTTTGTGTAGACAGTCCACCTCCACATTTCCATCTTCTACCCGAGTTATGACTCCAGGGTAGAAGTCGTGGTCGTACTCGACCACAACCCACCTTCCGACATGGTCGGCGCCGAATACCTCTGGCCGAGAGGCTCTCGTCATCTCTTGCCCTTGAGCTTCCTCCTCTTGCAAGACTGCCTCTTTCAGCTCATAGCAGGGGCAGTCGATCACCCCCTGCTGTCTTCTACAGAAACAAGAGACATCTCTGTAGAGGATCTTGCTTCTCTGTTTGCTGAGGACCTGGTGTATGCGCATGGTCCCTTTGATGGCTGTCAATGGGGGTAGCTATTTAAAATACAACAGAAAGATGGCAAATGAATGAGAGTGCATATCAATACAAGTCTGAAACGCCATTATAGGTGGGTGTGGCACAAGTCTGGGGTAAAATAAAACTCTTACCTGTAACATTTCATGCACTTTGGCCTCCACACTCTCCTCCCTTGTAAAAAACAGCTGCACAGCCGATTCCCGCTCCTTCAGTTTTGTGTAGAGCATTTCAGCAGATGGTATGTCAATGCCCATGCAAACAAGCCTGTCTGCTGAACGTTTGAGGGTGCCCCCAACACCGTCTGGAGCCCCTTTGCCGTGATTGGCCTCAAAGAAACTCCAGGTCACCTCTTGAAACCCATTTTTGAATGGTTCCCTGGATAGAAGAAAAAAGTTCCCCTTCTGTCGATACTGTGTCGCTGGGCCATCACTGAAAAAGTGCAGGCAGCTGACTTCGGGGAACTTTGTCTTGATCATATCCAGCACTGGGTGGACACATATTGCCGGCGGGTCATGCCGTCTGCTGGGTGAGATTGAGCAGAACGGAAGGGGAGGATTCTGTGCTGTATACAGCACGCCTGTGTGGAGGGTGGCCTGCTGGTGGGACCCCCCAAAATGCACAGACTGCACCTCATCACTGTATTGGCACACATAATTTTCACTAAAGTCTATGTGCAGCAGGCACTCGTGGCTCAGCAGATTCTCCCTCAGCTCCCTGTATGCCCTGTATTGCCAGCGGATGTTAAATAGGTGGCATCTGAATTTCACCATCCTGTCTTGGAATTCCGTTAGCCTCATCCTCCGTTATGGTACGCTCTTTCTTCACTGTTATGATGGATTTCTTGTCCTCTGATGAAATGCATTCTGTTGCCCATTGCTGGAATTTCAGGGGACCATTTGTGGCAGGCCGGAGTGTTGGGATGGCCGTGGTCTTACAAGTGCCACATTCTCCATAGGCACAGGATTTGGATACAGTGTTGTACATGGATGCGTCTGTCAGCTCTTCCAGGTGTTTAGTTGACAAAAGCCCACATCTGTAAAGAGGGCTTGCCATGAACTGCAGGTTCGATAACAATAACAATAGTAATAATGACAATAATAATAATAATAATAATAATAATAATAACAACAATAATATAATTTAAATATTTCCACCCTGGAAGATTCCCATTCCCCCCTGTTAGGCTCATAGTTCTAACAGGGGGGAACCCGACAGGGTGGAAAATTTTTCGCTAATCTCATGCTAGCTCCTTAATAGATGAAAAATTAGCTATCTGACCTTCAGTAGATTAACACTACTTTAATAACTAAATTGAATATTAAAAAAAAAAAAAAACTGAATTAACATTCCACTTAAGTTAGCTTAACAGGGGGGAACTTTAAGCTTGATCCATAAGGGAGTAACATGTTTAAGATAAAAAATAGTGAGGAGAGAGTCTTAGTAGAAGCTTACCTCAGTTTCCACAGTTTGAAAATGCCTCCAAAATGATGTCACTTCCTGTAAATGGCTCGTATGGAATTGTAGTTTTTTATTACATCGCAATGACACTCATTCTAACAGGGGGGAAAATTACTACTGAGACATATAAAGTAGGATTAAAATAGTATATAAGAAATAGAACTTTACCATATTAAATTACATGATTTAATAAAACTTAGTTTGGTCTATTCAACTGTGAAAAAGAGTTTTTTATATAAATTTTTTTTTTTATGTCATTCTACTAGATGATGTTGATTACCTGGCACTGTGGGACACAGTAAAATTAAGTGCATGTGATACCAAAAAGGTGTGTAAAATATGAAATAATATTTTAAATGCATTTGAATTGCATATAATGTTTGGCAAACACTTGACACATCATTGATTTACCTTATTTTTTAATATTTGGCACAGTTTGGGCAAAAATCAGGGCAAGTAAAACATGCGGACATGAAATGTTGCCCCAAAAAGAGAATCACCCTCCCCTATGATTTCATCCATTTTCAGTGTGTAAAGCTTTCTGCTCAACACACTGCAGAGGGGGTGATTCTGCCTGATTAGCTTAATAATAATAATAATAATAATAATAATAATAATAATAATTTTAAAAAATAAAAGCCCCGAGAAAAAAAAAGTCTGTGAGAAATCAAGTCGGAATTTTGAGAAATAAAAAGCTGGAATTGCGAGAAAGTCACAATTTAGAGAAAGAGGGAAAAAAACCCGTGATGGAAATAAACTTGAAGTGAAGCTTTAAATACTTTCAATATACAACTAAGCAGGTTAGCCAAACTACAACTCTCTCCTGAGTGGATAAATAGTGCACTATCTAGGGTGCACACGGCATTATTTCATACTGAACGGAGTTCCTAAAACAGTAAAGTGGAGATATATTTGGGATTCGACCGCACACCTTCAGTTTAACTTACCTCAGGGTTTTAAATCCTCAGAGCCAGACACAATAACGCGTTTTTATTTTTATAACTCGAGGGGCTAAAGCGGCTCAGGCGAGCAGCGGCTTTTTCTTCTCCAGTGTTTTCTGGCGGTTGGAGAAGCAGCTACTGGACGCGTTACCGCCACCACCTGGACTGGAGCGGAGTTTCAGGGTAGAGGACGCCTATCCCAGCCGAACCCAAAAGCCAGTATCTCACTGGGCTGCGACAAATTGCGAACGTCATGCGCGAGGTAGTTTCAAGTGTCTTGAAACATTCGCGGGACTTCTCAATTTCCTCGCATGAGTTGCAAAGTGTCGCCCCTTCATCGCTGATATTTTGAACATGTTCAAAAAATTAGTGCGACAAAATTTCTCTCAAAATAGCCGCAAATGCATCGCTGGTGTCGCAAAGCTGTCACGAACCCTTCTCAAGTCAGTTTCCGTGAGACAGGAAGTGCGAGTTCTTCAGCCAGTATCTCACTGGGCTGCGACAGCCTGCGGCTAGTTGGAGACACAGCAATTGCGATAAAATATGTGAATATCAATTCAGTGTGATTCCAAGTGAAAATTGTCGCTAATTCACATATTTTATCACAATTGTTGTGTCTCCAACTAGTCGCAGGCTGTCGCAGCCCAGTGAGATACTGACTTAACCCTCACACACTTCTACTAATAACAACTATAATGTAATTTTAAAAAGTGTAATGTTGCATGCCTGGACCCATTTGGTTGTTCTGAACATGTCCGGATTGGGGTTTTTTGTTTGTTTGTTTGTTTGTTTTCTGCCAGAAGCTAAAATTCTCTGGGGCTGGAATAATAAAGACTCCTCTGGGGCACATAAAGCCAGCATCTATTTGAACTGCTGCTCATACAGCATCACACACCAGCTGTCTACCCATTTCTATATGTAGGAACTCATAGACATTTGGCTAGTGTAACTTGCAGTTGACACCTCTCCCTTCCTGACTTTTGAGAACATCAGGATTTGGACTCCCAATCTCTAGATGATAGGGTGAATGCTTTTCTGTCGCAGCAATTAGGCACCACTGCCCAAGAAGCTCCATCCATCCATTATCTGTTGCTGCTTATCCTGTCCTACAGGGTCGCAGGCAAGCTGGAGCCTATCCCAGCTGACTATGGGCGAGAGGCAGGGTACACCCTGGACAAGTTGCCAGGTCATTGCAGGGCTGACACATAGACACAAACAACCATTCACACTCACATTTAGAGCCACCAATTAGCCTAACCTGCATGCCTTTGGGGGAAACTGGAGCACCCAGAGGAAACCCATGCAGACACAGGGAGAACATGCAAACTTCATACAGAAAGGCCCCCATCAGCTGCTGGGCTTGAACCCGGGACCTTCTTGCTGTGAGACGACAGTGCTAACCACTACACCACCGTGCCGCCCCCTGCCCAAGAAGCTTTCTGTCAAAATCTTGTTGATGTCTACAAAAAGTGTCCGTCCAAAGGGAAATTCAGTGTTGGGCAGTAGCGTCACTACAAGTAGCATCATGAGTAACTTAACTAAATTTCTCAGTAACATCACTATTTACTGAATCAAATAGCTTTTCAGTAGCTTAACTCTTTTATTGATCAAGTAGCATGGCAATGGCCATACAAGCTACTTTTTTATTGGGTATTTCTATGATAAACACAGTAGAGCAGCTGCCTGCAGTCTAAAATTATCCACGCAACACAAGCACTCTCTCTTTTTTTATCTTTATTGAAAATAACAGCAACAAAATATAAATACAGTTATTAATACACACACAAACAACAAACCAAGAGCCAGGGGGAGTTTTCAAATAAAAACAAAATAATAAGCACAAATGAAAAAATTTAGCAGCTTTCTTGTTTTTGGAGTTAGAGGTGATTTTGATTTCCTGTTCAGTTTCCTTTCTGAAGGCTATAAATGAAGGTTTTGAATGACTAAACTTGGCTTTATGAATATGGCATTTTCCTAAAATTATCAACAAATTTATATATAATTCTTTTTATTTTGTTGTTATAGAAACCAAACAGTACATATTTCCAACACAGAGAAAAATCAGAGTCAAGTTTGGCTTTAATGTACCAGGTTATTTCTGTCCAGAATGTGATGGTAAAGGGACATTGCCAGAACAGGTGCATTATTGTTTCCGGGTCTGTCTCACACAATGAACAGTCCACACAAATGTCTCTCTTAAACTTAAGCATATAATGCTTGGCAGGATAGTATCTATGAATCAGTTTGAAAGACACCTCCCTTACTTTGTAAGGAAGTATCTGTATGGGAGGCTCCACACACTGCTCCAGTTCAGGTCACCAACAAGACCAGTCCAGTATTGAACCACAGAGGGGATAGTGGTGATATCTGCCTGGAATAATGCACGAATATTGTGATTATTGTTCTTGTGTGTGACAGAGAAGCATACCTGACCCACTGAGGTCAATATGGGGTCCAGAGATGGTAAAGGCCTCTGCATGCTCTTGCGACAAGGCTTTCGGAGATAGCTTTTCGCAGACAGTTGTAATTTATCATTGAGCGGGGAGTAATAGGCGTGCACGATGTTATTCACCGCCACAACGCAAGGGGGCGCGAAGTCGTGAAATCGCTAGGAGTAGTTGGTGGGTGTGGTTAGTGGAGTGTTTATCCTCGGGTTACTTATAATGACTAGAACTGGAGTCATATAGATGTACGTACTTCCTCACTTCCTCGATCAACCGCTCTTCATGCTGCTCCATCTTCGCTCATGTTTTTAAAAATGGCGGTCGTGAAAACAAACCAAACCGGGAAAGTAGGGAAGCGGAAGTGTGTGTACAGTGGATGTAGAGTGGACCAATCAGAGCCCTCTTGTCTGCGACGCTGTCTGCGGTGGTCACAATTTTTGGGAGGTGCGAGCAGAGCATCTGCGAAGGGGGGGCTTCGCAGACGCCATCTGCGATGCCATCTGCGAGGACTGGGTTGTCAGCATAAATTGGCCTTAAGCAAACTGGTTTTTCAGCCCCTCTGAGAAGAGTTAGGATACCAGAGGGAATGGCATCCATTACAATGGCAAACTCTTTTGGGGTAACAGGAATACCAAATGTTTGGAGGAACTCAGTAATTTAGCAGATTTTGATTATCATTGAGTAGTTGTGTTACTAGTTATGTTGTTGAACCAGGATTGAAAAAAAAATAAGGATTTATTTTTATATTTAATGTGCTGATTATTCCAGATGAAGCATCTATGTGGGGAGAAGTTGTACTTATAAGTTAGTGACCATACCAAGAGCATTTGTTTATGGAAATTGGACAGGATTAGGGGAAGTTTCTCTATTTTATAATACACAAGAGTATGTATTCAAGGCCTCCAATCATAGAGAAAATGTACAAGCACTCAGGATTGTATGGGAGAGCAAAATATGCACACAGCTGTGTGCATCGCCAGTGGAAGCACTCTGTGGCCCTTTCCAAAACTAGCTACTTTGCCCTCCCCCTACTCACTTCCACTTGATTGATGCATTATAGTATAGTAAACTTTATTATCTCTGTGAGGGGCAATTTGTTGTACAGCCAGCAGAGAATAAAACTGTTAAGGGTAGCAAGATGTGGTGAGTTAGGATCCAATAGCAGAACACAAACCAGACAATCCAATGAATAAAAAGTGATTTAATTAAAGTCCAAAAAAAGTCAATGAACAAAAATAGCAAAATAATCCAGACAACAACGAGGTAGACAAAGAGCTAATATGAAAAAACATGAAAAATAGTTCTGACAAAAACTGGAGACAAAAAACAGTGCAAAAAACTGTGACAAGACTAGGCAAAACAGAGAGCAGAAATCTCATCTCATTATCTGTAGCCGCTTTATCCTTCTACAGGGTTGCAGGCAAGCTGTATCCTATCCCAGCTGACTACAGGCGAAAGGCAGGGTACACCCTGGACAAGTCGCCAGGTCATCGCAGGGCTGACACATAGACACAGACAACCATTCACACTCACATTCACACCTACGGTCAATTTAGAGTCACCAGTTATCCTAACCTGCATGTCTTTGGACTGTGGGGGAAACTAAAGCACCCGGAGGAAACCCACATGGACAACATGCAAACTCCATACAGAAAGGCCCTCGCCGGCCATGGGGCTCGAACCTGGACCTTCTTGCTGTGAGGTGACAGCGCTAACCACTACACCACCATGCCACCAAGAGCAGAAATCCAGGAAGCACAAAAATGGCACAAGAAACAAACAAGACATTCTGGCAAAGTCCCCTTCTACACAGCAGAGCAAACCAGGAAGTGAATGCCAGCAAGACGGAAGTCCCGTCCCAGATCCAGATTGTGCTCACCAACTTCTACCAGTGCACCATACAAAGTGTTCTGAGCTATGGATGCATAGTGTGGTTCTCCAGCTGCACCTCAGAGGAGAGGAAAGATCTGCAGTGGATCATCAGGACTGCATCATTGGTAACCCTCTCCAATCCCTGGAACAGATCTACTCTGCCAGGCTGAGAAACAGAGCCACAAAGATTAGGACTGACTGCATTCACCCCGGACAATGTCTTTTTGACACCCTTCCTGGAAGGCTTAGGGTTAGAAAGTCACAAACAGCAAGACACCAAAATAGCTTCTTCCCCAGGGCTGTAAAAGCTCTGCTGGAGGCTTGATCTGGACTTGGACTCACACTCTGCACCTTACTGTGTTTGGCTACATTAAATAATTACATACTACAATTTATACTACCGGCTAGTGGTAGTGTGTCCACCTCTCGATCGGGAGATCATGAGTTCTAGTCACGGTCGGGTCATACCAAAGACCATCATAAAAATGGTACCTACTACCATCTGGCAAGGCACGCTGCAATACAGATGTGAGTGGGGAGTTAAACTCTCATGGTTACCAGAGGACTAGCCCCCCACTGTAACCCTAGCTATGTAATAGGCGAGAGGCCGAGGGCTGTGGAAATGGAGATCGGCGCCACACAGCGCGGGAAGGACTTTAACTTTTAACAATTTATACTACTGCTTATATGCCATTATGCTGCTTTTAAAAGGTTGTGTGTGTGTGTGTGTGTGTGTGTGTGTGTATGTATATATATATATATATATATATATATATATATATATATATGAGTGATTCCACGCTTATGTGTACTGAAATGGGGACATGAACTTATTCACCTAAAACCATTTCTTTTTTTACCATCAGGTCACAAAACATGTAATCTTTAATGAATGATATGTTAAAAGATAACTTTAATTTTCTGAGATGTAATAAAAACATATTTATATGCCAAAGTCAAGCCTATGAGTTCCAAAATGATGTCTGTTACATTACTTCTGTTACGATTGTCCATCTCGCGTCTGTTACAAATTAATTACAATCTAGCTATATACCATGTTAATCTTATTGAAAGAATGTGTATGTTTATTCTACTACACATGTTTATTAATTATATTTGCTAAAACATCACCTTCCTATGTTTCAAAAAGTAATTCTACATTGTTAAAATTGAGAACATATATGTCCACAACACTTCTGTTACGTTCTGACTTTGGCATATAAATATGTTTTTATTACATCTCAGAAAATTAAAGTTATCTTTTAACATATAATTCATTAAAGATTACATGTTTTGTGACCTGATGGTAAAAAAAGAATGGTTTTAGGTGAATTTTTAAAAATAAGTTCATGTCCCCATTTCAGTACCCATAAGCGTGGAATCACTCATATATATATATATATATATATATATATATAAAATTATTTATTGATATGCTGCTGTGATCTGAGCCCTCAAACAGTGTTTTGTTGTATAGTAATGTGCAATGACAATAAAGAATCAATCAATCAATGTTGTCCCCCATTTGTTATAGAAATTGCATCTTACAAATTTACTCAAAAATAACTTCATATTTTACATAGAAAATATGTACAATTTCTGATAAATCCCAAAGTCAGAGAAATACATTTTCAAACTCTAAATGGAGTGTACCATCCAGTGATCTGTTGCGACAGTGGTTAATTATTGAAACCAGGAATTGTGTTTTGTGAAAATAATGAAACCTCTGATCATTTATTTTTCCAGTGTATGTCTGCAGAAGCCTTGCGTAGCCACCCTTACAGGCTACCCAAACACAAGAAAAAAGTGGTTCGGGAAGAACTCGAGGCCATGCTCAAAATGGGCATCGTCGAGAAGCCCCACAGTGACTGAAGCAGCCCGGTGGTCTTGGTTCCCAAGGCCGACGGGTCGGTCCGGTTCTGTGTAGACTATAGGAAGGTCAACGCGGTGTCTAAATTCAACGCGTAACCAATGCCTCGTATTGATGAATTGCTCGATCGACTAGGCATGGCTCGCTTTTACTCGACACTGGATTTAACAAAGGGTTATTGGCAGAGCCCCTTGACTCCATTATCCCAAGAAAAAAACGGCCTTTTCCACACCGTTCGGCTTACACCAGTTTGTCACACTTCCTTTTGGGCTGTTTGGGGCGCCCGCTACGTTTCAGCGGCTGATGGATAGGGTCCTTCGCCCCCACGCCACCTATGTGGCCGCCTATCTCGACAATATCATTATCTATAGTAATGACTGGCCGAAGCACCTCCAACATCTGAGGGCCGTCCTTAGGTCGCTGAGGTGGGTGGGTCTCACAGCCAACCCGAAGAAGTGTGCGATTGGGCGGGTGGAAGTATGGTATCTGGGCTTCCACTTGGGCAACGGGCAGGTGCGTCCCCAAATTAAGAAGACAGTGGCAATTGAGGCCTGCCCGAGGCCCAAGACCAAAAAGGGGGTGAGACAGTTCCTGGGGCTGGCTGGCAATTATCATAGATTTATACCTAATTTTTCAGACGTCACCAGCCCGCTGACTGATCTCACTAAAAAGGGGACACCAGATCCGGTCCAGTGGACGGAGCAATGCCAGTGGGCTTTTTCTGAGTTAAAGGCTGCACTGTGTGGGGGGCCACTGTTACACTCCCCTGATTTTTCTCTCCCTTTTATATTATATTGCAGACGGATGTGTCGGACAGAGGGCTGAGGGCTGTTTTGTCCCAGGAGGTGGAGGGGGAGGATCGCCCAGTGCTGTATATAAGTCAAAAGCTGTCAGTGTGTGAGGGGCACTACAGCACCATAGAGAAGGAGTGCCTGGCCATCAAGTGGGCGGTCCTCGCCCTCCGTTACTACTTGCTGGGACGCCCTTTCACCCTCTGTTCGGACCACGCGCCCCTCCAGTGGCTCCACCGCATGAAGGATGCCAAAGCGTGGATCACCCATTGGTATCTGGCACTCCAACCCTTTAACTTCAAGGTGGTCCACAGGCCGGGGGCACAGATGGTCGTGGCGGACTTCCTCTCCCGTCAAGGGTGGGGGGGGGGAGTCGGCTGTGAGCCGGACAGCTGCCTGGCCTGAGTCGGGCGTTGGGGGTATGTGGCAGTGGGGGCGTGGTCAAGCGTCGGTCTGTGACCGGAGGGCAGAGTCAGGGAAGGTAAGTGGCAGAATCACGACACCTGATGTGAATTAACCTGTGTTTGTGTGTCTTCCCAGCAGCCGTGCCCTATTTAAGGAAGAGAGCGAGAGCAGAGCGGGCTCTCTCCCCAACCAGACGACGTGAGTGTGTGTATATATGTGTATAGTCAAGGCTGAAAAGCTAAAATAAACAGTTTTTGTGAACTCAGTTCTGGCCTGCCGTCCTTCTGTGCTCCACCCACCCATCCGAACTGCTACAGTGTATTTTAGTGTCTTTTTCAAGTATCTATATTTCTTTTCAATTATTTTTCTATTGATTTTACTCACTACATTTCAAAATTCTATGATATACATATTTTTTCATAACTCTAGCTCATTTTTTTCTCTTCTGATAGCTTCAATCAATTTTTTAGCTGCTGTGAAATAATAAATAAACGGGGGAACTATTTATATGCACATTTTACATGTGTAAGCAGAGTGTTTACACTAAATAGCAATATTTTTCTCTCCAAAAATTGCAGCATTATTACAAGTATATGTTGTGAGCTGTGTTTTGTATTTGTATCAGGAAATTTGAATTTTAACTGCTTATTACTAGCATGTAAGCGAGACTGTATTGTCAGAATTATTAACAGGCTTGCTAACATTTGAGAGATTGCACATATAGCTTCAGTTTGTTACTGTTACCCAAAATCTTGGGTAACAAGATTTCTTTATTCTTGCTTTCTTTATTCTTGTACTTCAAGGTAATTTCAGCAATTTTTTTTATTCTTTAACTGAAGGATTTTTTTTTTTTTTAACACAAGCCTTAGCACTTTTACTTGCGTATAAAATTGATTTGCTTCTACCGCTTCTGGTCACATGCCTGCCACAGAATGAGAATAATGCTTACAGAATGCCACAGAATGCTTACCTTTGGCCCAGGCTCACCAGGGGGTCCTTGTTCACCTTTGTCACCCTGACGTCGCTTTTGACAATATGTTGAATGATTTATCAGTGAATTGTTTCAATACGTTTGAAGATTCTGGGGTTGTTTCTTTTACTATTATTATTTTTTTTTTGGGGGGGTAGAAACTGCACATTGGTGCTTAATTATTTCACCATCTGGCACCTACTTGGTTAAAATAAGCAGCAGCTGTAATGTGCACAGAGTGTACAAAGTGCTCCAAAGTGTCCTTTTTTTTTTTTACTGCCGTCACTCCCAGTGCCCTTTTTTTAATATGCCACACAACAAAGTAAAATGCTCATTTCCTCTCCATGTTTTTTGAAAGAGTACAGACATTCTGCTTTTAACTGCCCTGAGTCAACAGGAAATGTTTCTGTGAATTATATATTATGTGTTTTTATATCTTGTGCTTAAGAACAACATGGTGAAAAATGTTAGAAAACCATGAAATCAACTCTGATATTTCCTTATTCACTTACCAGGATCTTTGATACCAAAACAGCTCTGAGTTGTGAGTCTTAGACATGAGTAACATACTATGACAAAATTGGTACTGAGGGTGGGCATTATTTCATTTCCATAATGCGTATGTGCTTGTCTATGTGATGATAGAAAGACACTGATCAATGCTAAACTAGTGACAGAGCACTGAAAATCAGGCCTCTTATGGACAATTTTCAAGGTCAGGGAATGGTGGGCCAGTGAGCTGCCTTCAGCGAATAAATTTATAGTAAGATAATTAGATGAAGTTTTTTGCCTCTGCTGGGAATTTTGGGAAGAAAACTGGATAGAAAAAGCAACAGATGGTTTTGATCTCTGGGTTCTGGGCCCAGTGTGCTTCCGGTGCAGCACTCTGTTCACCTCACACCCGAGATAGGACTCAAACCAACAATCCCTGCCTCATGGAAAACATTGCTGTAAAAGAGCTCAGAACCAGCAGAGGATGATTTCCATTCATTGACCTCTGGGTTATGGGCCCAGCATGCTCCCACTGTGCCACTCTGCTCATCTCATGTGCAGCCTGGGACTCGAACCCACAATCCCTGGCTTATGGAAAACGTTGGTGTAAAAGACTGTAGAATGAGCAGAGGATGGATTCAATCCATCAACCTCTGGGTTAGAAGCCCAGCATGCTCCTACTGTGCCACTCTGCTCATCTCACATGCCTCCTGGGACTCAAACCCACAATCCCTGGAACACACTGGCATAATAGACCTCAGAACTAGCAGAGGATGGCTTCGATCCATCAACTTATGGGTTATGGGCCCAGCATGCTCCCACTGTGCCACTCTGCTTAGCTTGTGTGCTACCTGGGACTTGCACCCACAATCCCTGGCTCATGGAAAACATTGGTGTAAGAGATCTCAGAACTAGCAGAGGATGGTTTTGACACATTAATCTCTGGGTTATAGGGCCCCCCACATCCCAGGTGGGACTCAAACTCATAATCCCTGGGTTAGGAGGTTAGTGCCTTACCCATTACAACTCAGGAACTTCCTGGTTCCTGAGTTGTTTGCGCCGAGTCCTTTTTCCCGTGAGTGCTGGCGTTAATTACTAATCTTTAACTTTTTTATACAAATAATTTTCCAGTATCCTCTTCATTTTTATTGTACTGTTGCTTTCCTTTTTGTACTTTCCACTTTTGCGTTCCTTTTTCCATTTTTTCTCTCTCTTTTTTTGGAAGAACACAGAGACCGGAAGCTTTCTTTTTCTTTTTTTTTCTCTCTCCCTGTGTAAAGACCACAAGCGGAGGCCATCTACATCAGATCTGCTTTAATATCAACAGATCTTCAATTAAGGTATGTGAATCTTTTCATCATGGCACACCTTCAGCTTGCTCAGTGTGCTGAGTGCAGGATGTTTTGTCATTCTTCCTCTGTCACTAGTGATGGCTTTATTAGCTTTATTTGTGATGAGTGCAGATTAGTTAGCTCTCTGACGGAGAAGATTATAGTGCTAGAAGCGCATGTCCAGGCTTTAGAGAAGGCCAGTGAGGGTGAAAACAGTGTAGTTTCTGTAGGGGAAAGTCTGGATGCCCTAGGTCGAGTTAGTAATCCCCCAAATCCGGCATTAGAGCCCTTACAGCGGGGCGAATGGGTGACGACTTGGCAGCATAAGCGTAGAGCCAAAGCTACCGCTGAGGGTAGCCCACGGGAGCATCACTCCTCTCCGCGCCACATGTCGAACAGGTTTGCTCTCCTTAGTGACGCACCCACTGAGAAACCTGAAAGAACTCTGGTTATAGGGGACTCTATCATACGGCATGTGAAATTAGCTCAGCCTTTAGGGGCACCAGCAGCTTTATCAGGTGTATACCAGGAGCCAGAGCGCCGGACATAGCAGGTAATCTTAGGGTCCTAGGCAAGCACAGGTTCTCAAAGATAGTTATCCATGCAGGAGCTAATGATATATGCCTTCATCAGTCTGAGGTTACTAAGAGTAACTTTGTAGAGGTGTTTAAATTAGCAAAGGCGATGTCCGATGCTGTAGTATGTTCTGGCCCCATCCCAATGCAGCGTGGCGATATAGTTTACAGCAGGTTATGGTCACTGAACTACTGGCTGTCCAGGTGGTGCTCTGAAAACAGTGTGGACTTTATAGATAATTGGGCTAATTTTGAGGGCACTGCTGGCCTGTTAGGGCGGGACGGTATCCATCCCACTCGGGAAGGTGCTGCTCTCATTTCCTGCAGCATAGGTCATAGTCTCAGAACAGGCCTAATTAATTTCTGACAATCCAGAGCGAAGGCCAGGGAGCAGACGAACAGGCTAAACCGACTGTCTGCTAGCTGCACAGAGTCGTCACTCAGGGTCCACTACATTGAGACGGTGTCTGTTCCCCAAGCTCAACAAAAAGGTAGAAATTTTCAGAGAGTTTACTGCAGTAACCTAATCAATATAAAATTTGATCATACTGACGGTACAGCTGCTGCCAGCACCTTTGATCTAAAGGTGGGGCTATTAAATATTAGATCTCTTACATCTAAAGTGCTAATGGTTAATGAACTCATTACACTCTAGGTGTAACACAAAAACCTGGTTATAAATTTAATACATTTGAAGTTCTTCATACTCATATAATGTATGTAGATTCGAAAAATAAGTCTACCCAGTTAATTCCATTGCTTATTATTTACAGGCCCCCGGGGCCACATTCTGAGTTTCTTTCTGAATTTGCAGATTTTATCTCAGACCTGGTTATTTCCTTAGACAAAGCTTTAGTTGTCGGAGATTTTAATATTCACTTCGATAACCCAGAAGACCCTTTAAAAACAGTGTTTGTGTCCATTTTAGATTTAGTAGGGATTAAACAGAATGTCATAGGACCGACCGATAATGGTGGTCACACTCTCGATCTAATACTAACATTCAGGTTAAACGTAGACAATATAGTCACACTTCCACAGTCTGAAGTTATCTCAGATCGTTATCTCATCTCATTCAAACTATGTCTGAGTAATAATATATGCACCTCACCACGCTACTGTATTAAATGTACATTTGCGTCAACTACTGCACAGAGCTTTATAAATGATCTCCCAGAGTTATCAACTTTGATTGGGTCACTGTCAGCCCCTGCAGAACTTGATCAGGCAACTGAATGCTTAGAGTCAACATTCCGCCATACCTTAGATAATGTAGCAATTCTAAAAAGGAAAATGGTCAGAGACAAAAAATTAGCACCCTGGTATAATGATGACATTTGCACATTAAAACAGTCCACTCAAAAATTGGAACGTAAATGGCGTCAAACAAAATTGGTAGTGTTCAAATTAGAGTGGAAGGAGAGCTTCCTGAAGTATAGAAAAGCTCTTAGTGCTGCGAGATCAGCATATCTCTCCTCCCTAATAGAAGATAACAAAAATAATCCTAGATTCCTGTTTAATACTGTCGCAAAATTAACCAGGAATAAGTCCACTATAGACACATGCACACCTGCAGTATGTAATAGTAATGATTTCATGAATTTTTTTAATGACAAAATTGAGAATATCTGACAAAAAATTCAAACTACTAATTAAAGGTCAGACAATGAAAGTGACCTTGTAGTTAACCATATAACTGTATCAGATCATCAGTTAGAATGTTTTACTCCCCTTAAAGAAACTGAATTACTTTCATTAATTTCGGCATCAAAAGCCTCAACTTGCGTACTAGATCCCTTACCTACACATCTATTCAACAGATAATATCTGAAGTAATTGAACTGCTTCTAAAAATAATAAATTATTCTCTCATGATTGGCTATGTACCCAAATCCTTTAAACCAGCAATTATCAAACCCCTGATTAAAAAAGCTGACCTTGATCCCTCTCAGCTGTCCAATTATAGGCCAATATCAAACCTCCCCTTTACCTCCAAGATCCTTGAAAAAGCTGTGGCACAGCAGTTATGCTCATATTTACATAGGAATAACATCGATGAAATGTATCAGTCAGGATTTAGACCTCATCATAGCACAGAGACAGCTCTGGTTAAAGTAGTAAACGACCTACTGTTGGCGTCTGATCAGGGCTGTGTCTCGCTACTTGTGTTGCTTGACCTTAGTGCAGCATTTGATATCATTGATCATTCCATTCTTCTGGATAGACTAGAAAACATTGTGAGACAAGACAAAAATTTCATACTAAACACTAAAATTATTTCATTTCATACTAAACACTAAAATTTACAAGTAACAAAAAAATAAAACAGACAAATAGTATGATGCTGCCTAGATATAACTGAAAAGCTAATCGAGCTAGGCAGCAAATCTTTTTATGATTAATTGAAAAAGTCAGACGAGGCACAAATACAATCAAACATTGAAAAAAAAAGGAAAAAAACAATGAGAAATGAAAATGAAGACTGTGGGAGTTAAGGGAACGGCCCTCTCCTGGCTCAGGTCTTATTTAACTGATCGTTATCAGTATGTTGATATAAATGGTGATATTTCTAGACGTAATGAGGTAAAGTTTGGTGTTCCACAAGGTTCTGTCTTGGGTCCACTGCTTTTTTCTTTATATATGTTACCACTGGGTGATATCATTTGTAAACATTGTATTAGTTTCCACTGTTATGCTGATGACACACAGTTGTATGTTTCTGCAAAACCTGATGAGAGACACCAGCTTAATAGAATTGAGGAATGTGTTAAGGACATTAGACACTGGATGCTTATTAATTTCCTTCTGCTTAACTCTGACAAGACTGAAGTACTTGTACTCGGACCACATGCAGCTAGAAGTAAGTTTTCTGATTCCACAGTAACTCTGGATGGCCTTTCTCTTTCTTTACGTGCAGCAGTAAAAGACTTCAGGGTGATTATTGACCCCAGTCTTTCATTCAAAACTCACATCACTAACATTACCAGGTTAGCTTTCTTTCATCTCAGAAATATTTCTAAGAGAAGAAATTCAATGTCACTACACGACACAGAAAAATTAGTCCATGCTTTCGTTCCCTCCAGGTTGGATTATTGTAATGCCTTACTGTCTGGATGTTCCAATAAGTGCATAAACAAGCTCCAGTTAGTTCAAAATGCAGCAGCAAGAGTCCTTACTAGAACTAGAAAATATGACCACATCACCCCTGTCTTATCCACACTGCACTGGCTCCCAATCAAATTTCACATTGATTGTAAAATACTATTCTTAACCTTGAAAGCACTAAATGGTCTCGCACCACAGTACCTGAGTGAACTTCTGGTCCTCTATGACCCACCATGCCTACTTAGATCAAAAGGTGCAGGCTATCTGCTGGTACCTCATATAGTGAAGGCTACATCAGGGGGCAGAGCCTTTTCTTACAAAGCCCCACAGTTATGGAACAGCCTTCCAAGTAATGTTCGGGAATCAGACACAGTCTCAGCGTTTAAGTCTAGACTGAAAACATATCTGTTTAGTCAAGCCTTGTGTTAATGGTGTTTATGAGGTAAAAGGTATAGATCTGGAGGGTCCTCAGACATAGAGTGTTTTGGTAAACTGGGATGTATGGATGCTGTCCGTCCCCACTTGCTTGCTCACTCGAGTTTGTTGACAGTGTAGTGGCTGGCTGCTTTATGTCCCGGGGCTCCCTCATGCCTGTGTTACCTTCTGGCTCTCCCCTTTTAGTTATGCTGTCATAGTTAGTTGCCGGAGTCCCTGCTTGTACTCAGTGCAATATGTTTACTGTTCCTACTTATTCAGGTGACATTGGGCATACCCAACAACCTGTGTTTTCTCTCCCTCTCCCCCCCCCCAAATCTGTCTCTCTGAGTTACATGGAGTCAACAGGAAATCTTTTGGTGGAGAGGGTGGAGCCCTCAACTGGGTCTCGTAGCCTGCAGGGAATCGGCTGTCAGACATTCTGTCACATGTCCCAGTGAAATGTAACTGAATTGTCTTGGCCAGCCCTAAGGGTCCCATCTGCATCTGCCTGCACTCACTCTGATCTATAATTCCAACTGTCTCATTGCTGAGGAGTGTGCTCCCATCACCCAGTCAAGCATCCAGCCAGAGCAGGTCATGATATTTTTTTAACCATATTAACATGCCATTGTTGTGTATTATGCCTGATGTCAGGACTCTCGTCTCTGTGAGTCTACCACACAGACTTAATACTTGTGTCATTTTTAGGGCATACCTAACAACCTGTGTTTTCTCCCCCCCCCAAAAAAAAAAATCTGTCCCTCTGAGTTACATGTCGGTTCTGGGATCAAGATGCTGACCTCTTCTGCTCCTTGGACCTGCTTGATCCATCCTGCTGCCCTGTGTCTGGTTGGAGTCTCATCGCATTGCTCCTGTGGAGGATGGGCCCATGAGGACAGTTGAAAGTTACTCCTGGAGGATGCCCTGGACTCTTACAGTAATGCTTTTATGGCTGAGGACTGCAGTTGACTTGCTAACTTTAGGACTGCAGTTGTCATGAACAGTTTTGCACTCAAGTTTCCATCAATGAAGAGTTTATAACATCAACAAAACTGTCTTCATGTTATAACTGTTAATATTATAGTCATGCTGTCTGTTGTTGCCCAAATGAGGATGGGTTCCCTTTTGAGTCTGGTTCCTCTCGAGGTTTCTTTCTCATGTCGTCTGAGGGAGTTTTTCCTTGCCACCATCGCCACAGGCTTGTTCACTGGGGATAGATTAGGGATAAAATTAGCTCATGTTTTAAATCGTTCAAATTTTGTAAAGCTGCTTTGCGACAATGTTTATTGTTAAAAGCGCTATACAAATAAACTTGACTTGACATGAGACCATTGGGGCTCTGCTACATGCTACTGAAAAAGTACAGTGACTCAAAAACTGCAAGGATTGCTCCTCAGACATTTTTCATCTCAGCTACAGAATCTTCTTTTGTGTGTCCTCGATTTGCTCAGTTGAGATACTTTGCTGGCTCTGCACCAAAGTCAAACACTTGTAAAGTCTGGCTTTAATGTCAGCACATCCTCATTTCAATCATAAATTGCTTGCAAATAATTTTACCCTGACTTCAGTAAGTACACTTTTCTCTGGAGGCATGTACACTGCCACTCAAAGCCAGTCAATTTTACACAGGAAAACACAGCTTTGTACTGAATTTACATAGGCCACACGATGTCGCAGTGGTTAGCAGTGTCACCTCACAGCAAGCAGCCTCGTGAGTGATCTAGAGTGAGTCTCGTGGATGACCGGCAGTCTTTATGTCTGGAGTTTGCATGTTCTCCTTGTGCCTTTGAGGGTTTCCACTGGATGCTCTGGGTTCCTCCCCCAGTCCAAAAAGAAAGCACAACTTTATTCATCACACACTTGTGAAATTTCCTCTCTGCATTTCACCCATATGAAGCAGTGAACACACACGCACATACCCAGAGCAGTGGGCTGCCATGCTAACAGCACCCAGGGAGCAGGTGGGAGTTAGATGCCTTGCTCAAGGGCACCTCAGCCCAAGGCCATCCCATATCAACCTAACCTGCATGTCTTTGGATTGTGGGGGAAACCAGAGGAAACCCACACAGACACAGGGAGAACATGCAAACCCCACACAGAAAGGCCCTTGCTGGCCACTGGGTTCAAACCCAGAACCTTCTTGCTGTGAGGCGACCATGCTAACCACTACACCACTGTGCCGCCCAAGACATGTGGATGTGGATTAGGTCACGTGACAACTCTCAATAGCCCAGAGGTGTGGATGTGTCTAGGTTACCCCTGAGATAGCTCATGGGTACAGAAAGTGAATGAATATATGTATACAAGTCAAGGCACTTGTTTAATTATGTATTATGTGTTTTTATGTCTTGTGCTTAAGAACAACATGGTGAAAAATGTTAGAAAATCATAAAATCAACTCTGATTTTTCCTTATTCACTGACCAGGATCTTTGATAGCATCCAGGGAGCAGTTGGGGGTTAGGTGCCTTGCTCAAGGGTACTTCAGCCCAAGGCTGCCCCATGTTAATCTAACCACATGTCTTTGGACTGTGGGGGAAATCAGAGCACCCAGTGGAAACCCATGCTGACACAGGGAGAACATGCAAATTCTACACAGAAAGGCCCCCATCAGCCACTGGGCTCAAACCAGGAAGAACTAGTCCACAGGAAATTACATCAAATCACATTTCATGTAAACTTCTGACCCAGTGGAATTGTGATAAATCCATTCATCCATTACCACTTATCCTGTGCAGGGTCACAGGCAAGCTGGAGCCCATCCCAGCTCGAACCCAGAACCTTCTTGCTGTGAGGCGAAAGTGGTAACCACTACACCACAAAGCTGCCCACACAAATAACACAATCCCACCTGTGAAGCACTGGGGGGTGTCAGGCAGCATCATGATGTTGGGGTGCTTTGCTGCAGGAGGAACTGGTGCACAGGAGATGACATCATGTTTCATGGAAACTTCTGATCCAATGGAATTGTGATAAAGTGAAATTAAATTTGTTGGAAACATTTCTTGTGTCATACACAGAGTAGAGGTCCTAACCAACTTGCCAAGTTATAGTTTGTGAGCATGAAATCTGTGGATTGGCCAAAAAATGAGCTTTAATGACTTCAACCTAAGTGTATGTAAACTTCTGACTTCAACTGTAAGTCTTCTCACTAAAATTCACCTCCTTACAGTCCCAGAGCACTGAGTAACAAAAGGGATGCTGTTGTCTGCTGCCTCATTGAGTACCCCCTTTGCAAAAAGAAGTTTATTCAAGTGTACTATGAGTATACTTAGTTTGTACTAAATCTGAGGAAGTATACTTGAAGTTGACTTTTTATAAACTATATTTTATATACTTAAGAATAGTATAGTGAAGTATACTTGGCTTATACTGAAAAGTATAAGCAAAAGTCTAAGACTAAGTACATTAATACTAAGACTTACACTTATACTTTAATACTAAAACTTATACTTTAGTATACTTTTTACGTTTTTCTGCCACAAAGTACTAATACTTAGTACCGTATATCTTGCTCCAAGTGCATAATAAGGTCAAGTCATTGACTCATGCTGAACATTTAATTTATATATTAATATAATATAATGCTGGAGTTTAAAACTTTACAGTATATAGTATGTGTGCTCAATTGCATTATCTTTATGTACCTTAAAATCATACACAAAAACAGAAAAACTTTTGACTTGACTTTATTGATCAAGCAGGCGAAATTCCCTGACACCACCATGCAAGATGTGAGACGAATCATAAGAAAGAAATGCAACAACATAAGCTACGCCAAGCAAGTAAATGAAAAGAAGTCATAAAAGTACAGATTTTGTTTCTATCTAGTTATTTATTTTTGGTTCTAAAGGTGTGCACTTTTCTTTTACCTTTTTTGACAAGGAAGGACTTTAGTTCTCAGTTGAAGACGCTATGTTTACATTTTTACAAGCATATGCACAAGTTTTGCTTTACCACTTTTTACAAATAAGGACTTGATCTTGGAGAGACCATTATGTTTACATTTTTACATGCAAATGTGCACTTTTTCCTTTCATTTTCTCCAGTAAGGAAGGACTTGATTTCATAGGTCTTTGTTTTTGAAATGTTTGAAAATATATCAAACTTGTTTTCAACATTGTCTTGTGATTTTGTAAATCCATCACACTCGTGTACATACAGTATGAGTAAACTTTAAGAATACTTTAAGGAGTATATTTCCAGTATATAAATAGTAAGCTACAAGTAATATGCCAAGCAAACTTAAAGTATAACAAGTAAACTAGTGAAATAACCAATGTTTATAACAGTATACTTAAAGTATGCAATAATAAATTAAAAATAGGGACTCGAAGTCTATAACTAGTACAATGGCAGTATACTGATAAGTGTACTTGTGGTATACTTTAAGCATACGAGAGGGATATACCAAGTACATTGATAGTATATAGATGAGTGTACTTGTTGTATACTTTAAAGTGTACTTTTGCAAACTTAAAATGAACTTTAAAGTATGCTTTTATAAAATTGAAATGTTCCAATTTAGTCCAAAAAAGTATTAAATTCGTATACTTTCTGGTACACTAAAAGTACATGGTCTGTAGTATACTTGCTATACTTATACTGAAGCATACTTAATAAAATGAACTTTAAGTATACTACTTTTTTGCTAAGGACCCTGGGGAACAGCAAGAAGTCGTCTGCTTTGAAGATGATTATTTTTTCATAATTGGATGATTGAAAATTGAGAAAATAAATGTATCTTTTCCTCATCTCCTCTCCTCCTCACTCCTTATCTGTTCCCCTCTCCTCTCCTCTTCATCCCTTCTCCACCTCTCCTGTCATGTCCTTCTCTGCTTTACACTTAATCTCCTCTCCTCCTCATCTCCTGTCCTCCTTTCCTCTCATTTCCTTCTCTTCTCCCCTCTCCTCCTCCTCTCATCTCCTCATCTGCTCCCCTCTCCTCTCAACCTCCTCTCCTCTCATGTCTTTCTCTCCTCCCCTCCTCATCACCCGTCCTCTTCTCCTCTCCTCTTCATCTCTTCTCCTCCTTATATCATGTCCTCCTCACCTCTCCTCATTTCCTCCCATGTCTTTGTCTCCTCCTCATCTCCTCTCTTTTCATGTCTTTCTCTCCTTCTCATCTCCTCTCCATCTCCTCTCCTCATCTGCTCCCCTCTCCTCTCATGTTTTTCTGTCCTCCTCATCTCCTCTCATGTCTTTCTCTCCTCCTCCTCATCTGCTCCTCTTCATCTCATCTCCTCTTCTCCTCTCATGTCTTTCTCTCCTCCTCATCTGCTCCTCTCTCCATCTCATCTCCTCCTCTCCTCTTCATTTCCTCTCCTGCCCATCTCATCTCTAGCCGCTTTATCCTGTTCTACAGGGTCGCAGGCAAGCTGGATCCTATCCCAGCTGACTATGGGCGAAAGGCGGGGTACACCCTGGACAAGTTGCCAGGTCATCACAGGGCTGACACATAGACACAGACAACCATTCACACTCACATTCACACCTACGGTCAATTTAGAGTCACCAGTTAACCTAACCTGCATGTCTTTGGACTGTGGGGGAAACCGGAGCACCCGGAGGAAACCCACACGGACACGGGGAGAACATGCAAACTCCACACAGAAAGGCCCTCGCCGGCCACGGGGCTCGAACCCGGACCTTCTTGCTGTGAGGCGACAGCGCTAACCACTACACCACCGTGCCGCCCCTCCTCTCCTCTCCTCTCATGTCATGTAAACCTTGTGTGTGAGAGAGACATTGTAAACATTGTAAGGCAAGAGTGCATTATTGTCCACTGTGCAAAACACTGCAGTATGAGTAGTGTGATCAACAGTCCGTGATAATCAGTCCAGTCCCTCAGAGTTGAGGAGTCTGATGGCATGAGGGAAGAAACTGTTACAGAGCTGAGCTGTGAAGACCCGAATGCTTTGGTAACTTTTTTCCAGATGGCAGGAGCTCAGATACTGCAACTAGTTATGAGTAGATCTGATGATAAAACAAGTGACCTAATTGAAAAAAAAGTATTTTTAAGTCATATCCCATTTTATTAATGAGACCTTGTTTCAAGGAGGTTTCTTTTTAACCAAGATAAACTTGGTTATAAATAAATAAAATTAAAACAAACAAACAAAAACACCAAATTGAAGATGAATCTGTCACCATGAACCCTGTTTTTGGATGTCTCCTTTCCAACAGAATGTAATCACTGGAATTATTGCAGTACACATAAGTCATGGCCACATCAAAAAAGGATTTTCTTGTTCATTAGGACAGCAGACAGCTTGTCGTGACTCTTCTTGGAATCACAACCCCTGCTACCGAATTTGTCTCACATACCAAGACAATGTATTTGTAGCCCTGGTTGAAGACAGCAGAATCAGTGAAGCCATACAGATTTTCTGAAGAAGGCAAAGGTAACATGAACCTGCTTTCCCTGGAATATCCAGTGCAACTGTCTGAAATGTTCAGCATGATCCTGCAGACATGAAAAGATATACTTTTGCATGATATAATGGAATTCCAGCAGCACATGCTAGCTTGTGGGTGGGTTGCTTGGCTTGTTTGGCTCATTGATTTAGGGGTATGAATCTTGCTGTGAGGTGTTGGGTTAAAATCCCAGAGAGCCTCAACTTTAAAACATCGACCTCCTGTTGGAAAGAAAAATAAAGGAAGCCTGGACCACGTGGTTTTACTTGGCTGCATCATTCTTAAAATGTATGTAATGTCCCTAAGCCACACTTCTTTCCTTGTACAAAGCAATAATCATTATGTTGATTGACCATGTGTTTTCGAACCATAGCTGATGCAAAAGGCCATAAATTGATGGAAAATCAATAAGATCAGCTGATTTTCATGGAATCTGCCAAGACTGAACTGGAAGATCCTGAAGGGGTACGTGACATCACGCGTGTAACAATTCAGGTATCAATTTCATTCCCATGAGCAGCAGTGGTTAAACCATTCTCAATATGGAATCACGTTTTGGAGAGAATTCTGATAGTGACTGGGATTCTTATATGTCAGATGAAGGGGGCAGAAGATTATCAAGGATATTCCAGAGTAAATGGTTATCTTTTCGAGCCCCCAACATGAGAAACTGCCAGTTCACTCAGTTCATGACAGTCTTCCTCTATAGCACGTGCAAGATGGAGAGATAGATAGAGAGATGTGCAGAACACAGTGGTTACCTTTCATTATGTTTTCCTGAAAAAAACTAAAAACAAATCGAGTCTTGCAATATTGCAATCTGAGAGCATTTAACATGTTTGAGTTAATAATTAATTATGATGACTGCGCGCATGCATTTTTCTTCCTGTTAAAGTGCATCAGATATGATAAGATCGGACGTTGCGGGCATGTAAATGTTGCTCATAATCCTGCATCTGGTGCACTGTGTGTGTGTGTGTGTGTGTGTGTGTGTGAAGGATCGTTGGTATGAGCGAGGAGTTAAAGAAGCCATTTTTGTCAACCTGGAACGGCCATCACTGAACAGAGGTGGGGGTCTAAGGCCCTGTCCACACGGCAACGGATTCAGGTGACTCCGATACAATTGCTTATCGTTTAGGCCTGGTGTCCATACGGCACCGGCGTTTTGGGTGCCCAAAACGCAATCTTTTTGAGAACGGGTTCCAGAGTGGAAAGATCTGGCAACGTTGCCGTTGTGAAGTCGTCTGGATGAGTAGAACGGATTTGTTTACGATGACGTCACAACCACATGACTGTGAGTGCTTCACGCCGGGTAGAAGTGTAACGAATATCACCAGGAAAAAGCCTTACAGAGCACTAGTGAGAGTGAAACACGAGCTTGGATATTATTATTATTATTATTATTATTATGTTCAGTGTTAGTTCACAGTAGTAATGCAAGAAGCAGAATAGTGACAGTAATAGTGAAGCAAAAACATGCAATTGTACAAACACTGCAGCTCTACAGCAAAATATTCATTTATGAAATGGTCTGATTCTTAACACCAGTAGTGCCAATGATCTTCTCATTGCGATGCGAGTTGTCAACAAATCCTATAACTTGGTTCATGAAACGCGCTTACAAAATATTTTCACTGTGAATATTTATTGTGTAATGGTGCAATCCCACCAGCAAAAATAGGGGAAAAAAAAAGGAGCGATCTCACCTCTTCAGATGTTGATTTAAGTCCGACAATACATTCCTCAAAAAGGGCGTAGAGGAGCAAATTAATCCAATTTATTCCGGACCATTAAAGACGCTGCCTTCCGCGTAGAATCATACGTCATCCTCGCCGCCATATTGGAGAGGTCAAAGCGGAGAATAAAGATTAGCTGCGTTTAACTGTACCAACAGGTTTACCGTCCAAACGAGATCATATGGGATTACCTTTCACAGGTGAGAAACAGCAAATTAATCCATCAACGTGTAGTATTCAATTTATTCCGGACCATTAAAGACGCCGCCTTCCGCATAGAATCATGTGTCATCCTCGCCGCCATTTTGGAGAGGTCAAAGCGGAGAATAAAGATTAGCTGCGTTTAACTTTACCAACAGGTTTGCTGTCCAAACGAGATCACATGGGATTACCTTTCACAGGTGAGACTGGAAAAATACTTTTCATTGTATTTGGTCATTATAATATAATTTTACAAACAGATTTTCCTGACTTTGTGGCTAATATGAAGTCTCGCGCATAATAGTTTATGCGCATGCGTCCTTACTTCTTCTATTGTTCTGGTGTCTCCGAAGGGACCGTCTTACAGCGCCCCTAGAGGTGTGGCATGTGTATTGCATCGTTTTCAGCAAGCGTTGCGTTGCCATATGGACCTGATATTTTACTGATTGTTGCCCATTTGGACGCGAAATATTTTTAAATAACATCTCGTTGCCGTTGTCGTGTGGATGTAGCCTAAGACATCATTTATCAGCCACCTACAATGCAGTCCTTGGCACACTTCCCAGACAACTGAATGCACACCAAAACCCAGCTGTTTTCAGTGACTCACAAGAGGACAGAGAGAATCAGCATTCCATTGATCACCTTAATGGGCAATCCACTGATCACCCTAACGACTCTCGAGACCATTCACATCTAGCCCCCAGTGACCCACACCAACAGGATGACTCAACGACACCTTAGATGAGCTTTTCATCCATGAGAGGATAAATACCTGATACTCCCTACTAGTCAGACAGAACTGAAGAAGCCTTTCGAATGAGAGGTGAAACGTCTTCAAGAATCTTCAAGCAAGTCCAGTTGCTCTCTTTTACCACCCACAGTTACTATGACCTGGATGACTGAGAATCTTCACAGACATGTCCCAGGCAGATAGGACAGTTAGAAGAAATGTTGAAACAGAAGGAAAAAGAAGAGCCTGCAGATAATGTTAAGTTCTTAGGGGACTGGAGGGCATTTTCTGCATGGAAAGAAGAAACACTTAAGAGAGAGTACAAAAGAGAAATCATGGCCTAATGGTTAGAGAAAGAGCTTTGGGACCAAAAGGTTGCTGATTTGATTCCCCAGACTAGCAGGATTGACTTCAGTGCCCTTCAGCAAGGCACCTAACCCCCAACCGCTCCGGCAAGAGTGGTGGCGTACCTTGTGTCTGATTAGCCAAAGAAAAACTGATGATGTGATCATCAGTTCGGGCATTGAACCCAACCAACTGAACTGAACAAAAGAGAGAAACGACAGGCAGGGTTCTCACCCTCTTCTCGGTGTTTGAAATTTCAGATGGACCCTGACCTGGAGTCTGCCCCACCACCCCGACACACACTGCCTCCTCAGCAAGGCAGAGCATCATTCCCACAAGCGCCTCACCCACAGAGAAGGGGAGAAGTCGAGACAAAGAAAAAAACTGAGCCTCTGGAATCTCCTCCAGCCTACCAGCTGCCTCCAGCGTCAGTGCCTCCCCTCGCTTCTCCATCACACATGAGATCCGGTCTTGCATATGGCGATGGAAAAGACACCCTCCTGGACCTGACCACGTGCTCACCAGTGGGTCCACAAGGCCATAATCTAAAGTCTGAATCCTTCATCTTCCAATGATGGAAGTGGCTGGAGCTGATGGTATGCTTTTAGTCCACAGACCCTGGAAGACAGCTGACATGAAGGAAAGCATGGCTTCTCTTCCCAACGTGAGAGAGGTAGCAGGAAAGAGATTTGGTAATGAGCTGTTGATATTTTGCAGAGAATTCCAACCAACCACCCATGAACTTTGCCACCTGCTCATGATCAAGATGGGTATAGATTGGAACAAAGTTTCCAAAGAGTGGCCGGAAGCTGACCAGCGAATGACTACACCAGACTGTAGCGCGGCTGGCAATGGTGAGTATAGAGATAGCATCACTGCTCTCTGTGCTCGTCTGGACAGTGCTTTTCCCTTGAACATAGACATGACTAAGATCAGTATGTGTAAGCAAGAAGATGGAGAAGGGGTGTCAGCGTTTCTCGCCCGTCTCACCGCCGCGCATGAGAAACACAGTGGCCTGACCAGACCCGCCACCCTGGCTGGAGTGGAAGGCACTCCTGAGGTCTGGGAAGTGCACCTGCGGAACAGTTTCATAAGCAGTATGAATCCAGCAGTGGCCAAGTTAGTAAAGCAGCTCTGTCTCCTGTGGGAAACCACCAGTCTCACCAAGATCGAGCAGTACGCTGTGCATGCAGAAAAGCTGCTGAAAGAGAAGGAGAAGACAAAGTCGGCACAAAGAGACCAAGACCTACACGCTGCCACTTTCACTCTTTTCCAGACTATTCAGCCTGGACAAGGAGGAAGAGGAAGAGATCGAGGTAGAGGCCGAGGCAGGATGACCTGGGGTGACCTGTCCTGGATAAAAGGCGCAACCTGCTACAACTGCAATCAGAAGGGACACATGGCTCGAGATTGTCTCCACAGTAACAGGCAGAAGCCCTGTGAGGAGTACAGCAAAGCAGACTGATGGGCGGACTCCGGGAACGGGCCCCACACAGAGAACAAGGGAGGTAACACACACACCTGATGATACACATACACATAGACAGGAACATTCACATAGCATTCAACATATTAGTAGCAGCACCTGCATGCAACAGCAAGACTACATGGAAATGCCCGATACACCAGTCCAAATTGATACACCTGAAGTTGCCTTAAGTTTGTTAAAATACACAACTACTCCCTTTTCTAAACTCCCTTGTATGCCCCTCACTGTGTGTGGGCATGTGTTAACCTTTTTAGTAGATTCTGGAGCAGGACACTCAGTGATACAACATGGGGTACTTCCAGTAGACCCACCACTCAGCTCAAATTCTATTCAGACAATGGGCATCTCAGGATGACCTGTAACTGAAACTTTCTCAGTCAACCTCCCGTGTGAAAGCGAGGGAGGAATAGTTACGTCCCACTCATTTCTCATCTGACATACATGTCCAGTAAATTTGTTAGCACGTGATTTAATGTGCAAATTAGGAGTAAATCTCACATCCACTCCAAATGGGCTAACTATTGAAGTAAGTGAAATGTGCAGTGTGCAGTATGGGTTTGGAAGCCCCCTGTATGTGTATGTCTGGCGGCTCTGCTCAGATCAACTCACACAAACTCCAAAACACCTTGTACAGCTCGCACACTTGAACACCTCATCAGTTGACACAGATTATATGAAAGAGGAAGATTTGCATTGCACAGCACATGTTCACCAAGGGCAAGATGTAGAGTTTGAAAAGACTTGGTTTGCAGACCCCCACACACATGAAAGATTGACCCTCAAAACTACATACTGGTCTAAACATTATTGTGCTGTGCAGGTCCATTTTACTTGTTGTCCAAACAGCTGCATCAATACTCATCGCAGTGTTCTCAAACATGTTATATGTGGCCTCATGACAGAGGACTCTGAGGTTGACTGCTGCCAATATGATTTCTTTGACATCGTTAATTCTATACCCCATGTCTCATTAGCAAAACCGCGAGCCGCCCATTGGAAAGACGTGGGGAAGTGGGTCAGGAAGTGTGCAGCCGATGACAATGAATGGTCCCGAACAGAGGACCCTAGTGTGTTGTTTTGTCAAAGGCTTGGGGTCTACAAGCAAAGTCAGGCTGTGTGCGCGCATGTTAAGCGCAGCGTAATATTAGCCACTGATGACCAGGGTCCTGAGGACCCTGGCCATAGTGGCCTGTTTGTCTCTGTTTACACAGGCATAACTCCAGCAGAGGTGCACCCCAAATTGGCAGGAGTTCCAAATTCCGTTTGGGAAAAGGGTAAACATGATGTGGGCCTAATAAAGAATGCTGAACCAGTGGTGATCACCCCCAAATCAGATTTCAGGCCTAGACAGACCCAGTACCCACTCAAACCAGAAGCAATTGCAGGTATAAAACCGGTCTTTGATTCGTTGCTGAAAACAGGTGTAATTGTCCCTTGCCCGGACTCTCCAGTGCACACTCCTATTTTTCCAGTTAAGAAGGCAAGAAAACCATCCCAGCCCGATGAGTGGAGGTTTGTCCAAGATCTGCAAGCAGTCAATGCTGCGGTTGTTCTGCGCGCACCTGACGTCCCCAACCCATACACCATTTTGGGCCAGGTGCCCACTGACAGTAAGTGGTTTTCAATGGTGGACCTAGCAAATGCGTTCTTTTCTATTCCTATACATAAAGACAGCCAGTATTGGTTTGCCTTTATGTCGTCCATACACTTTCACTCGTTTGTGCCAGGGTTACTGTGAGTCCCCAACCATATACAACCAGTGCCTCAGAGACAGCCTCGCTTTGCTAACTTTGTCACCAAGATCAGCTTTGCTGCAGTATGTTGACGATTTAATTATTTGTGCCCCAACTAAAGCTCAATGTGAAGATGACACCATAACGCTACTGCAACACCTCGCTAAGGAAGGTCATAAGGCTAGCCTCACAAAATTACAGTTTGCAAAACAGAAGGTGCATTTCTTGGGGCATGATATCACAGGGGAGGGAAAAACACTGTCTGCAGACAGAATCTCAGCTATTCAGAAAATTCCCAAGCCGATCACTGTGAAACAAGTTTTGTCATTTTTGGGCATGTGTTCCTATTGCAGAGCATTCTTTCTGAATTATTCCATCCTGGAAAGTCCAGTGAGAGAGCTCGTGCACGGTTCGTCCCTCACTGCTTTGTCCCTCACAGCTTCGTCACCTGTCGTATGGACACCAGAGGCTGAAGAAGCATTCCTGGCCCTAAAAGGCGCCCTGCAGACCACAACCATGCTGGGACTGCCTGACCCCAATAAACCATTTGTTCAAACTGTCGATGAAAAGAAGGGTTTTATGACCTCTGTTCTTTTGCAGGAACATGGGGATAAATTGAGACCTGTAGCTTACTTCTCCAGCAGGCTGGATCCAGTGGCAGCTGGACTTCCTGTTTGCCTGCGTGCAGTTGCTGCAGCTGAAAAGGCGGTCACTGCCTCCAGAAATATTGTGGGGTATTCTAACCTCACCCTTTTGGTCCCACATGCTGTCTCCCTGCTTCTGTTGGAGAAAAAGACGTCACATTTGTCAGCACAGAGATGGTTGAAGTATAGCACGGTCATACTTGATATGCCTAACATCATTGTGAAACATTGTACTGTTCTGAATCCTGCCTCTCTTCTCCCTACAGAGGACGATGGAGAGCCACATGACTGTGTTGCTCTCACTAACGATTTTTGTTCCCCCAGGGCAGACTTAAAGAGCGACCCCTTGGAAAATCCAGACATGATCCTCTTTGTGGATGGTTCAGCCTCCAGAGATGGGAAAGAACAAAGTAGGTTTTGCTGTAGTCTCAGATCACGAGGTCCTCAAGGCATCGTGTCTGCCCTCAAACCTGTCGGTGCAGGCTGCAGAGCTCTGTACCCTCATTAAGGCATGCAAATTGGGGGCAGGGCAATCTGTCAATATTTTTATGGACAGTAGGTATGCATTTGGCGTTGTGCACGATTTTGGCACCATTTGGAAACACAGAAATTCTTACTAGCACAGGATCTCCCATTGCACATCATAAACTGGTCTCTAAGTTGTTGGATGGATGCTATTCTACTCCCTAGAGCCATTGCTGTGTGCAAGTGTGCTGCCCATACTAACAATACTGATCTTGTGTCTCAAGGGAATGCCAGGGCAGATGCTGCAGCTAAGTGTGCAGCCTTGGCTTCCAGTTCACTCTCTAACCTTGCTTTTCCTTAGGTTTCTACCCCTTGTTTACAGCTAGCAGACCTTCAGAGCACTGCCACTCAGGACGAGAGACGAGTCTGGAAACAGGCAGGCTGTATCCTTGCAAACTTGGTCTGGGTTTGTCCCTCGGGCCGTCCCTGTCTACCAAAATACATGTTCCCTTTCTGTGCAAAATTGGCACATGGGCTCACCCATGTGTCAAAAGGGGGGATGGTAGCAGAAGTAACAAAGAGATGGTTCACAAAGGGGTTTTCAAATTATGCTGCGAAATTTTGCAAGCAATGCTTGATATGTGCACAACATAATGCAGGTCAAGGTATCAGACTAACTCAAGCAGCACACCCAATACCAGACAAACCATTTGATCACCTCCAAATGGACTTTATTCAACTGACACCTAGTGAAGGGAAAAGGTATTGCCTGGTAATAGTTGACATGTTTTCAAAATGGGTTGAAGTATTCCCCATCGCTAAACAAGACTCAGAGGCAGTAGTCAAAGCACTCCTGAGAGATATAATTCCTAGGTGGGGTATACCTAGCAAAATCTCAAGTGACAATGAAACACCCTTTGTTAATGCAACCCTAAAGAAAATAGGAGCATTCCTAGGGATAGACCTGAAACAACATTGTGCCTATCATCCTGCCAGTGCAGGAGCAGTAGAGAGGGAAAATGGGTCCCTTAAAAATAAACTAAGCAAAGCTTGTGCAGAAACAGGGCTGGGATGGACAAAGGTCCTCCCTGTAGTACTCACACAAATGAGGATGCAAACTAGGCCTAAACATGGGTTAAGCCCATTCGAAATTCTGTTTGGACGAGTACCCAACATGGGGATAGGGCCAGCTCAAGGAACACTGCCGGACACCACACTGTGTGATGATGCAATGTTGAATTACTGTGCAACGTTGTCCTCTGCTTTGAAATCTATCCACAAACAGGTAAAAGAAGCACTTCCCAAACCCGCTGAGGGACCTCTGCACGATCTACAACCAGGGGATTGGATCGTGGTGAAGGACTTCCGACAAACCAAGTGGAACAAGCCACGGTGGAATGGCCCATTCAAGGTCCTGCTCACGACCCCAATGGAGAGTGAAGGTCACAGGCAGAGTGACATGGATCCACGCTAGCCACTGCAGGAGGGTTCCTGAACCGGCTGAGCAGGAGGGAAAAGAAGGCCTAAGTGACCCAGATGCTGAATAAAGCTCGAGGAGAGAGAAGTGTTAATTGAGTACATCTGAGAACAGAACCCCAACCATAAGGTGGGACAAGTGGTAACCCGAGACTCAGGAGGAGAGGTAAGTGATTATCATTTAGAAGGTGTCCCATATGACCACTTTCCTATCTTGATCCAAACCACATGGCGAGCAAGTTCCGCAGAACTGAGCGTGGCAGCACAGTTACGCTGCTGCACCCTCAATACAGAAGATTATTTTAGTATCTAGTCAGTAAAACTGGTTTCAGAAGTCCTGAGTTTCTCCAAGCTCCGGTGAGGTGGGACGAGGGCTGATAGGGCATGCCTGCCCTCTGAGCACCAATACACATCAAGAAGGGCAAGGGTTAATTCGGAGACGTAGTTAACATAAAATGAAGGGGGTAAATCATTATAAACTAGGTCCAGTTGTGGGCCTGAGCATCCTGATCCTACTGGGGCTCACGGGAGGATTCGTGTGCTGGTCGATACAGGGAACCCAGACTGACACAGAATCGAGATAAGGGAGACATCCAACTCATAATTTGTATCGGCAGTATGCTAATTTTACAGCGAAACAAGCTAACAGGTCAAATTGTCTCGTTTGCTCAACCCTGCCACACACTGTTACACAACCATTCATGTTCGAGATCGCCAACACAACGGATGAAGATACTGCACAAGCATGGTGAGCTGTGATGGAAGCTGTCTGTAACAATGTAGAAAAAGGCTGTAGTGTCACGTATCAAGGTGGGGGAGACGACCCGAGGGTAGAAATTAGTGTAAATGAACCAGGAAAGGGGATAAATTATACCTTATGCACAGGGCGAAAGGGCGATCCGAACTCTAACCTTGTAGGGAAGGTCAAGGAAACTAGGTGTTCAACCGTTTGCACAGTGCATGGTTCAGTCCCAAATCCAAATGTGACCTGCACGGGATGAAGTGGCACTCTGTACAAGCAAGGCAGAAAAGCGACAATAGGAGGTGACTTAGGACCAGGAGGGAATCTAACTCAGTTAGCGGGTCCAACCTTCTATTACCCAGGCTGGCAAAGTAAGTGTGGTCACCATGTGTATAACTTTCTTCCAGTAGATTGGAAAGGCACATGTGCCCTGATCCAATTAGATGCCCACCTAATAATAGCAACCCCTGAGACGAGTGGCAGACGGCGCAGAAGTGTCAACGATGATTTTCCTCCTCCAGAACATCAGCTGCAACACAAGGTGAAGAAATTCTTCCAGGCACTGTTTCCACAGTACGGGACAACACAACTCTGGAATGAACTTGAGGTGGTGCATTATAGACTGGCGCAGTTTGTGAATTCAACCATAGAGGCCATGGAGGGTGTGAGAACTGAATTGACCGCACTCAGATTAATGATGACACAGAATCGCATGGCCCTCGACATCCTTTTGGCAAAGGTAGGTGGAGTTTGTGTCATGATAGGAGAACACTGTTGTACGTACATTCCTGAAAACGACGGGAATCATGGAAACATCACTGAGGCACTGAACAAGATGCACAAGGTTGCTGAACAATTATGAGCAGATGAACATGGAGGAGACAAAGACAGCTGGTGGCACTGGTTTAGTGGATGGAAGACTCTAATTCTATCCACCATACCGGTCCTGAGCTTAGTGATTGTGATGCTATGTTTGCTCCCTGTTTTCTGTCAATGTTGTATGTCTGTTTCAGAGGCAGCTGACAAATATCGGTTACCAGATGGTGAAAATAGACTCAGATGACTTGCCTGACTGGCCTCCAAACTCACATGAAGACTATAACCCACTGTTCGATGACATCAGCACAGTTGACATGAAACTAGTCCTGATTTAAAACACTTTCATTATGATTATTTCCTGTTCTATTATTCCTGATCTATGTATATGGCTTGCTAGCATTCATTTAAGACGTCTATATCTTATAAAAACAGCCTTAGCATTATCCCTGTACACTCAATGACGTGTTAAGTTGAATCTCTCTGGGAACTCTTATCACTGAAACTGTGTACAGTTCTTTCCTTTTAGCAATTATTATCCTATAGGATAATAAGGGGGGAAATGTGAAGGAAAATTAATGGACAAACATTATTATTCTCTGTGCCTCTGTATGTTAAGCTCAAGGGACTTAGTGTACTGAGAAAAGTTATTTTTCCAATGTTATAATTGCCTTTCTGTGGCCTTGGCTGGTGATAAGCAGGGTGTCTGAGTTCCTGCACATCTCAGAGAATGCCAGGTGCATGCTTTAACAAAGCTTCATAGAAAATCTTGAGGCAATCACGTGAAGATGCAAGCAGTAAGCGAATGCCTTTAGAGTATAATAGATAACAGCCACAAAAACACAACTCAGAGAGCGCGCGCGTACTCTCACATCACTAGAGGTGATGTTCTGCTTTAATTTTCTTTCTTTCCTATCTTATATTCCTTTTATATGATTTACTATAATAAATAACTGAAAAGATGACTGCTAAGCATTCTGAAGTGTTTATTGAAAATTTCCATTACAGATGTCATGCGAGATGAGCCCTGGGGCAAGACTGCCTTTTTCTGGGATCCAAAAGCTGCGATTTATCAATAGTTTTGTGCTTGATAATAAAAGAGCAAATAATTAATATTATGTTTCTCCTAGGCGGCACAGTGGTGTAGTGGTTAGCGCTTAGCGCTGTTGCCTCACAGCAAGAAGGTCCGGGTTCGAGCCCCATGGCCAGCGAGGGCCTTTCTGTGTGGAGTTTGCATGTTCTCCCCGTGTCCGTGTGGGTTTCCTCCGGGTGCTCCGGTTTCCCCCAAAGACATGCAGGTTAGGTTAACTAGTGACTCTAAATTGACCAAAGGTGTGAGTGTGAATGGTTGTCTGTGTGTCAGCCCTGTGATGACCTGGTAACTTGTCCAGGGTGTACCCCGCCTTTCGCCCGTAGTCAGCTGGGTTAGGCTCCAGCTTGCCTGAGACCCTGTAGAACAGGATAAAGCGGCTAGAGATAATGAGATGAGATGATTGTTTAAAGAGATCAGTCACGGCACAAGAAGCTATCTATGTGATTGAAGAACTCACTGCTTTATGCTTAAAGGGGGGTTTTCTCTTGGAAAAATGGATTATCAATAACCATGTTGTTTTGCAGCCCATTACAGAAGATAAAAGGGCTCAAGACCTAAAGGAGTTGGACCTGGATCGAGACCAACTCCCAGTGGAAAGAGCTTTATGTCTGCAGTGGTGTGTGGAGACAGACTCTTTTAAGTTTAACCCCTTCATTGTCCTTGGACGAGTCATGTACATCATGAAATCTTTTACTGCTGTGCCTTATGAGGTATGCTACTAGTCATAAACACCTCCTTTTATGTACCTTACATAGCACATCACTTTTACTTCAGAGGCTTGTATTACTGTGAGTTGGTCTAGTGGTTAGTGTGTCTGCCTTTCATTTGGGATATCATGAGCTCTACTCACAGTTGGGTCAAACCAAAGATAATCATAGAAATGGTACCTAGTTACATGTACTTGGAATACATGGACCCTTGGTGTACATTGTATTTTCAAGTACTAGTAATTCATTTTTATGGACAGGTTCTCATTGACCAGACCCATTTTTTTTGGCTGTTTTTGAAGTTGTTTTTGATTACTAAAGTTATTTTTACTCTACAACAGTGTTTTTTGTGATTTTTCTATAAAAATATAAAGTTCTGAACAAGTTAGAGAAAGATGATCAAAATATCCCAATTTTGACCTATATGCCCAGCACATTACAATTAATTATGGGTGGCAGCCAAGGGGTTAAGGTGGAAATGAAGCAGCAGCCTCTCACCAGACATGGTATGCTGTCAGTCACCAGCTCAGTGTACGATCATATGGGTTTCCTGGCACCTGTCACCTTCCTTGCCAAGATGATGCAGCAAGAGCTGTGTAGGAGGAGATGTGGTTGGGATTATGATCTGCCACATGACATTTTACATCAGTGGAAAGCATGGGTTGGAGAACTTGGATCTGCTTGCAGCATTTAGTGTGACCAGGTCCATCAAGCCTGGAAATTTTGGCAAGATCAAGTATGCTCAATTACATCACTTTGCAGATACTAGCGAAGGTGGCTATGGAACTGCAACATACATCCGCATGGTGACATTCAGGTTTCCTTTCTTCTGGGCAAGGCCAGAGTGACTCCACTGAAGGCTGCTACTATTCCCTAGCTGGAATTGACTGCAGCTGTCCTTGCTGTCAAAATAGATTTGATGTTAAAGGCAGAGCTTAAACTCCAACTGGATGGTTCAGTTTTCTGGACTGACAGCACTTCAGTGTTGAAGTATATCAATAATGAGGATAGGTGTTTTCAAACATTTGTGGCATATAGAGTCTCAGCCATTAGAGAAGCATCCAAGCCATCACAATGGCGACATGTCCGCACCAAAGACAATCCAACAGATGATGCATCAAGAGGATTGAAGGTGGCAGACTTGCTGAAGAATGAGCGGTGGCTTGAGGGGCCTGCATTTATTTGGACGAATGAGGAGGACTGGCTCAAAGTAGTGTTGGACATTAAGTGGACTTCAACGATCCAGAGGTTAGATGTGAGATGACCACAAATGTTATTAATGTGCATGATAAGTTTAATCCTGCTAACCAGTTCATCATTTATTTCTCTGATTGGAGGCGTCTTAAGACAGCAGTTGCCTGGTTCCTCAGATTAAAGGCTATGTTGTGGGAACAAATTCGCTTGAAAAAGCAGTCGAAGGCCTCTAATGGCTAGCAATCTGAAGATAACCAGTCAGAATTGTTCGACACAAAACCAAGCTCAAAGAGTCACAGTAACATCTTGGAATTGCATTTTAACGGTGGATGAGCTGTTGGTTCTAAAGGTTCCTGGTTCAATCTCGGGTTTCAGCATTGAGAAGTGTGGCTTCTGTGTATCTCAGTCTGTGGCCAGTGTGATGTTTCCTTTTTTTTTTGGCAAGGTCAATGCCAGTAATTTGGTGGTTAAAACAAGTGCATTACTAAACTTTGATTCCATGGTGTAATGGTTAACACTTGGGACTCTGAATTCAGTGATCGGAGTTCAAATCTCAGTGGAACCTTTGAATCTTTCAGTGACAACTTCCAAACTGATATGTAAAGACTGTCTCAAAGGAAGGCAAGCCAGCTTTTATGTCCTAAACCCTTTGCGACTGCCACCATGGAACAACTTCTTTTGAAGATGGGTATGGGCCAGTTCTGCAATTTTGAATCTGGGCTTTATTGCAGTATCATCACAGCATCTATGGTATTGAGTGTGGGGCGCTGTGTGAGATGGCTGCCTCTCCAGTCGCTCTGTAGTTTTTAACTCTTTAAACCTCTTTTTTCCACCTTTTTTTTTACTTTTCTGCTCTTCTTACGAAGACATAGTGTGTTTTACTTATATAACATGGATATTTTTAACTTTAACACATGACCAGGAGCCAGTTTTCTCACTTATTCGAGAGAGGAGCTGCTGGCCCTGAAAACAATGGGACGAGCCGGGATACGACACCCCATCCCGGCCGAGTTGAGGAGGAAACCCAGGGGCTGCAAAGCTGGGGCTAAGCTAAAGGCTAGGCTAGCGGACAAGCGGTGGCACTGCAAACCATCCATTCCCTCTGTTATCATGGGGAATGTGAACTTGCTGCTGAATAAAGTCAACGAGCTTTCCGCTCTGAACAACCAGCGGATTTACCAGGAGAGCAGCTTATTTATCTTTAAGGAGACATGGCTAACACACTTCGTACCAGATGCTAACGTGGACCTGCAGGGATTCACTGCTGTGAGAGCCGACAGAGACACACGTGTGGGAAAAGCAAAGGTGGTGGACTCATCATTTATGTTAACAACTGCTGGTGTAACCTGGGACATATCTCCAGAAAGACAGTTTTATTTTGCCTGGACTTGGAGCTGCTAGCTGTTAGCTTGTGGCCATATTATCTGCTGAGGGAGTTCAGTCACGTGATCACCATCTGTGTTTACATCCCTCCGAGGGCAGACGCAGCCGCTGCATTTGAGAGGATTCACTCTGTCACAGCAAGGCTGCAGACACAGCACCCTGAGGCATTTATCATCATTTCTGGGGACTTTAATTATGCTACTTTGGACTCTACTTTGGCTGCTTTTTACCAGGCTGTGGATTGTCCAACAAGGAACAACAGGACAAGTGACTTGCTGTATGCTAATGTGACGGATGCATACAGAGTCACACCCCTCCCCCCACTAGGGAAATCTAACCACAACCTGGTTCTTCTACAGCCGAAGTACACCCCCTTGGTTCAAAGGCAGCCTGCAACAACTAGCTCCATCAGGAGGTGGTCCCCTGAAATGCAAGATGCCCTGAGGGACTGCTATGACATCACGGACTGGGATGTGCTGCTTAGCCCACACTGTGAGGACATAGAGGGGCTGACACACTGTCTGATGGATTACCTGAACTTCTGTGCAGACGTGGTCTCCCCCGCTAAGACTGTACGGTGTTACCCTTATAACAAGCCATGGGTAACACAGGAAGTCAAAGCTGTCCTCAACAGGAAGAAGGCCACCTTCAGGAGCAGGGATAGGGAGGCAATGAAAGCAGCACAGCAGGACGTGAAACGTTGTGTGAGGGAAGCTAAGGACAACTACAGGAGAAAGGTAGAGCAGAAGATGAAGGAGAACAGCATGAGGGAGGTCTGGGAAGGTGTGAAAACCATCACAGGCCACAATACAAAGACCAGAGTCATTGAGGGGACAGTGGAGAGGGCGAATTAATTGAATGACTTCTTCAATTGGTTCAACCAGCCCACGTCCCCCCCACCCTCTCCCTCACTGTAGTTATCTCTTCTTCCCTCAACATACCTCCCCCCAGTCATCAAAGCAGCCCCCTCCTCCCCCTCATCCCCCACCTCAACACAGACTCCTCCATGCATTACTGCAGACCAGGTCAGAGGTCAACTGAGGAAGCTTCACCCCAGGAAAGCAGCAGGCCCGAACAAGGTGTGCCCCCGACTACTGAAGACCTGCGCTGCTGAACTGGGTGAACCACTCCAATGCATCTTCAACCTCAGCCTGCAGCTGGGGAGAGTGCTCACCCTCTGGAAGACATCATGTATCGTTCCAGTTCCCAAAAAGAATCGGCCCAGCAAGCTGAACGACTTCCGACCGGTGGCACTCACTTCACATCTGATGAAGACGTTGGAGCGGCTCTTCCTCAGCCTCCTCAGACCCCAGGTACAGCATGCCCAGGACTGTCTGCAGTTTGCGTACTGGGCAGGTGTTGGTGTGGAAGACGCCATCCTCTACCTGCTACACCGAGCCCACTCGCATCTGGATAAGGGAACTGGCACAGTGAGGATTCTCTTCTTGGACTTCTCGAGTGCCTTCAACACCATCCAGCCCCTATTGCTTCAGGACAAACTGAACAGGATGCGAGTGGACCCCTGCCTGGTCACCTGGATCTCCAGCTACCTCACTGACAGGCCGCAGTACGTCAGGCTGAAGGACATCACGTCTGACACTGTGATTAGCAGCACCGGAGCACCCCAGGGCACGGTGCTGGCCCCTCTTCTCTTTACTCTGTACACCGTGGACTTCTGCTACATCTCGGAGCTGTGTCACATTCAGAAGCGCCAGAGTGAACGCTGGCGCTTTTGGCTGCCGCTACTCTTCGGTCCCGTATTTGTTTGTTTATTATTATTTTTAGCATTTTACTTTCACGCTATCTGTGTGTTTTTATTTTCCCCTAATCTTCTTTGGAGATGGGTTCCTTATCTCACACTTCCTTGAATGTCATCTGCAAATACTTGCCTAAACAGTAACGTTACCTGTTGAGCGGATTCCAGGACTACCTGTGTCAGACTTCCAATGCCCTCGGAAACCTGTTTTGCTCTTGACATCCTAAGATAAGCCATCTGCTACTGTTGAAATCAGGAGATAGACTGTGTACTGACTGGGGATTCATCTTATCTCCCTGTCTGGACTTTAACAGGAGTTTACTGAACTGTTGGTCAAACTAATGGACTAGGCTGCTACTAACGCTGACTACCCTGTGTCTGCCTTACCTGTTCTTTTGGGTAAGTCTCTTACTCGCTATGAGGGTAAGTTTTTTGTTTGAATGAACTACTGCTCTCCCTAGGGCTGGCTATTTCAGTTGCCTGCCCTCTGGAGTGTCAAGTGAGTATCCTGTTGGCTAACGTGTTAAGGGCACAGGTGTTTGTCTAGCTGTTCTATGTGTAGCCTACGTTTGCTCGCTTGGATGGTGTGTGCAACAGTGATTCTACTCTGGCTCCTTGTTCTTGATCTAAGCCACCGACACCGGCTTTACAGTGAGCCAAAACTTTTGCATCAGCTTTCCTGGGACTTCTACATGGCGCTTAAATATTCGTCTGCCTATCTCCACTATTTGGAGAATAAAACATATAAGTTCCCTGACACTCTGCTTGCGCACAAACATCTTGGGTTCCTGTGTCGGCCTAAATATATACACAGGGGCTCTGGACGGACGTTTGCTCGCCATCAACATCCAAACAACGTTGATTCGTTTTGGAGCTGGAATCGTAACATCAAGTGGACTGTCGTTGAGAGGCGCTCTGTTGACTTTACGAACTTGTGTCCCATAAATTTCGTTAAAACTTCGCAGAATTGCCCTTCTTCAAGAAATGCGCAGTTTATTAAATGTGCGATCTCTTAATAAAAAAGCACCCTATATTAATGATTTGATCACTGATGTTGGCATAGATGTATTATGTTTAACTGAAATGTGGCAAATACCAAATGATTTTCTGGCTCTAAATGAAGCTACTCCTGTAGGTTATGAGTATATGGAGAAGCCAAGTTTAACTGGGCGGGGGTGGGGGGGGAGGGCGGTCTTGCTGTGATCTATCGCTCCAGTTACAGGATTGTATCTATGCCCTTGCAGGATTTTTCATCATTTGAATGTCTTGCTCTGAAGTTTACTGGTGGTCTACCTCTACTGCTTTTGCTCATTTACCGGCCTCCCAGAGTTTCCTCTGTTTTTATTAATGAATTGTCTGAGCTGCTTTCATCTGTCAGTGCTCTGTGTCCATCTGTACTGGTGCTTGGTGATTTGAACATTCATGTTGACTCAGATAACTGTGATTTTGCTAAAAACTTTGTGGCTGTCCTTGATTGTTTTGATTTCACCCAACATGTAGATTTTCCCACCCATTCAAAGGGTCATATCTTAGATCTTGTTTGTACCTCTGGCATTACACCGTCAAACTTATATTCCAGAGATTTCTGTGTTTCTGATCACTTGGCTATTTTTTTTAATATTGCTGTCCCTGAGCCTCTCCATCGTAGGGGTGAATTTCGCACCATCACATACAGGAACACAAAAAACATAGCTACAGCTGATTTATTTGACACACTACATCCTATTCTGACCACTAAATCATTAAACTCATCCCCTGAGGAGTTAGTCATGCTCTATAACTCTCACCTTGCTGACTCTCTCAATCACCTTGCCCCCCTGAAGATGCGTACTGTCTCTTTCTCTCACTCTGCTCCGTGGTTTACACCTGAGCTTCGTAAAATGAAGGCTGCTGGTCGGCAGCTGGAGAGACTAAGTCGTAAAACTGGCCTGACAGTTCATGCACTAGCATATAGTAACCATGTCTCTGCCTATAGAGTCTCTAATTGATGCCAAGACCAGCTATTACACCACCATTATTTCCAGAGGCCAAGGAAACCCCAGAGCGCTTTTTTCTACTGTAAACAAACTTCTTTTGCCTGCTAAAAACTTTCCTCTTACTCCTTCCACTGATCTTTGCTGTAAATTTCTTGAATTTTTCGAAAATAAAATCAACTCTATATACAAGCAGATCAAATCCACTTCCATCACTCCCTCTAATGTCCCCTTTTCCTGTCCACCACCAGTTGGATCTTTCTCTGTTTTTTCATTAGTTGATGAGCAGTATGTATTTGGCTTAGTATCTAAATCCAGGCCTACCACCAGCTTCCTCGACCCTATGCCCACCTCTTTGGTCAAGATTTGCCTGCCAGTTCTCTGTCCCCTGCTGGTTAAGATAATAAACTCGTCCCTTTCAACTGGATTAGTCCCTCAGGCTCTCAAAACAGCAGCTATCACTCCTGTCTTGAAAAAACCTGGAACAGCTATTGATGATTTTAAAAATTATCGCCCCATTTCCAATCTTCCCTTCATTGCTAAAGTCCTTGAGCGTATTGTTGCCAATCAGCTCCAAGAGCATTTAACTCAATATAATCTTTGGGAGAAGTTTCAGTCTGGGTTTAGGGCCATGCACAGCACCGAGACTGCCCTGGTCAAGGTTGTCATTGATTTGCTGTTAGCTGCTGACACTGGCCATGTCAGTATACTTGTTCTCCTCGACCTTACAGCAGCTTTTGACACTGTATGTCACAATCTTTTATTGAGCCGCTTAGAAACTCTGCTTGGTATCACTGGTTCTTCTTTAGCCTGGTTTAAATCTTATCTTACCATGAGAGAACAGTTTGTGTCAATTGGAGAATTTAGATCCCCGAAATCACCCCTCCTTCATGGTGTCCCTCAGGGCTCTGTCTTGGGACCCTTATTATTTGTAATATACATCCTTCCTCTTGGCCACATAATACAGCATTATGGGCTTAACTTTCACTGTTATGCAGATGACACCCAAATTTATATTCAAACCAAACCCTCTCACTCACTCCCTCCGTCTAATCTCGTCAACTGTCTAAATGCTGTTAATAACTGGATGGTGCAGAATTTTCTAAAATTAAATCAAGACAAAACAGAAGCCATCCTCATTTCCACCCCTTCTATCTTGAAAAAACTGGAGCACTCACAGCTATCTATTCCTGGTTATTTCACTTCCACTACTGTTGAATTAAGAAATTTGGGTGTTATTCTGGACTGTACTCTCTCTTTTGATTCACACATTAAAAGTATCACTAAAACAGCTTTTTTTCACCTGAAAAGTCTCTCCAAACTCCATCCCTCCTTGACTTCATCTGCAGCTGAAACACTTATACATGCTTTTGTCACCTCAAGACTGGACTACTGCAATGCCCTGCTCGATGGCATTCCAGCCAAGCGACTAAATAGGTTGCAATATGTCCAAAACTCAGCTGCTAGGGTACTCACTCATACCAGGCCCTGGGATCATATCATGCCTGTTCTATACAACCTGCATTGGCTCCCAGTTAAATACCGCATTCAGTACAAAATTATTTTACTTGTTTACAAATCCCTACATAACCTGGCCCCTCCCTATTTATCAAATCTCCTAACTCCATATCAGTTACCTTTAAATCTTCGCTCTACAGATGCCCACCTATTAGCAGTCCCTTACTCTCGGCTCTGTTCTATGGGTGACAGGTCTTTCAGTGTAAATGGCCCAAAGCTGTGGAATGCCCTGCCACTAGCGTTACGCCAATGCTCAACACTGTCTTCTTTTAAAAAACAGCTAAAAACACATCTCTTTAGCTTGGCTTTTTCTCTTTGCTTTTTAATAACGTTATTGTTATTATTGATTTCTTATTGTTTTATTATCGTTATTTTATTGTTCTGCTTTTATTGTTTGTTTTCTACTGTTCAGTGTCCTTGGGTACCTTGAAAGGCACTTATAAATAAAATGTATTATTATTATTATTATTATTATTATTAGAAGTTTGCCAATGACACAGCCATCATTGAGTATATCAGTGATGACAGAGAGGAGGAGTATTGAGGTATTTCACCTGACGTCACAGGGTCACGTGACGCCCCGGTGTCCACCATTTTGGACGACAAGCTAGCTAATCTCAATAACAGTAGCTGGTATGTTACTGGAGCAATGTTTACGTTCAGTCATTTGGATGACTGTTAAAACCTTTCAGTCTCAAGTTTTTCCTTTACTGGATTTACTAGTTTACTGAGCCAGCTGGCCCCGGAGCGCTAGCTAGCTAGCCAGCCAGCCGGCCGGCCCCGGAGCGCTAGCTAGCTAGCCAGCCAGCCGGCCGGCCCCGGAGCGCTAGCTAGCTAGCCAGCCAGCCGGCCGGCCCCGGAGCGCTAGCTAGCTAGCCAGCCAGCCGGCCGGCCCCGGAGCGCTAGCTAGCTAGCCAGCCAGCCGGCCGGCCCCGGAGCGCTAGCTAGCCAGCCAGCCAGCCGGCCGGCCCCGGAGCGCTAGCTAGCCAGCCAGCCGGCCGGCCCCGGAGCGCTAGCTAGCCAGCCAGCCGGCCCCGGAGCGCTAGCTAGCCAGCCAGCCAGCCGGCCCCGGAGCGCTAGCTAGCTAGGTAGCCAGCCAGCCAGCCGGCCCCGGAGCGCTAGCTAGCTAGCTAGCCAGCCAGCCAGCCGGCTCCGGAGCGTTAGCCATCCAGCCGGCCCCGGAGCGCTAGCTAGCTAGCCAGCCAGCCGGCTCCGGAGCGCTAGCTAGCTAGCCAGCCATCCAGCCGGCTCCGGAGCACTAGCCATCCAGCCGGCCCCGGAGCGCTAGCTAGCTAGCCATCCAGCCGGCTCCGGAGCGCTAGCCAGCTAGCCATCCAGCCGGCTCAGGAGCGCTAGCCAGCCATCCAGCCGGCTCCGGAGCGCTAGCCAGCCATCCAGCCGGCTCCGGAGCGCTAGCCAGCCATCCAGCCAGCTCCGGAGCACTAGCCAGCCAGCCAGCCGGCTCCGGAGCGCTAGCCAGCCAGCCAGCCAGCCAGCCGGCTCCGGAGCGCTAGCCAGCCAGCCAGCCGGCTCCGGAGCGCGCTCAGTAAACTAGTAAATACAGTAAAGGAAAAACTTATAACGGGCCATGTCTCAACAGACTAAGAAGTTATTTCAATGACATTTAATAACATTTTGTTTATCCTGAGGACCGAAAGTAAATGAAAATGTGAACAAACCTTAGCTGTCAGTGAACAATCCTGGTGGAAGCAGGTAAACATCGTTCTCTAAGCCTGCTAACCTCAATTTTTGCAAATACCTCTCCCTCTGCTCGCCCTGTAAATGCCCTACGTCGCTGGATAGTGAAGGTGTTTTCTGCATCTCGCTCCTTTTTCTTTTATGTTTTTCGTTTGTCGCCTTCCTCGCATTCAAACTGATTCGAGCCGTGCCGTCCAAAATGGCAGTGTCACATGACTTGGTCACGTGAGTGAAATACCTCAATAGGAGCCTGGTGAGGGACTTTGCTGTGTGGTGCAACAGGAACCATCTGCAGCTCAACACCTCGAAGACCAAGGAGCTGGTCATTGACTTTGGGAGGTCCAGACCAAGGTCACGACCAGTTCTGATCGAGGGAGTCAAGGTGGAGGCTCCAGATTCCTACAAGTGCCTAAGGCTGTGGTTGGACAGCAAACTGGACGGAGCTTGCAACACCAAACACTTATACAGGAAGGGACAGAGCAGGCTATACTTCCTTAGGAGGATGTGGTCCTTTAACATCTGCAGGAAACTCCTGTGGAAGTTCTATCAGTCTGTGGTGGCCAGTGTCCTGTTTTACACCATGGTGTGCTGGGGAGCAGCACATCCAAGGAGGACACATCCAGGCTGGACAAACTGATCAGGCAGGCCGGCTCTGTGGTCGGCATGAAGCTGGACTCTCTGTTGACAGGGGCAGAGAAGAGGTCTATGGACAAACTATTGAACATCATGGATGATGCCAGTCACCCTCTGCACACCATTATCAGCAACCAGAGGAGCCTGTTCAGTGACAGAATGCTCCTTCCCAAGTGCAGGACGAACAGACTCAAAAAATCCTTTGTCCCTCACACCTTCAGACTGTACAACTCTCCTCTGTGGGGGGGAGGAGGGGTAACAGGAGGACAGACGATGGGAAGGAGCAGTAGCCTAGCCTAACAATAAGCAATACCGGACAATGTGCAATATAATGTGCAATATAAAGTGCAATATCTCTCCTGCCGCCCCCCCTTTTTTCCTCCTCCCTCTCCCTCTCTTCCCCATATCTTATTCTTTTTATATTTGTATATGTAAATACTTGATTTATTTTAATTTATCTAGAAGTTTTCCTCTATTTCTATTCTCTGTTTATGCTGTAATGATTCTGCTGGAATCTTAATTTCCCTGAGGGAACCCTCCCAAAGGTATCAATAAAGTGTTACCTAATCTAACCTAATCTAATCTAATCTAATCTAATCTATTTTACAAAGACATAGTGTGTTTTACTTATATCACATGGATATTTTTAACTTTAACACGCAACCAGGAGCCAGTTTCCTTGCTTAGTCGAGAGAGGAGCTGCTAGCCCTGAAAACAATGGAACGAGCTGGGATATGACACCCCATCCCAGCGAAGCTGAGGAGGAAACCCAGGGGCTGCAAAACCGGAGCTAAGCTAAAGGCTAGGCTAGCGGACAACCAGTGGTGCTGCAAACCATCCATTCCCTCCGTTATCATGGGGAATGTGAACTTGCTGCCGAATAAAGTCGATGAGCTATCCATATTGAACAACCAGTGGATTTAATGGGAGAGCAGCTTATTCATCTTTACGGAGACATGGCTAACACACTGTGGCAGCGGGGGCGTGGTCAAGCATCGGTCTGTGACTGGAGGGCAGAGTCAGGGAAGGTAAGTGGCAGAATCACTGCACCTGAGGTTAATTAATGTGTTTGTGTGTCTTCCCCAGTGACCGCACCCTATTTAAGGAGAGAGAACGAGAGCAGAGGGAGCTCTCCACCGAACCAGATGCTGGTTGTGTGTGTGCATGCGAGCGTGTGTCTGTGTTTATTAACAAGAGTCCACTGAAAAGTGTTAAAAATAAAAAGGTTTACCAACCGGAGCTCTGTCCTGCCGTCTTCTGTGCCCTGCCCATTCATAAGAACTGCCAAAGTGGTGCCGAAACCCAGGAGCTTGGAGCACAGAAGCAGAACAGCCCCATCGAGTCCTCCCCTTTCGCTGACCTGGTCCATGCCCTCACCACGGCCCAGCAAAGCCAGCACTAGGCGCTAGTCGCCCTCCGGAAGGAGCAGGAACAGCGGTTCGAGGCCCTGGTGTTGGCTCAGCAGGAAGATCAACAGGCGTTCCGGCACCTCCTCGCATTGGTGGGGTCCACCAACTCCACCGCCGCAGGCCCTTCCCCCCTCACCCTCATGAAGATGGGCCCGCAGGACAACCCCGAGGCCTTCCTCACGCTCTTTGAGCAGGTAGCAGAGACCTTGGGGTGGCCGGTGAACAGCACGTGGCATACCTCGCCCTGCTAACGGGAGAGGCGCAGCTGGCCGCGCTACAGCTCCATGCCGACCACCGACTGGCCTATGCGGGCCTTGGTCGGGCCGTTCTCCAGGGTGTGGGGTGCACCCCCGAGCAACAACGGCAGCGCTTCCACGCTTTGCGCTTGGAGGAAGTCGGCTGGCCATTCGCGTTTGGCCAGCAACTCTGGGACGCCTGCTGGCAGTGGTTGAGGGCCGACAACCGCGATGCCAAGGGGACCATCGACCAGGTGGTACTGGAGCAGTTCATTGCGCACTTACCAGCCAGAACTGCAGAGTGGGTCTAGTGCCACCGCCCGGCATCGCTAGATCAGGCAATCGAGCTGGTGGAGGACCATTTGGCGGCTGTCCCGACGGCAGGACAATAGACAACCTCTTCTCTCCTCTCTCTCTCTCCCCCTCCTCCTGTGTCTCATCCTCGCCACGTTCCTCCACCGCAGAGGCGGGGGCTGGCGCCACCAGCCGGCCCGCCACACCCACGGTGCACTCCTGTTTCTCCCTTCTGTGTCTGTCTCTCCCCCCCCCTCAGGTGAGTGAGCCCCAGAGCACCAGTGCAGAGAGGAAGCCCAGGCCGGTTTGCTGGCGCTGCGGGGAGCCGGGCCACCTCCAACAGCAGTGCTTGGTAATGGAGGTGGGCACGGTGGTTCGGATCCCCAACGCGCCAGGAGCCGCCCTCGATCAGGCCGGAGTGTATCGCATACCGGTGAGTGTCCAAGGGGATACATATCAGGCGTTGGTGGATGCTGGTTGTAATCAGACCTCAATCCACCAAAACCTCTTGCAAGACGAGGCACTGGGGGGAGCACAATTGGTGAAGGTGTTGTGTGTGCACGGGGATGTTCACAACTACCCTTTTGTGTCGGTCCACATTCTTTTTTGAGGGGAAAAATTTAGAGTAAAAACGCGGCGGTTAATCCTCGCCTTACCCACTCGATAATTTTGGGAACGGATTGGCTGGGATTTGAGGAATTAATGAGTCATCTAGTGAAGAGTGGGTCCTGCCGTAGTTTAATAGGGGGAGGTCCCGGTGTCGCGTTGGTGGGAGCAGCTGTACACAGAGCCGTCGACATCATCTCCACGTCAGAGTGAGGAGCCGCCGGCTCCTCCTCTCTCTATTGGGGAATCCCTCACGGATTTTCCATTAGAGCAGTTGCAAGATGAGACTCTGTGGCATGCATTTGACCAAGTGAGAGTAATCGATGGTCAAACACTCCAGCCAAACACCACCCTGTCCTTCCCCTACTTCGCAATTATGAAGGCTAGATTATATCAAGTGATGCAGGACACTCAGACTAAAGAGCAAGTCACACAGCTTTAGATTCCGAAGAGACGCCAGGAATTGGTATTCCAGGCGGCTCACTTTAATCCCATGGCTGGACACTTTGGGCAGGATAAAACACTAGCCCGAATAATGGCCCGGTTCTATTGGCCAGGGATTCGTGGCGATGTCCGTAGGTGGTGTACGGCGTGCCGCGAATGCCAGTTAGTAAATCCAGCAGCCATTCCATAAGCGCCTTTGCGCCCTCTCCCATTAATCGAGACCCCACTCGAAAGAATTGGGATGGATCTCGTCGGGCCATTAGATCAGTCAACACGAGGGTACCGCTTTATATTAGTTCTGGTGGACTATGCAACGTGATACCCGGAAGCGGTGCCTCTTCGCAATATCTCAGCATGCAGTATTGCGGAAGCGCTCTTCTCCGTTATCTCCCGAGTTGGAATCCCAAAAGCGATTCTGACTGACCAAGGCACCTCGTTTATGTCACGTGCACTGAACGAACTGTATAGGTTGTTGGGTATTAAGCCGATCCGCACCAGCGTGTATCACTAACAAACGGACGGTTTAGTTGAACGGTTCAATCACACCCTCAAGAATATAATTAAAAAATTCGTAAGTGAGGATGCATGTAATTGGGATAAATGGCTTGAACCCTTGTTGTTTGCAGTGCGAGAGCTCCCCCAAGCCTCCACGGGGTTCTCCCCATTTTAATTGTCCGATGGGCATAAGCCGCGCGGCATTCTACATGTGCTGCGGGAAAATTGGGAGGAGGGACCTTCACCAAGTAAAAATGAAATCCAATACATTATTGACCTGCGTGCAAAACTCCACACACTCACCCACCTAACCCAGGAGAATTTGCGGCAGGCCCAAGAACGACAAACCCGCCTGTACGACAAGGGTACGTGCCTTAGGAAGTTCGCACCGGGAGATAAAGTACTCGTACTGTTGTCCACATCAAGCTCCAAATTGGTCGCCAAGTGGCAAGGACCCTTTGAGGTCACACAGCGAGTCGGGGACGTTGACTATGAGGTGAGGTGAACGGATAGGGGTGGGGCGCTACAGATTTACCACCTCAATCTGCTCAAACTCTGGAATGAGCGGGTCCCTGTGGCTTTGGTGTCGGTGGTTCCGGAGAAGGTGGAGCTGGGACCGGAGGTTCAAAAAGGAACATTAGCATCACGTACCTCTCCGGTCCCCTGTGGAGACCACCTCTCCCTGACCCAACTCACGGAGGTTGCCCAGTTGCAGACCGAATTTTCGGACGTGTTCTTGCCCCTGCCTGGCTGCACCAACCTCATAGAGCACCACATTGAGACACCCCCAGGGGTGGTAGTGCGTAGCCGCCCTTACAGGCTACCCGAACACGAAAAAAAATGGTTCGGGAAGAATTCGAGGCCATGCTTGAAATGGGCATCGTCGAGGAGTCCCACAGTGACTGGACCAGCCTGGTGGTCTTGGTACCCAAGGCCGACGGGTCGGTCCGGTTCTGTGTAGACTATAGAAAAGTCAATGCCGTGTCTAAATTTGATGCATACCCAATGCCTCGTATTGATGAGTTGCTCGATCGACTAGGCACGGCTCGCTTTTACTCGACACTGGATTTAACAAAGGGTTATTGGCAGATCCCCTTGACTCCATTATCCCGAGAAAAAACGGCCTTTTCCACACTGTTCGGCTTACACCAGTTTGTCACACTTCCTTTTGGGCTGTTTGGGGTGCCTGCTACGTTTCAGCGGCTGATGGATAGGGTTCTCCGCCCCTACGCCACCTATGCGGCCGCCTACCTCGATGACATCATTATCTATAGTAATGACTGGCCGAGGCACCTCCAACATCTGAGGGCCGTCCTTAGGTCGCTGAGGCAAGCAGGTCTCACAGCCAACCCGAAGAAGTGTGCGATTGGGCAGGTGGAAGTATGGTATCTGGGCTTCCACTTGGGCAACGGGCAGGTGCGCCCCCAAATTAACAAGACAGCAGCAATTGCAGCCTGCCCGAAGCCCAAGACCAAAAAGGGGGTGAGACAGTTCCTGGGGCTGGCTGGCTATTATCGTAGGTTTATACCTAATTATTCGGACGTTACCAGCCTGCTGACTGATCTGACTAGAAAGGGGACACCAGATCTGGTCCAGTGGACGGAGCAATGCCAGTGGCCTTTTTCTGAGGTAAAGGCTGCACTGTGTGGGGGGCCACTTTTACACTCCCCTGACTTTTCTCTCCCTTTTAGGTTACAGACGGATGCGTCGGACAGAGGGCTGGGGGCTGTTTTGTCCCAGGAGGTGGAGGGGGAGGACCGCCCAGTGTTGTATATCAGTAGAAAGCTGTCAGTGCATGAGGGGCACTACAGCACCATTGAAAAGGAGTGCCTAGCAATCAAGTGGGTGGTCCTCGCCTTCCGTTAGTACCTGCTGGGACGCCCTTTCACCCTCTGTTCGGACCACGTGCCCCTCCAGTGGCTCCACCGCATGACGGATGCCAACGCATGGATCACCCATTGGTATCTGGCACTCCAACCCTTTAACTTCAAGGTGATCCACAGGCCGGGGGTGCAGATGGTCGTGGCGGACTTCCTCTCCCGTCAAGGGGGGGGGGGGGGAGTTGGCTACGGGCCGGACGGCCGCCCAGCCTGAGTCGGGCGGTGGGAGTATGTGGCAGCGGGGGCATGGTCAAGCGTCGGTCTGTGACCGGAGGGCGGAGTCAGGGAAGGTAAGTGGCAGAATCACTGCACCTGAGGTTAATTAATGTGTTTGCGTGTCTTCCTCAGTGACTGCGCCCTATTTAAGGAGAGCGAGAGCAGAGGGAGCTCTCCCTCGAACCAGACGCCGGTTGTGTGCGCGCGCGCGTGTCTGTGTTTATTAACGAGAGTCCACTGAAAAGTGTTAAAAATAAAAAGGTTTACCAACCTGAGCTCTGTCCTGTCATCTTCTGTGCTCTGCCCATTCATAAGAACTGCCACACACACCTTGTACCGGATGCTAACATGGACCTGCGGGGATTCACTGCTGTTAGAGCCAACAGTGACACTAACGCATGCAGGAAAAGCAAAGGTGGGGGACTCATCATTTATGTTAACAACCACTGCTGTAACCCAGGACATATCTCCGTATAGACAGTTTTATGTTGCCCAGACTTAGAGCTGCTAGATGTTAGCCTGCGGCCATATTATCTGCCGAGGGAGTTCAGTCACATGATCATCATCTGTGTTTACATCCCTCCGAGGGCTGACGCAGCCACTGCATGTGAGAGGATTCACTCTGTCACAGCAAGCCTGCAGACACAGCACCCTGAGGCATTTATGATCATTTCTAGGGACTTTATTCACACTACTTTGGACTCTACTTTGGCTGCTTTTTACCAGGTTGTGGATTGTCCAACAAGGAACAACAGGACAATTGACTTGCTGTATGCTAATATGAGGGATGCATACAGAGTCGCACCCCTCCCCCCACTAGGGAAGTCTGACCATAACATGGTTCGTTTACAGCTGAAGTATATCCCCCTGGTTCAAAGGCAGTCTGCAACAACTAGCTCCATCAGGAAGTGGTCCCCTGAAATGGAAGATGCCCTCAGAGACTGCTATGGCATCACGGACTGGGATGTGCTGCTTAGCCCATACTGTGAGGACATAGAGGGGCTGACACACTGTCTGACGGATTACCTCAACTTCTGTGCAGACGTGGTTTCCCCCACTAAGACTGTATGGTGTTACCCTAATAACAAGCCATGGGTAACACAGGAAGTCAAAGCTGTCCTCAACAGGAAGAAGGTCGCCTTCAGGAGCAGGGATAGGGAGGCAATGAATGCAGCACAGCAGGACGTGAAATGCTGCATGAGGGAAGCTAAGGACAACTACAGGAGAAAGGTAGAGCAGAAGCTGAAGGAGAACAGCATGAGGGAGGTCTGGGAAGGTGTGAAAACCATCACAGGCCACAATACCAAGACCAGAGTCATTGAGGGGACAGTGGAGAGGGCAAACGAGCTGAATCAAGTCAAGTCAACTTTATTGTCAACAGCAAAGTTGAAATTTCAGTCCTCTGTGACCCACGGTGCAAACAGGCAATGCAATAAATAAAAAATAAAATAATTGAAATGAACAATATAAACAGTATAAACACTCTAGATAAGAAATAGACATAGAATAAACACTCATACACACACACACACACACAGATATAAATTGGAGCAAAAGGACATAAAATACTTAGTCATGGGCACTTGAGGTATAGCAGGTAAACATGAAATAACCAGTATAAACAAACTAATAGCTGTTAAGATGAGGTAGTGTGGAATAGTGCAAATGAGTGAGGTAAAGTGAAATGTGCAGTCCCTGAGTTCAGTGTGCGAATGAATGTTGAGAGTATGTGTGCATGTGTGTGTGTGTGTGTTGGGGGGGGGGACTGTGAGGGAGACATGATGTCAGATGCTGAAGGGGGGGCAGGGGTGTGTGTGGGCAGAATCTGTGGCAGGGGGCAAAGGGGGGAGAAGGGGCAGAACAGGGAGGGAGTTGAGCCTCCTGACCACCTGGTGAAAGAAACTGTCCTTGAGCCTGCTGGTTTTGGCCTGGAGACTCCGCTCTGAATAACTTCTTCAACCAGTTCAACCAGCCCATGTACCCCCCACCCTCCCCCTCACTGTAGCCATCTCTCCTTCCCTCAACACACCTCCCCCCAGTCATCACAGCAGCCCCCTCCTCCCCCTCATCCCCCACCTCAACACAGACTCCTCCATGCATTACTGCAGACCAGGTCAGAGGTCAACTGAGGAAGCTTCACCCCAGGAAAGCAGCAGGCCCGAACAAGGTGTGTCCCCAACTACTGAAGACCTGCACTGCTGAACTCGGTGAACCATTCCAATGCATCTTCAATCTCAGCCTGCAGCTGGGGAGAGTGCTCACCCTCTGGAAGACATCATGCATCGTTCCAGTTCCCAAAAAGAATTGGCCCAGCGAGCTGAACGACTTCAGACCGGTGGCACTCACTTCACATCTGATGAAGACATTGGAGTGGCTCTTACTCAGCCTCCTCAGACCCCGGGTACAACATGCTCAGGACTGTCTGCAGTTTGCATACTGGGCAGGTGTGGGTGTGGAAGATGCTATCCTCTACCTGCTACACCGAGCCCACTCGCATCTGGATAAGGGAAATGGCACAGTGAGGATCCTCTTCTTGGACTTCGAGTGCCTTCAACACCATCCAGCCCCTTTTGCTTCAGGAGAAACTGAACAGGAAGCAAGTGGATCTCTGCCTGGTCATCTGGATCTCCAGCTACCTCACCAACAGGCCACAGTACGTCAGGCTGAAGGACATCACGTCTGACACTGTGATTAGCAGCACTGGAGCACCCCAGGGCATGGTGCTGTCCCCTCTTCTCTTCACCCTGTACACCGTGGACTTCTGCTACAACTTGAAGCTGTGTCACATTGAGAAGTTCGCCGATGACACAGCCATCGTTGGATGCATCAGTGACGACAGAGAGGAGGAGTAAAGGAGCCTGGTGAGGGACTTTGCTGTGTGGTGCAACAGAAACCATCTGCAGCTCAACACCTCGAAGACCAAGGAGCTGGTCATTGACTTTGGGAGGTCCAGACCAAGGTCACGACCAGTTCTGATCGAGGGAGTCAAGGTGGAGGCTCCAGATTCCTACAAGTACCTCAGGCTGTGGCTGGACAGCAAACTGGATGGAACTTGCAACACCAAACACTTATACAGGAAGGGACAGAGCAGGCTATACTTCCTTAGGAGGCTGTGGTCCTTTAACATCTGCAGGAAACTCCTGTGGAAGTTCTATCAGTCTGTGGTGGCCAGTGTCCTGTATTACACTGTGGTATGCTGGGGGGGCAGCACATCAAAGAAGGACACATCCAGGCTGGACAAACTGATCAGGTGGGCTGGCTCTGTGGTCGGCATGAAGCTGGACTCTCTGGTGACGGTGGCAGAGAAGAGGACTATGGACAAACTATTGAACATCATGGACGATGCCAGTCACCCTCTGCACACCGTCATCAGCAACCAGAGGAGCTTGTTCAATGACAGAATGCTCCTTCCCAAGTGCAGGACGAACAGACTTAAAAACTCCTTTGTCCTTCACACCATCAGACTGTACAACTCCTCTCTGGGGGGGAGGAAGGGTAACAGGAGGACAGACGATGGGCAGTCAAGTCACGTTTATTTATAAAGCATTTTAAAAACAACAACAACTGACCAAAGTGCTGGATAGGCAAAGTTGTAGACTTAATAGACAACAGAAAAGACAACAAAACATGAGCATAACATTATACACATACATACAGATAAATAATTCATGCTGTATTGAACGCCAGGGCATAAAAATGGGTTTTTAGATGAAATTTAAAAACAGCCAAGGAAGGAGCCAGGTGTATGTGCAGTGGCAGCTCGTTCCAGAGCTTAGGTGCAATCACTGCAAAAGCCCGGTCACCTCTGCTTTTTAGCCTAGAACGAGGAACAACAAGACGGAGTTGCTCGGCTGACCTACATGCCCTAGATGTTGTCTGAACCTTTAGAAGATCTGATATATAAAGTGGAGCCAGACCATGTAAAGATTTGAAAACAAAAGAATTTTAAAATTTATTCTCTAACCGACAGGGAGCCAGTGATGGGCTGCAAGCACAGGTGTAATATGCTCCCACCTTCGTGTTCTGGTTAGAAGGCGGGCTGCAGCATTCTGAACTAGTTGAAGACGGAATAAGGAGGAACAGCTAATGCCCACATATAGGGCATTGCAGTAGTCTAGGTGGGAAGAAACAAAGGCATGAATAGCCATCTCAAATTTTTTGAGGGATAAGAAGGGCTTAACCTTGGATAAAAGCCTTAACTGGAAAAAAAACTAGATTTTACAACTGTATTTATTTGTTTCTCCAATTTAAAATTACAGTCTAAAGTTAAACCAAGGTTTTTTACAGTGTCTTTGACATATGATTCAAGGGGGCCTAAGTCTCCATGTGTACCACAAGCAGCACTGGGCCAAAAGACTAAGGCCTCAGTTTTATTTTCATTAAAGTTTAAAAAATTTAGAGCAGTATCCTAGCCTAACAATAAGCAATACCAGACAATGTGCAATATAATGTGCAATATCTTCCTCTCTTCCCCATATCTTATTCTTTTTATATTTGTATATGTAAATACTTAATTTAATTTATCTAGAATTTTTTCTCTATTTTCTATTCTCTGTTTATGCTGTAATGATGCTGCTGGAATCTTCATTTCCCTGAGGGAACCCTCCCAAAGGTATCAATAAAGTTCTATCTAATCTAATCTAATCTAATCTAATCAATTGGGCACTATATGCCTGTATTGATCTTCTGAACAGCACAAGTACCAAATCCTTTGGCTCCACGGTGTCATGGTTAGCACTCTGGATGGTGAATCCAGTCATCTGACTTCAAATGTCTGTGGAACCTGTAAAAGCTTGTGCCCACATTGAATGATGGATAAACAAGACACTTTTGTTAAAGATGAAAAAGTCTTATCTTGGTTCAAGGAACCCTTTCTTGTCATGGTATTGGACTCCTTTGACAAGCATCACCATTTTCAACCATACCTGTCTTTTTGGAACAAGGAGACCAATTGACTAAAAAGCAAGTCCGCTCCTCTGACAAAGACGGAATTCATCATTGGACCATCAGATTAAAACACTGATGCGCTCCCGACTGAGCTTTCCAGGCTCCACTCTTCTGTTTCTGTCAGAGTCAAAGCATGTCGGGACTTTGGACACACATTTTCAACAGGTTCCTCTGATTCAGTTGAAGCCCTGCTCATACCATCTGCTGTTTGTCACATTCAAAAGTATCTTAATATACCTTTCCTTTGAACCCTCAAAAAACAACTTTTCCACTGAATGCCCATCATGTGACACAAATAGTGACATAAAGGATTCATATAAAATGTAAAAGTGTGAAGTTAACTGAAAGTTAGTTGACACCTTGGGCTTGTCACATTGGATGACAAGTGCTTTAGTTGAGCAACAGTTGTCCACAGTTTATACTCACACACTGAGGTGAGAACTGCCATATGAGCTTGGAAAGATCCCTTAATATATTGGGAAGGGGAATCCAGCCAGGTTATGCTTTCATACTGAGCTCATCCTCTGAAAGAGCTCAAGTTCAGAGCGATGCCAACTTTGTACCTTGCTTGTACGGTCCGCTGTACTCCAGCTCAGACCTCATGGCGCAATGGTAGCGCATCTGACTCCAGATCAGAAGGTTGCATGTTGAGGTCATGCACCAAGATAATGCTGTTGGTTTTTTTGTACAGTCTCATGCAGAAACTTTCAGATAGACTCCTATCTCTATGATGACCATTTAGGATTTTGTCAAGCTCATGCAAAAAGCTAAGATTGCTCTGCTAACAACTCTTTCACCAATGTGCCTTTCATAACTTCACAACGTAATGCAATATATGTTTCCAAAATTTGTCCACTGGGCTTGCTTGAAAAAATGCTGCAAAATACTGCTTGAGAAGCTTTCAGAACACAGGTTTCAGTGGCCTTGTTGACAGATGTCCTCGCTTCAGAAAATGGTATAGGTACCTCAAAGAATGTTGAACCTTGGTCCTATCTACTGAGCTGTGCAGGCTCTAAGGTGAGCTGTATTGTGTGAAGTTAACTAAAAGAAAGTTGACACCTTGGTCTTGTCACATTGGATGACGAGTGCCTAAGTTGAGTATCAGTTGTCCATACTTTATACTCACACACTAAGGTGAAAACTGCCATATGATCTTGGAGATATGGTTTAATATATTGGGAAGGGGAATCCATTCAGGTTATGCTTTTGTACTGAGCTTGCGCACGCACGCACACACACACACACACACACACACACACACACACACACACACACACACATCTTCTGTACAAATAATTTTTCAGTACCTTTTTCATTTTTTTATTCTTTCACTTTCTCCTTTTCCGCATTTTGAAATTTTTTTCAGAGAATGCCAAACTCTGGAAGTTTTAACTCCCATGCAAAGACCGCAAGCAGAAGCCATCCACATCGGATCTGCCTTAATATCAACAGATCTTCAATTGAGGTATGTGAATCCATTCATCATAGCACATGAAAGGAGTCCTTTTTTCCCCGCGAGTGTTGGCGTTAATTACTAATCTACATTTTTTTCTACAAATAATTTTCCAGTAACATCTTCATTTTTATTGTACTGTCGCTTTCCTTTTTCCATTTTTTTCCTTTTTTCAGAAGAACGCCGAGACTGGAAGCTTTCTTCCCCCCCTGCGTAAAGACCACAAGCGGAGGCCATCCACATCGGATCTGCCTTAATATCAGTAGATCTTTGATTAAGGGTACGTGAATCTTTTCATCATGGCACACCTTCAGCCTGTTCAGTGTGCTGAGTGCAGGATGTTTAGTTATTCTTCCTCCATCACTTGCGATAGCTTTATTTATGATAAGTGCAGATTAGTTAGCTCTCTGATGGAGAAGATTATAGTGCTAGAAGTATGTGTCCAGGCTTTAGAGAAGGTCAGTGAGCGTGAGAATAGTGTAGTTTCTGTAGAGGAAAGTCTGGATGCCCTAGGTCGAGTTAGTAATCCCCCAACTCCGGCATTAGAGCCTTCACAGTGAGGCGAATGGGTGACGGCTCGGTGGCATAAGTGTAGAGCCAAAGCTACCACTGAGGCTCACCCATGGGAGCACCACTCCTCTCCGCATCACATGTCGAACAGGTTTGCTCTCCTTAGTGATGCACCCGCTGAGAAACCTGAAAGAGCTCTGGTTACAGAGGACTCTATCATACGGCATGTGAAATTAGCTCAGCCTTTAGGGGCACCAGCAGCTTTAGTCAGGTGTATACAGAGAGCCAGGGTGCCGGACATAGCAGGTAATCATAGGGTCCTAGGCAAGCACAGGTTCTCAAAGGTAGTTATCCATGCAGGAGCTAATGATATATGCGTTCGCCAGTCTGAGGTTACTAAGAGTAACTTTGTAGAGGTGTTTAAATTAGCAAAGGCGATGCCCAATGCTGTAGTATGCTCTGACCCCATCCCAATGCGGCATGGCGATATAGCTTACAGCAGGTTATGGTCACTGAACTGCTGGTTGTCCAGATGGTGCTCTGAAAACAGTGTGGGCTTTATAGATAATTGGGCTAACTTTGAGGTCACTGCTGGCCTGTTAGGCCGGGACGGTATCCATCCCACTCGGGAAGGTGCTGCTCTCATTTCCTGTAGCATAGGTCATAGTCTCAGAACAGGCCTAGTTAATTTCTGACAATCCAGAGCCAAGGCCAGGGAGCAGACGAACAGGCTAAACCGACTGTCTGCTAGCTGCACAGAGTTGTCACTCAGGGTCCACTACATCGAGATGGTGTCTGTTCCCCGAGCTCAACAAAAAAGTAGAAATATTCAGAGAGTTTGTTCCAGTAACCTAATCAATGTAAAATTAGATCATACTGACTGTACAGCTGCTGCCAGCACCTTTGATCTAAAGGTGGGGCTATTAAATATTAGATCTCTTACATCTAAAGCGCTAATGGTTAATGAACTCATTACTGATCAGGAGTTTAATGTACTGTGTTTAACTCAAACATGGATTAAGCCAAATCAATATATAGCATTAAATGAAGCGAGTCCTCCTGGATACAGTTATATACACCAGCCTCGTCTAACTGGCAGAGGAGGAGGTGTTGAGGTTATTTATAATGATTATCTAGGTGCAGGGGCGTAGCCATCATTTTAGAAGTGAGGGGGACAAATTGTTCAGAGGTCTTTTGAGTGATTTATCATCCTCTCGCATTCAATTGCACCTCTCCTTAGCAGCTAAAGAACCACATAACCACAAACAGCACAGCACCAGGGAACCAACTTTAGTTCTTTAAAATGATATATCAAAATCTAAAGTCAAAATCTATAAATCTATAAAGTAAAATTTATAAATAGAATTAAAATAGTAGTAGTGACATAGCTAGCTATATTCTCTTCTCACCTGTGACCCTGCGTAATCATCCCTGTTGGCGTCTGGTCCACTGTCTCCTCTCTCACCCTGCTCTTTCTATTGTGGCAATAAAAATTAAAAAATATGTGGAAAGCAACAGTTTGAAACAGAATTAGGAATACAGTAATAATAATCAGCAAATTCATGTACTTTAAACTTTAACTACCACAAAAATAAATTAAATCTTTACAAAAATAACAAAGGAACACAAATACATTTATATTTTTATTTTCTACCCAGAAGTGAGTAAACTTAGAGTAGCCAAAATAGTAACGTTACTCAAGTAAGAGTATTGTTACTTTAGAATAAGATTACTCAAGTAAAACGTATTTTGCAACAAAACTCTTAAGAGTACAATTGTCGGTGCATTTGGGTAATTGAGTGATCAATCTCATTAAATCAGTCTCATTAAATTTGAAGGTTAATAATTAAATTGAATCAGTCTCATTTGAATTGTTTAAAGTGAATCATTTAAAGTGAATCATTCAAGTGAATCATTCAAGTGAAACATTCAAAGTGAATCATACCATTAATTTTGGTGCTTAATAATAAATTACCAAACAGCCAAATTATGGTATATTCCAAATTATTATGATCACTTACCGTATTACATAACTTATATGCACCTTTCTGAATTCTTTGGGAGATTGGGGACTTCAAAGATATTGGAACACAAATAAAACACAGAGTTTCAATAATAAATGAATTTATTATAACAAAAATAAAAATGGATAATAGCAGATTGAAATATATACAAACAGTGAGGTGTGTGTGGGTGTGTGTGTGTATGAGAGGCCTTGTGTGGGTGTGGCCTACACAAAATTAGCTTTGGTTGCTAAGACAAAAGAATTAGCTTTGGTTGCTAAGACAAAATAATTAGCTTTGTGTAGCTAACTAAGATATGTTTGTGTGTGAGAGAGAGAGACCTTGGGTGTGGCCTACAAGAGGGTTAGCTCTTGTAGCTAACTAAAGGTGTGTTTGAGTGTGGGGGAAGGACCGCCACGTGTTCGGGTAGGCCTAGATTAACCTCGTGTGGCTAAGCTAAGACAAAGGGGAGCTAGCTAAAGTGTGTTTGTGAGTGGCCACGTGGCCTGAACAAAGAGCTAGCCTGTGGATTGCTAACTGAGGTGTGTTTGACCACGTGGTAAGGCCTAGCAGTCCTTTGGGGACAATACAGTTATCTCTGTTTGCTAATAAGATAGAAGAATTAGCCGTAGCAGCTAATCCACTAGCTTTATAACATTACCAAATTCACTGAAATCTTGATACAATCAAAAAGTGTAATAAGGAAATCAAAATGTTAGTAAGGGATAGAGAGAAGCATGCACAGCCTATCTATTAAACAATTGAGAGATTAAAACAAAATAAATCAATTCAACATGCTGCATGTCTATAATGTAACAATTAAACGCGAGTTTAAATTCACACTACTTCAATAAAAGCAAATTCCTAAGACTAGTCTTTATGCCCAAAATTTGCCAGTCTTACTTAGTATCTTGCCTCTAGCAAGATTATGAAGAGATGTTCCGAGACTTTGGAGGTTCGCCGTTGTGGAACACGTGAGGCTTCCGTGAGGCGATTCCGTGGAGCAGAGAACTTCTTGATCCGACGACGGTCGCTCGTGATGAAAAGAAAGTCTCTGATTAAATACTGTGCACAGCTTTTGAGTTAAAAAGGATTCAATTGCTTCTTAACTTTAAAATAACTGCCTGGTTGCAGTGTTGTACGTACTTAGAAGGAACAAATGAAAAACCGGTTGTAAACTCAAGCTGAGTTTGAAATCGCGTGATCTTAGAGTCTACCGTGGCCAAAGGTAAACAAAGAAAAGCGCGAAACTCTGATTCTTGCAAGAAAGAAAAGACGTCTTTTTAAATTTGCTCGGGTGAGCAGCCTCTTTGTGTACGCAGACCGCTGGTCCCACGACGGAAAGAGAAAGAACGGAAGTTTGTTCCATTATTTATGCTTTCATGGAGGACGTGATGTTGGTGATCCCGCCCCGGCGTGACGCAGGTCAACGTGGAAGTGGGCTGATGGGAAATGTAGTTTCTTAAAGAGACGGACTGTGTACCTACACAATTTATCCAAAAAGTTACTCAAGTAAATGTAACGGAGTAAATGTAACTAGTTACTACCACCTCTAAGTTAGCTAGCTAGCTTAACTAACTAAATTAACATCTATTTGTCATCTTTTAGCTAAACATTATCTACATTCAACAGCATTACTCAACTTACATGGTTTGTTTGGAAAAAAAACTGTCTAAAGTCTTTAGCCTCTTGGCTGGTTTGCTGAACATGCCCAGATCTGAATCACACCAAAGATACTCATACAATATTTTCTAGAGCGTCTCTGATCACACATGACAGCGGTGTTTGTTTGCCGCCTTAGCTCCACCTGCTCATGATGCGTTTAGAGGCGGCTCGGAAAAACACGTTTCCACATGTTAAAAATGAATTCAGTGGTTGTAATGGCTGTAAAAAGTGCGGGGGGACAGAGGGGACAAATACGGGAAGTGCAGGAGACATGTCCCCCGCGTAACCCATGTCCGCTACGCCCGTGTCTAGGCGTAACACAAAATCCTGGTTATAAATTAAATACATTTGAAGTTCTTCATACCCATATAATGTATGTAGCCTCGAAAAATAAGTCTACCCAGTTAATTCCATTACTTATTATTTACAGGCCATCGGGGCAATAGTCCGAGTTTCTTTCTGAATTTGCAGATTTTATCTCAGACCTAGTTATTTCCTTAGACAAAGCTTTAGTTGTCAGAGATTTTAATAACCATTTCGATAACCCAGAAGACCCTTTGAAAACAGCATTTGTGTCCATTTTAGATTCAGTAGGGATTAATCAGAATGCCATAGGACCGACCCATAATGGTGGTCATGCCCTCAATCTAATACTAACATTCGGGTTAAACGTAGAAAATATAGTCATATTTCCACAGTCTGAAGTTATCTCTGATCATTATCTCATCTCATTCAAACTATGTCTGAGTAATAATATATACACATCACCACGCTACTGTATTAAATGTACATTCATGTCAACTACTGCACAGAGCTTTATAAATGATCTCCCAGAGTTATCAACTTTGATTGGGTCACTGTCAGCCCCTGCAGAACTCGTCAACTATAGACACATGCACACCTGTAGTATGTAGTACAGTGTTGTTTTTGGCAGCCATTTTTGATTTAGTTTTAGTCTTAGTCTTTTGGACGAAATGCTTATTAGTTTTAGTCACATTTTAATCAATTCCATCCTTGATAGTTTTGGTCTAGTTTTAGTCGACGAAAACTAAAAGGGTTTTAGTCCAGTTTTAGTCATTCATTCATTTTAGTCGAAAAAATAATTACTTTAAAACATTAAATTAGGCCAATACAGAGATAGGAAATTGTAATTGAGGTTGACAGGTTGTGCATAACATACTCTCAAAGCAGTGTTTCAAAACAAACTTGTTTCACTTGAACGTAAAAAGTATGTCAAATATTTGGGTTCAATAATCGATGACAATCTTTCTTGGAAGCCTCATGTTGATTTTATTTGCAACAAAATAAGCAAGATTGTTGGCCTTTTGGCCAAGACATTTTATTCCACTACATACCCTTATGACATTATATCGCTCTCTGATTCAACCTTATTTAACATATGGTCTTAGTTCTTGGGGACAGGCTTGTTAAACTCATATAAATAAAGTATTAATCCTACAAAAATGAGGTTTAAGATTAATCCATTTTGTTGATAATAGAGAAAGTGCCCTTCCATTGTTTTCCAAAACCAATATTTTACCAGTAAATCATCTTTTCTATGAATGTATTTCTAAATTAATGTATGACGTTGTTAATCAAATTGCACCCTCAAACATTTGTAAATTATTTCCTTCTATTTCTAGTATCCATCCTTATTCAAGATGGCGCCACAAGAGTGGCAGCTAGTTGCAGTAGCTCCGAGCGTGTTTATGTGTTTTGGTATGTTTTTGGACTTTTTTCATGTTTCTGCACTATTCTCAGTCGTTAAGTGTGCATCTCGGGATGTACTACTCGCGAGACTGTGCATTTGTATTTTTCTCTTTTTCTTTCTGGGGCTAGTTAAATCAGCATCAGCGGACCCTTTTAGCCACGGCTCCATTGTTTACGCTCGGGAGCAGCTGTTCATACTGCGCAACACCAAAGTCCTCCCCGTGGAAAGACCGGTGATCCCCACAGAATTAAGGAGAAGGAGATGCAGAGCTGGATTGAAGTGCAGGGAGAAGAAAAGACAGTATAAACCATGCATACCATCTGTCATCATGGGAAATGCAAGATCTCTCCCTAATAAGATGGATGAGCTAATGGCGCTAACCAGGCTGCAGAGGGAGTACCGGGAGTGTAGCCTTATGTGCTTCACAGAGACTTGGCTGAATGAACTCTCACCTGACTCACACGTCACTCTGGACGGATTTCAACTCGTGAGAGCGGACAGGAAAGCCAAGGAGAGCGGTAAGAGGAAAAGAGGGGGTATAGCAATGTTTATGAATGACAGATTGTGTAACCCAGGGCATATCAGGTTAAAGGAGCAGTACTGCAGTAAAAACACTGAACTGCTAGCGGTTAGCATTCAGCCATATTACCTCCCAAGGGAATTCTCGCACGTTATCGCGATAACTGTGTACATCCCACCGGCGGCCCATGCTGCTGCAGCCTGTGAGCTCTTACACACTACAGTGTCAAAGCTTCAGACATCACACCCCCAGTCCCTGCGACTAATCTCCGGTGACTTCAATCATGCTTCCCTGTCCTCCACTCTCCTAACCTTCACTCAGTATGTGAAATGCCACACCAGAGACAAGAGAACTTTGGACTTAATGTATGTGAACACCAAGGACGCATATAGCTCATCACCCCTCCCCCCACTGGGCCGTTCTGACCACAATCTGGTTCACTTGTCCCCTACATACATACCTATGGTGAATAAACAACCACCCACTAAGAGGTATGTAAGGAGCTGGTCTGAGGAGACCAGTATGGGACTGAGGGACTGCTTTGACACCATGGACTGGGATGTGTTGTGTGAACGTCACGGTGATGATATTAATAGCCTGACAACCTGCGTCACGGATTACATTAATTTCTGTGTTGAAAACACTGTGCCAGTCAGGAAGGTATGGTGTTTTCCCAACAATAAACCCTGGGTGACCTCTGAACTAAAAGCACTATTAAATGAGAAGAAGAGGGTTTTTAAATCTGGCAACAAGGAGGAGATGAAGAGAGTGCAGAGGGAGCTGAAGAGGGGGATAAGGAGAGGCAAGGACAGCTACAGGAGGAAGCTGGAGGAGTGCCTCAAGGGGAGCAACACCAGAGAGGTATGGAGAGGCCTGAAAACCATCTCTGGCCACACAAAGGACAGTGGAAGGGGCCCTGTATCTGGGGTCCAGGACTGGGCAAATGAGTTGAATCTCTTTTTCAACAGATTTGACTGTGCCACCCCACCCTCCCCCACTCACCATAGTCCTGACCTGTCTGTGATATCACTCCACCCCTCCATAATACCTCTGACACCAACAGCTTCCTCCTCACACCACATCACCCCCCTCTGCTCCCTGCCAGACCAATCCACACACTCCACCCCCAACCTCACTCTACAGGAGTCACACCTTGGCTACACCCCTCGCCTCTCCATAACAGCTGATCAGGTGTTGAAGGAGCTGAGGAGGATCAAGACAAGGAAAGCTGCTGGCCCTGATGGTATCAACTCCAGACTGCTTAAGGACTGTGCAGATCAGCTCTGTGGGATTCTTCTGTACATTTTCAACCTGAGCCTCAGTCTGGAGAAAGTTCTACTTCTGTGGAAAACATCATGTGTGGTTCCAGTTCCCAAGACTGCGCACCCCAGGGAGCTCAACCGCTTTCAGCCAGTAGCTTTAACGTCTCACCTAATGAAGATCATGGAGAGGATTGTTCTCTCCCACCTCTGACACCTGGTGAACAGTGAGATGGACCCCTGCAGTTTGCATATTGACCGGGCATTGGTGTGGATGACGCTGTCATTTACCTGCTAGACCAGTCACTTTTGCACCTGAAGGGCACTGGGAGCACTGTGAGAATCATGTTCTTTGACTTCTCCAGTGCTTTCAACACAATCCAACCATCACTGCTTAGGGGGAAGCTGGAGGGAGCTGGTGTCGACTGCCACCTGGCTGCATGGATCATCGACTACCTCATTAACAGACCGCAGTATTTGAGGCTCCGTGACTGTGTCTCTGATGTGGTAGTCTGCAGCACAGGGGCTTCACAGGGTACAGTGCTCTCTCCTTTCCTCTTTACACATCTGATTTCAGCTACAACATGGACAGCTGCCACCTCCAGAAGTTCTCAGATGATACAGCCATCGTTGGACGCATGTCAGAGGGGGACGATCTGGAGTACAGAGAGGTCATCACCAACTTTGTCGCCTGGTGCGAACTGAACCACCTGCAATCAACACCAGCAAGACAAAGGAGGTGGTGATCGATTTCAGAAGAACAGCTCCTCAAATTGCACCAGTGAACATCCAGAGTTTGGACATTGAGATCATGGAGAAGTACAAATACCTGGGTGTTCACCTCAACAACAAACTGGACTGGACTAACAACACAGATGTCCTGTATAAGAAGGGCCAAAGTTGTCTCCACCTGTTGAGAAGACTGAGGTCTTTTGGTGTGTACAGGGCACTACTTAGGACTTTTTATGACTCTGTGGTGGTATCAGCGATTTTCTACGCTGTGGTCTGCTGGGGCTGTGAAAGTTCAGAGAGGGACAGGAAGAGACTTAATAAACTGGTCAGAAGGGCTGGCTCAGTCTTGGACTGTCCTCTGGACTCCATTGAGGTGGTGGGTGTGAGGAGGATGTTCGCCAAGCTGACATCAATCATGGATAACCCCTCTCATCCCCTATATGAGGCTGTGGGGGCTTTAAGCAGCTCTTTTAGTAGTAGACTGCTACACCCACGGTGTAAGAAGGAGAGATACCGCAGGTCATTCGTACCTGCTGCAGTCAGACTGTATAACACTCACAACTTGTAATGTAGCACCAATAACCTGTTTGTCATTATATTTGCACTACTTCACCACTCCTACCTCTGCCATCTCTCATCAATGCAATTATGTGCAATAATATAGGCCTTAACTATTTTTTATGCATACTTATATTTATGTATATACATCTCATATCATCTCTAGCCACTTTATCCTGTTCTACAGGGTTGCAGACAAGCTGGAGCCTATCCCAGCTGACTACGGGCGAAAGGCGGGATTCACCCTGGACAAGTCGCCAGGTCATCACAGGGCTGACACACAGACAACCATTCACACTCACACCTACGGTTAATTTAGAGTCACCAGGTAACCTTACCTGCATGTCTTTGGACTGTGGGGGAAACCGGAGCACCCAGAGGAAACCCACGCGGACATGGGGAGAACATGCAAACTCCACACAGAAAGGCCCTCGCCGGCCACGGGGCTTGAACCCAGAACCTTCTTGCTGTGAGGCGACAGCGCTAACCACTACACCACCATGCCGCCCTTTTATTATATATATATTTTTTTATGTATATATGTGTGTATATATACATACACAGAGTCTACCTGTAATGTGCAATTTTTCCGAGCCTCTCAATAAGGCAATTTTTCTATAATTTTTCACGGTAGATAATGCAAATAGCCCTCTGTATTTAATCTTTCATTTGTCTAATTTTTATTTCAGTTTTATTTGTTATCTGTAAGACATTTTCTTGCTACTGTAACGTGAATTTCCCCGATGTGGGATGAATAAAGTGAATCTAATCTAATCTAAAACTAGGTCATCTTACTCCAAGAACTTATACTCAGTATTCTCGTACAAATCTACAAAAGAACTCATTTTCCCGTGTTGGTGTTAGGGTATGGAACCAGATTCCAACTTCTATAAGATCTTCATCTAAATTGTTGTTCAAGAAAAAAGTCAGACACCACCTTTTTTCTGATTTAAGTAGATATGGATATGATGTTGACATCTCCAAACTCTTTCTTTCTACATAACTTTATGTCTATATATAATTATATTTATTTATCTTAGTTTTAACTTTAAATATTATTTAATAACATGCATGAATTATTATCAGTATGACAAGTATACCTCTTTGTCTATCTATATTTTTTCAATGTTATTGAATGATATATTACTGTACCTTTATATCAAATAACAAGTATTGTCTCCTCTTTTTCTTTTTGTTACCAAATAGTTGTTAATTTGTCAAGTATGTTTTATTATCTTTTTCATACATATTTAAGTATTATATTAATTCATATAAAATTTTTTTCTTTGTAAACATGAGTCTGCCTTGATTAGCAGTGCGCTATTTGCAGACTCGTGTAGTCTATTATATGTTTATATGTAATTGAAATAAAAGATTGATTGATTGAAGTGTGCATGCTCTCTACATAAACACTGTCGAGTGCAGACATCCCATGTCTCCCGGAAGTTCCAGGAGTCTCCCGCATATTGATAGTGGCTCCCTGATGCCCGCAAATTGGATAATATCTCCCGGAATCTAGAGCAAGCGAGCAAGAGCGTGCACGTGAAACATTAATGTCTGCATCACACATATGACTGCATGCGCGAGGGAGAGCGAGAGAGACTGTGCGTGTACCTGTTCAAGTAGCGCATGCTAGACAAAGAGCATCCTGATTGATTTACAGACATCCCAACTAATTTCAGGGAGGTGTCGTGACCCCCCCCCGCGCTGATGGGGAAAAAAGTCATGCGTCACAACACCTCCCTGAAATGAGTTTCTGCAGGCTGGGATGTCTGCTAGTGCGCATGCTCCATTGTTCACAGACTCGTGTTTCTGCCTCCATTTAACATGTTGCAATATATTAAGGCACAGCAACAGGTCTGAAAAGCTACATTTCCCCCCATATGTTTCATACTAACTCAAATATGGGTCAATATATGACAAAGCATTCAGTTGCTGTCCCACCAATAATCCCTGCAGGACAAGTTTTACTCATGACATGTTAATTGAATTTAAGTTAGCTTAACGAAGCCAACTTTAGCATGAAGCTAGCGGTCCCATTCATTTTTGCCAGGTCACGGTGTTTTGGAAAACTTCATAGGAAATTCATCACAGACCAATTGTTGAGTGACATTAAACAAAGCTAGCAAACATATATATATATATGATCTGTTAAGGACTTCTTGTAGCGTTAACTTACCGTCGCAGAAATAGCAGCATGGTGAGCTTTAGATGCCTCTTGAGGTCAGTCGTATTCTTGCCACGTAGTTTATAGCCACAGCGTGTACCTCTGTCTCCCACTACAAGGCATTCCGTTTTATTTTCTGCTGGATTATGTGTAAAGTATGTCCATAAATCATTGCGTCTTTTCCGCCCACCAAGCCCTTGGGCTGGTGTTGCCGCCGCCATGGTCCATAAACTGTGTGCACTGTGCCTGGTGGGCGTGGCCAAACAAGGACAGGATGGAGTGCATTGCTGATATTTTCAGCATTTGGCAGACAGGTTGCACGTGCTGTTGGAGTTAACACCATGCATTTTGATAGTCCTATAGCCAACCCACTAACATTTTCATCTCATCTCGTCAACGAAAACAACAGATACGTCTCGTCATATTTTTGTGATCAAAGAGTTATGTTTAGCTCATCACTGTCTCATTTTAGTCATGAAAAAAAGTGCGTTAATGAAATCATTTTGTCATCATCATCAACGAAAACAACACTGATGTAGTAGCAACGATTTCATGAATTTTTTTAATGACAAAATTGAGAATATCTGACAAAAAATTCAAACTAGTAATTTAAGGTCAGACAATGTAAGTGACCCTGTAGTTAACAATATCAAATCACTTTTTAATTGTCATTCTCATAAATAACAACGAAATTCCGTTGGAGCAACCCAGCCATACATAGTAGGTGTAAAAGTGTACAATGTAAAAAGTGCATAGTAGTGCAAAGTCCCATAATACCCATTATAAATAGAGTCCAGTGCAGGCATGAAATGTAAACGGTCATAGTCATAGCAGCAAGAGGTATATCAGAAAACAGATCAAGAACAGGGGCACCAAAAACAGAGAGCATGGTCAGCTGTGGAGTTAATGTAATGTTGCAGCAATGCAGAGTCCAATTCACAGTTATTGTAGGGTGAGGTGTGGTCATCTCCCAAGGTCCAACCCCTCATCCTCGTTGTGGGAGATGGTAACAGATGGAGTTTGGACAGCCCACAACATCGGCACACCAACCCATCTGGCTAAAGGGGCTCTGGTGAAGCTGCGACAGGCCCAGCAAGCCGGCAGTGTATTACATTGCTCGTAGAAACAAAAGGAAATGTAAACGGCTGGACCAGAATGGAAAGACCCGGAACGGACAGGCTTTGACGAAGATAGGAACATAGAATATATGTGGTCTAAGGGACAAGGAGCCAGAGATTGTAGAGTTTATGGAAAGGCACAACATCCCAGTTATGAGTATATCAGACTGCAGAAGGAAGGGGAAAGGATGTAAAGAAATCCACCTCAACTTCATCCTAGTTTGGAGTGGAGTAGAGCAAAATCAAAGGGCAACCCATGGAGTAGGGTTCATCCTGCACCCTGACACAGCAAAGAATCTCTCAGACACAGTCTACATCTCAGAGAGGATCATCAAGATCACGATCAAGGAAAAAGACAGCATAACCAATTACTTCCAAATATATGCACCATGCAACAACAACTACACAGAAGAGGAGAAGGACAGGTTCTTTGAACAACTCTCTGACAGTCTTTCTCTAGTGGCTGATGAGGAGGAAATAATTGTCATGGGTGACTTCAATGGAAGAGTAGGAAGAAGGAGAGACCCATGGACAGCACATCTTGGCCCCCACAGTGACAAAAACACAGAATGCAACTACAATGGACATCAACTCCTGAGTCGATGTGCAGAGTACAATCTGGTCATCACCAACACTCTCTTTCAACATCGCCCCAGCCACACCCAGACCTGGTATCGGTGGAGTGACATGACAGTCTCATCCCAGATAGACTTCATCCTCACTAGGGCATCCAGGACAACCACAGTCCACGATGCACGGGCGATACCAAATGCCGGGCTGGACACAGACCAGTGCTGAAGAGTATGAGAGGGAAGAAAAATGGGAACCACAGTCGAAAGGTGCCACATGAGCCACAGATTAACTTACACAAACTCCGGAAGAACATGGACACACAAGAAGAGATAAAATGGAGAGTCACAGAAAGACTAGAGCAAGAAGACACAGGACAAGAGCGCAGAAGAAACATGGTATATCTTTAGAGACACACTCCTTGATTGCCTCAAGAACACATGTGGGACGAAGAGACATGGAAGAAGTCAGAGAAAAGCCACAAAGTGGTGGAATGACGAGGTGAAAGAGGCAGTATGGGAAAAGAAGAAACTCTACAAAGTATGGGTAAAATCACAGACACACAAAGACTATGTGAACTACAGACTAGCCAGAAGGAAGAGCAAGAGAGAGGTGAGACATGCAAAGGACGCCTTATGGAAGGCTTACGGACAGGAACTGAGTGAACTCTGCAAACGGTCACCAGGGAAGTTCTATAGGAGTGTCAGAGCCATGCGACTCAGAGACGAACCCTACAACCCCACCCCTGTGATAAACGATCAGGATGGAAACCCCATATATGAGGAGGACAAGATTAAACAGCAATGGGAGCAATACTTCAGAGATCTCCTCAACTGGGTTGACGAGAACAACAGTCACATCCAGTTCAACCCCAGCTACCCAGAGCACACGGAACCCAGCATACCAGAGGAAGAGGTACGGACAGCAGTGAAGACCAGTCCAAAGAACAAGGCTGCAGGGGTTGACGGGATCCCTGTAGAAGCCATCATCACAGCATGTGGCTAGACTGGCATTAGATGGCTCACTAGTATCTTCCAGAAAGTATGGGTGGAACAGTGTGTGCCGGAGGACTGGAGGAAATCGATTGTCATACCAATATGTAAGAAGAAAGGGAACAAGAAAGAATGCAGCACATACTGAGGCATCTCCCTCATCAGTCACACGGGTAAAATATTTGCAAAAATTCTTGAACAACGCACAAGAGCAATTGTAGATCCGATGCTCAGGGAAGCCCAGTTCGGATTTCGGAAAGGGAGGGGCTGCACGGACACAATTTTTGCACTCAGACAACTCTGTGAGAAGGCTTGCGAGGACCAAAAGCACCTCCGCCTTGTCTTTGTCGATCAGGAAAAAGCTTTCGATCGGGTAAACAGGAACAAACTTTGCCAGATTTTGGAACAGTACGGTGTAAAGGGCCAACTTCTAGAGAACATAAGAGCACTTTACCATAACAGTCAGAGTGCAGTACAAACACCAAATGGTCTCTCCAGCTGGTTCCAGATAAGGTCCGGAGTGAGACAAGGATGCGTACTCTCACCTCTACTGTTCATAGTGTACATGGATAAAATCACAAAGGAAGCTAACCCAGATCCAGAGTCCTTAAACGAACTGCTTTTTGCTGACGATCAAGGTATCCTGAACGAGAGCAAGGAGGAACTCCAGCACCACACAGATGAGCTAAACAGTGCATGCGATCATCACGAGATGAAGATCAGCATTGGGAAGACAGAATCCATGTCAGTTGGCCGCTGCCCAGAGAGACTGGAGATCACAGTTAATGGACAACTGCTCAAACAGACCACAGAGTTTAAATACCTGGGGAGCATCTTTACAGAGGATGGGAAATTAGACAGAGAGATAGAGACAAGAATAAAGAAAGCAAACTGTCAACTACCAGCTAGCACCTCTACTAAAGCACCCAAGTATTCCTATGAAGCCCAAGGCCAGAATGATCAATGCCATCTTCGTTCCAACACTCACATACCAGTGCCAAACCTAGACCCTGAACAGAGCACAGGAGAGAAAACACACAAGCTGTGAGATGAGGGTCCTGAGAAGAGCAGCTGGGAAGACAAGGAGAGACAGGTTGAGGAACGAAGTGGTTAGAGAGATGGTTGGAACCAAACCTGTCCTACAGTTCATCGCCAAGCAGAGAGTACAGTGGTTTGGTTACCTGACGAGAATGCCAACCACACAGCAGCCTTAAGAGCCTACACCGCCAGACACTCAGGTGTCAGGGCCAGAGGGAGACCACGCTGTAGATGGATAGAGGGAGTAGCAGAGACCCTCCGTGCATATGGCCTGACTCTCCAGGAGGCTACTCACCTGGCTGCAGAGAGACGTCTACATCTCCCCGCGACGCCCCCCCAGGCATAAGCAGAAGGATAAAGTAAAGTAAGTAAGTAAGAGGTGTGGTCTACTGTCCATGGGAGGAGGGGAGAGGGGCACTGTTCAGCAGCCTCACTGCCTGAGGGTACAGGCTTTGGGCCATTCTGGTTGTTCTAGCTGGTAAGGCCCTGTACCTTGTGCCTGAGGGCAGCAGGTGGAACAGGTGATGGGCCGGGTGGTGTTGGTCACGGAGGATGTTACACACTCTCTTCAGACAGCGGGAGGTGTAGATGGTACTGATCTCTGGTAGAGTGGTCCCCATGATTTTCCCCGCTGTTTTTACCACCCACTGGAGTGCCTGCTGTTTGGCCTTAGTGCAGCTGGAGAACCACACAAGAAAACCATACGTCAGAACACTGCTGATGGCACAGTTGTAAAAGTTCACCATCAGCTGTTTCTGGATCCCGGCATTCTTCAGTTGCCTTAGGTAGTAGAGCTGTTGCTGGGCCTTTCCTACCACTGAGGTGGTGTTGATGCCCTAGGACAGGTCCTCAGTGATGGTCACTCCCAAGAATTTGAAGTACATCACCCTCTCCACCGCCTCATTGCCAATAAAGAGTGGAGGGTGGTTGTTTTGTCTCTTCTTGTGGGGGTCCACAATCATCTCCTTGGTCTTCTTGATGTTCAGTATGAGATTATTACCCACACACCATGACGCTAGATGTTGCACTTCAGCCCTGTAATCTGTCTCATTATTGTTGTTGATAAGTCCGAGCACTGTGGTGTCATCAGTGAATTTAACAATGAGATTGGAAAGAGAAAAAGCAGAGCAGTCATGTGTGAACAGGGTGTAGAGCAGAGGGCTAAACACACACCCTTGGAGGGCCCCAGAATTGATTGAAAGGGTGGAGGAAGCGTGCTTGTCTACTCTCACCTTCTGTGTTCAGTTTGTCAGAAAGTCCACAATCCAATTGCACAGTGAGATGTTCAATCCAAAATGGTGTAGTTTGGCTTGGAGCTTGAAGGGCTGGATTGTATTAAAAGCTGAGCTGAAATCGACAAAGAGGAGCCTCACATAGGTGTTCTTCTGCTCGAGATGGTCCAATAGTGAATGGAGCACGATGGCAATAGCATCCTCAGTCCACCTGTTCTGTTTGTAAGCAAATTGGTATGGGTCAAGTGTTGGTGGTATTGCACCTTTAATGTGTTTGATGACCAGTCTCTCAAGGCATTTGGCAGGAATGGAGGTGAGTGCCACAGGTCTGTAATCATTCAGACATGTGACATTTGACTGCTTGGGGATGGGAACTATTGTAGCTGCCTTAAAGCAGGCAGGGACCCATGATGTGGACAGCGATGTATTGTAAATGGAGGTGAAGACATCTGTTAGCTCCACAGAACAATCTTTCAGCATGCGGCCCAGCACACCGTCCGGTCTGGCTGCTTTTCTGGTGTTGATGCTGTGGAGGACAGGTCTCACCTCATGAGAGCTCAAGACTGGAGCAGGGTCAGAAGAAGGGGGGGGGGGGGGGGGGCAGCACCGGGTCTGTGTTTTCCCTGTCAAAGCGGGCATAAAAATAGTTTAAATCCTCAGCTAAGGTGGCATCAGCTGAGGAAGATGTTACTGTTGCTTTGATCTTGTAGTCTGTGATGGCCCAGATGTCCTCCCATACCTGCCTGGGGTTTATAGAGTTATTGAAACAGCCTTCAATATGCCTCCTATGTTGTTGGTTGGCAGTATTGATACCTTTCCTCAGTGCAACCCTGGATCTGCTGTATGCCCCAGAGTCCCCAGAGCTAAGTGCCGCCATTTTCCTACATTATAACTGTAACAGATCAGCAATTAGAATGGTTTACTCCCCTAAAAGAAACTGAATTACTTTCATTAATCTCAGCATCAAAAGCCTCAACTTGGGTACTAGATCCCTTACCTACACGTCTATTCAAACAGATAATACCTGAAGTAATTGAACCGCTTCTAAAAATAATAAATTCTTCTCTTAGGATTGGCTATGTACCCAAATCCTTTAAACTAGCAGTTATCAAACCCCTGATTAAAAAACCTGACCTTGATCCCTGTCAGCTGTCCAATTATAGGCCAATATCAAACCTCCCCTATATCTCCAAGATCCGTGAAAAAGCTGTGGCACAGTACAGGGAGTGCAGAATTATTAGGCAAATGAGTATGTTGACCACATTACCCTCTCTATGCATGTTGGCCTACTCCAAGCTGCATAGGCTTGAAAGCCTCCTACCAATTAAGCATACCAGGTGATGTGCATCTCTGTAATGAAAAGGGGTGTGGTCTAATGACATCAACACCCTATATCAGGTGTGCAAAATTATTAGGCAACTTCCTTTCCTTTGGCAAAATGGGTTAGAAGAGGGATTTGACGGACTCAGAAAAGTCAAAAATAGTGACATATATTGCAAAGGGATGGAGCACTCTTAAAATTGCCCAGCTTTTGAAGTGTGACCATCGAACAATCAAGCACTTCATTCAAAATAGTCAACAGGGTCGCAAGAAGCGCGTTGAAAAAAAAAGGCGCAAACTAACTGCCCGTGAACTGAGGAAAGTCAAGCGTGAAGCTGCCAAGATGCCACTCGCCACCAGTTTTGCCATATTTCAGAGCTGCAACATCACTGGAGTGTCAAAAAGCACAAGGTGTGCAATACTCAGGGACACGGCCAAGGTAACAAAGGCTGAAAAATGACCACCACTGAACAAGACACACAAGATGAAACGTCAAGACTGGGCCAAGAAGTATCACAAGACTGATTTTTCTAAGGTCTTATGGACAGATGAAATGAGAGTGAGTCTTGATGGGCCAGATGGATGGGCTCGTGGCTGGATCAGCAAAGGGCAGAGAGCTCCAGTCCGACTCAGACGCCAGCAAGGTGGAGGTGGGGTACTGGTATGGGCTGGTATCATCAAAGATGAGCTTGTGGGACCTTTTCGGGTTGAGGATGGCGTCAAGCTCAACTCCCAGTCCTATTGTCAGTTTTTGGAAGACACCTTCTTCAAGCAGTGGTACAGGAAGAAGTCAGCATCCTTCAAGAAAAACATGATTTTCATGCAGGACAATGCTCCATCACACGCATCCAAGTACTCCACAGCATGGCTGGCCAGAAAGGGTCTAAAGGAAGAAAGATTAATGACGTGGCCTCCTTGTTCACCTGATCTGAACCCCATAGAAAACCTGTGGTCCCTCACCAAATGTGAGATCTACAAGGAGGGGAAACAGTACACATCTCTGAACAGTGTCTGGGAGGCTGTGGTTGCTGCTGCACGCAATGTTGATCGCAAACAGATCAAAACACTGACCGAATCCATGGATGGCAGGCTTTTGAGTGTCCTTGTAAAGAAAGGCGGCTATATTAGTCACTGATTTGTTTTTTTTTTTTTTGAATGCCAGCAATGTACATTAGTGAATGTTGAGTTGTTATATTGGTTTCCCTGGTGAAAATAAATGAGTAAAATGGGTATATGTTTGTTTTTTGTTAAGTTGCCTAATAATTATGCACAGTTATTGTCACCTGCACACACAGATATCCTCCTAAGATAGCTAAAACTAAGAAAGCCCTACTCCAACTTCCAAAAATACTCAGCTTTGATATTTATGAGTCTTTTGGGTTCATCAAGAACATAGTTGTTTTTCAATAATAAAACTAATCCTCAAAAATACAACTTGCCTAATAATTCTGCACTCCCTGAAGTTATGCTCATATTTACATAGGAATAACATCCATGAAATGTATCAGTCTGGATTTAGACCTAATCACAGCACAGAAACAGCTCTGGTTAAAGCAGTAAATGACCTACTGTTGGCGTCTGATCAGGGCTGTGTCTCACTGCTTGTATTGCTTGACCTCAGTGCAGCATTTGATACCATTGACCATTCCATTCTTCTGGATACACTAGAAAATGTTGTGGGAATTAAGGGAACAGCCCTCTCCTGGCTCAGGTCTTATTTACCTGATCGTTATCAATATGTTGATATAAATGGTGATATTTCTTGACGTACTGAGGTAAAGTTTGGTATTCCACAAGGTTCTGTCTTGGGTCCACCGCTTTTTTCTTTATATATGTTACCTCTGGGTAATATTATTCATGAACATTGTATTAGTTTCCACTGTTATGCTAATGACACACAGTGGTATGTTTCTGCAAAACCTGATGAGAGACACCAGCTTAATAGAATTGAGGAATGTGTGAAGAACATTAGACACTGGATGCTTAATAACTTCCTTCTGCTTAACTCTGACAAGACTGAAGTACTTGTACTCGGACCACATGAAGCTAGAAGTAAGTTTTCTGATTCCACAGTAACTCTGGATGGCCTTTCTGTTTCTTCACATGCAGCAGTAAAAGACCTCGGAGTGATTATTGACCCCCAGTCTTTCATTTGAAACTCACATTGATAACATTACCCAGATAGCTTTCTTTCATCTCAGAAATATTGCTAAGATAAGAAATTTAATGTTACTACATGATGCGGAAAAAAACTAGTTCATGCTTTTGTTCCCTCCAGGTTGGATTATTGTAATGCCTTACTGTCTGGATGTTCCAATAAGTGCATAAACAAGCTCCAGTTAGTTCAAAATGCAGCAGCAAGAGTCTTTACTAGAACTAGAAAATATGACCACATCACCCCTGTCTTATCCACACTGCATTGGCTCCCAATTAAATTTCGTATTGATTATAAAATACTACTGTGGCAGCGGGGGTGTGGTCAAGCATCGGTCTGTGACCGGAGGGCGGAGTCAGGGAAGGTAAGTGGCAGAATCACTACACCTGTCATTAATTAATGTGTTTGTGTGTCTTCCCAGTGACCACGCCCTATTTAAGGAGAGAGAGCGAGAGCAGAGGGAGCTCTCTCCCCACCCAGATGACTGATGTGTGTGCGTGTGTCTCAGTGTATGAAAGAGTAAATATATAAGCTGAAAAGCTAAATAAAAAGAGTTTTGTGAACTCAGTTCTGGCCTGCCGTCCTTCTGCGCTCCACCCACCTATATGAACTGTTACAGTGGTGCCAAAACCTGGGATGAGCATAGAAGAGAACAACCCCATGGAGTCCTCCCCCTTCGCAGACCTGATCCACGCCCTCACCACGGCCCAACAGAGCCAGCACCAGGCACTGCTCACCCTCCGAAAGGAGCAAGAACAACAGTTCGAGGCCCTGGTGCTGGCGCAACAGGAAGATCGTCGGGCGTTCCAGCACCTCCTCGCGTCGGCGGGGTCTACCAATGCTCCCACCGCAGGCCCATCCCCCCTCACCCTAACAAAGATGGGCCCGCAGGACGACCCCGAGGCATTCATCACGCTCTTTGAGCAAGTCGCGGAGACCTCAGGGTGGCCAATGGATCAGCGTGCGGCGCGCCTCCTCCCCCTGCTAATGGGAGAGGAGCAGCTGGCCGCGCTACAGCTCCCCACCAACCGCCGGCTGGCCTACGTGGACCTTCGCCGGGCTGTCCTCCAGCGTGTGGGGCGCACCCCCAAGCAGCAGCGTCAGCGCTTCCGCGCTTTGCGCTTGGAGGAAGTCGGCCAGCTATTCGCGTTTGGCCAGCAACTCCAGGATGCCTGCTGGCAGTGGTTGAGGGGTGACAACTGCGACACCGAGGGACTCATCGACCAGGTGGTACTGGAACAGTTCATCACACGTTTACCAGCAAGAACCACAGAGTGGGTCCAGTGCCACCGCCCGGCGTCGCTGGATCAGGCAATCGAGCTGGCGGAGGACCATTTGGCGGCTGTCCTGACGGTGGGACAGCAGACGACCTCTTCTCTTCTCTCTCCCCTCCTCCTGTGTCTCCTCCTTGCCCCATTCTCCCACCGCAGAGACGGGGGCCGGCACCACCCCAGCCGGCCTGCCGCACCCGCGGTGCCCTTCCGTTTCTCCCTTCTGTGTCTGTCTCTCCCTCCCCTCAGGTGAATGAGCCCCAGAGCACTAGTGCAGAGAGGAAGCCCGGGCCAGTTTGCTGGCGCTGCGGGGAGCCGGGCCACCTCCAACAGCAGTGCTCGGTAACGGAGGTGGGCACGGTGGTTCGGATCCCCGATGCGCCAGGAGCCACCCCTGATCAGGCTGGAGCATATCGCATACTGGTGAGTATCCAAGGGGATACATATCAGGCGTTGGTGGATTCTGGCTGTAATCAGACCTCAAGCCACCAAAGCCTGGTGCAAGACAAGGCATTGGGGGGAGCACAATTGGTGAAGGTGTTGTGTGTGCACGGGGATGTTCACAACTACCCTTTAGTGTCAGTTCACATTCTTTTTCGAGGGGAAAGAATTATAGTGAAGGAGCCGCCAGCCCCTCCTCTCTCTGTTGGGGAATCCCACGTGGATTTCCCATTAGAGCAGTCGCGAGACGAGACTCTGCGGCATGCATTTGACCAAGTGAGAGTAATCGATGGTCAAATGCTCCAGCCAAATGCCACCTCGTCCTTCCCCTACTTCGCAATTATGAAGGATAGATTATACCGAGTGACGCAGGACACTCAAACTAAAGAGCGAATCACGCAGCTTTTGATTCCGAAGAGCTGCCAGGAATTGGTATTCCAGGCGGCTCACTTTAATCCCATGGCTGGACACTTAGGGCAGGATAAGACACTAGCCCGAATAATGGCCCAATTCTATTGGCTGGGGATTCGCGGCGATGTCCGTAGGTGGTGTACTGCGTGCTACGAATGCCAGTTAGTAAATCCAGCAACCATTCCAAAAGCGCCTTTGCACCCTCTACCGTTAATCGAGACCCAGTTTGAAAGAATTGGGATGGATCTCGTTGGGCCATTAGATCGGTCAACACGAGTGTACCGCTTTATATTAGTTCTGGTGGACTATGCAACTCGATACCCGGAAGCAGTGCCTCTTCGCAATATCTCAGCACGCAGTATTGCGGAGGCACTCTTCCGCGTCATCTCCCAAGTTGGAATCCCGAAAGAGATTCTGACTGATCAAGGCACCTCGTTTATGTCATGAACACTGAACGAACTGTATGGGTTATTAGGTATTAAGCCGATCCACACCAGCGTGTATCACCCACAAACGGACGGTTTAGTTGAACGGTTTAATAGCACCCTCAAGAACATAATTAAAAAAATCGTAGGTGAGGATGCACGTAACTGGGATAAATGGCTCGAACCCTTATTTGTAGTGTGAGAGGTCCCCCAAGCCTCCATGGGGTTCTCCCCGTTTGAATTATTATATGGGCGTAAGCTGCGCGGCATTTTAGATGTGCTGCGAGAAAATTGGGAGGAGGGACCTTCACCAAGTAAAAATGAAATTCAATATGTTATTGACCTGCGTGCAAAACTCCACACACTCACACACCTAACCCAGGAATTTGTGGCAGGCCCAGGAATGGCAAACCTGCCTGTACGACAAGGGTACGCGCCTTAGGGAGTTTGCACCGGGAGATAAAGTACTCGTACTGTTGCCCACATCGAGCTCTAAATTAGTCGCCAAGTGGCAAGGACCCTTTGAGGTCACACGGCGAGTCGGGGATGTCGACTATGAGGTGAGGCGAACGGACAGGGGTGGGGCGCTACAGATTTACCACCTCAATCTGCTCAAACTCTGGAACGAGGAGGTCTCTGTGGCGTTGGTGTCGCTGGTTCCAGAGAAGGCGGAGCAGGGGCCGGAGGTTCACAAAGGAACAGAAGCATCACGTACCTCTCCAGTCCCCTGTGGAGACCACCTCTCCCCCGACCCAACTCGTGGAGGGTGCCCAGTTGCAGACCGAGTTTTCGGATGTGTTCTCGCCCCTGCCCGGCCGCACCAACCTCATAGAGCACCACATTGAGATGCCCCCGGGGGTGGTAGTGCGTAGCCACCCTTACAGGTTACCCGAGCACAAGAAAAAAGTGGTTCGGGAAGAACTCGAGGCCATGCTCGAAATGGGCATCATTGAGGAGTTTGGGGCGCCCGCTACGTTTCAGCGGCTGATGGATAGGGTTCTCCGCCCCCACGCTACCTATGCGGCCGCCTACCTCGACGACATTATTATCTATAGTAATGACTGGCTGAGGCACCTCGAATATCTGAGGGCCGTCCTTAAGTCGCTGAGGCGAGTGGGTCTCACAGCCAACCCAAAGAAGTGTGCGATTGGGCGGGTGGAAGTACGGTATCTGGGCTTCCACTTGGGCAACGGGCAGGTGCGTCCCCAAATTAACAAGACAGAAGCAATTGCGGCCTGCCCGAGGCCCAAGACCAAAAAGGGGGTGAGACAGTTCCTGGGGCTGGCTGGCTATTATCATAGGTTTATACCTAATTATTCGGACGTCACCAGCCCGCTGACTGATCTCACTAAAAAGGGGGCACCAGATCCGGTCCAGTGGACGGAGCAATGCCAGCGGGCTTTTTCTAAGGTAAAGGCTGCACTGTGTGGGGGGCTACTTTTACACTCCCCTGACTTTAACCTTCCCTTTATGTTACAGACGGATGCGTCGGACAGAGGGCTGGGGGCCGTTTTGTCCCAGGAGGTGGAGGATCACCCAGTACTGTATATCAGTTGTAAGCTGTCGGTGCGTGAGGGGCACTACAGCATAATTGAGAAGGACTGCCTGGCGATCAAGTGGGCAGTCCTCGCCCTCTGTTATTACCTGCTGGGATGCCCTTTCACCCTCTGTTCGGACCACGCGTCCCTCCAGTGGCTCCACCGCATGAAGGATGCCAATGCGCGGATCACCCATTGGTATCTGGCACTCCAACCCTTTAACTTCAAGGTGATCCACAGGCCGGGGGCACAGATGGTCATGGCGGACAGCCGCCCGGCCTGAGTCGGGCGGTGGGGGTATGTGGCAGCGGGGGCGTGGTCAAGCATCGGTCTGTGACCGGAGGGCGGAGTCAGGGAAGGTAAGTGGCAGAATCACTACACCTGTCATTAATGTGTTTGTGTGTCTTCCCAGTGACCGCACCCTATTTAAGGAGAGAGAGTGAGAGCAGAGGGAGCTCTCTCCCCACCCAGACGACTGATGTGTGTGCGTGTGTCTGAGTGTATGAAAGAGTAAATATATAAGCTGAAAGCTAAATAAAAAGGAGTTTTGTGAACTCAGTTCTGGCCTGCCGTCCTTCTGTGCTCCACCCACCTATACGAACTGTTACAACTACTATTGACTTTGAAAGCACTGAATGGTCTCACATCACAGTACCTGAGTGAATTTCTGCTCCTCTATGACCCACCACGCCTACTTAGATCAAAAGGTGCAGGCTATCTGCTGGTACCTCCCATAGTGAAGGCTACATCAGGGGGCGGAGCCTTTTCTTACAAAGCCCCACAGTTATGGAACAGCCTTCCAAGTAGTGTTCAGGAATCAGATACAGTCTCAGTGTTTAAGTCTAGGCTGAAACCATACACTACCATTCAAAAGTTTTGGGTCACCCAGACAATTTTTTTTTCCATGAAAAGTCACACTTTTATTTACCACCATAAGTTGTAAAATGAATAGAAAATATAGTCAAGACATTTTTCTGACCATTTTGAGCATTTAATCGACCCCACAAATGTGATGCTCCAGAAACTCAATCTGCTCAAAGGAAGGTCAGTTTTATAGCTTCTCTAAAGAGCTAAACTGTTTTCAGCTGTGCTAACATGATTGTACAAGGGTTTTCTAATCATCCATTAGCCTTCTGAGGCAATGAGCAAACACATTGTACCATTAGAACACTGGAGTGAGAGTTGCTGGAAATGGGCCTCTATACACCTATGTAGATATTGCACCAAAAACCAGACATTTGCAGCGAGAATAGTCATTTACCACATTAGCAATGTATATAGAGTGTATTTCTGATTAGTTTAAAGTGATCTTCATTGAAAAGAACAGTGCTTTTCTTTCAAAAATAAGGACATTTCAAAGTGACCCCAAACCTTTGAACGGTAGTGTATCTGTTTAGTCAAGCCTTTTGTTAATGGTGTTTATGAGGTAAAGGTGTAGATCTGGAGGATCCTCAGACAGAGTGTTTTGGTAAACTGGGATGTATGGATGCTGTCAGTCCCCACTTGCTTGCTCACTCGAGTTTGTTGACGGTGTAGTGGCTGGTGCCCTGTGTCCGGTTGGAGTCTCATCGCTTCGCTCCTGTGGAGGGTGGCCCCATGTGGACAGTTGGGGGTCACGCCTGGAGGATGCTCTAGACTCTTGCAGTGGTGCTTTTGTGGCTGGGGACTGCAGTTGACTTGCTTACTTTAGGACTGCAGTTGTTGCCAATGGTTTTGCGCTCAGGTTTCCGTTGGTGGAGGGGGTTTATAGCATCAACAAAGCTGACTTTATGTTAGGACTGTTAATGTTATAGTCATGTTGTCTGTTGTTACCTGGATGGGGATGGGTTCCCTTTTGAGTCTGGTTCCTCTCGAGGTTTCATCCTCATGTCATCTGAGGGAGTTTTTCCTTACCACCGTCACCACAGGCGTGCTTGTTTGGGATAGACTAGGGATAAAATTAGCTCATATTTTAAGTCGTTCAAATTCTGTAAAGTTACTTTGCGACAATGTTTATTGTTAAAAGCGCTATACAAATAAACTTGACTTGACTTTCAGGAAATGCACCTTCCAAGAGCAATCCTATTCAGCCATGCACTAGAAGAAGGAAATTGGAGGGTCTTGGATGCAGATCACGAATGCAAAATTCCAAGTTCCTTCTACTTAATACTGGCTTCCTTTGCATTCTTTGTCTCATCCTGGGACTTGACCATGTCTCAGTAAAATAAACAAACAAATTAATAAATAAGTAAATAAATGAATGACTGATAAACTTTAAGTCTTCTGGGGAAATGCTGATTTTTTTAAAATATTTCCTTTTATTGTGAAGGATAATTTTTATATCCAATTTATCATAGAATTAACTGAGATGAGGCTGAACTGGCTGCATCAACTGCTAAACTGGCTGTATTGCAGGCCTCAGATCTGTAAAGTTCTTCTCAAACACCCTCAGATGGCATGAACTCCTATTTCGAAAGGGAAAAACGGAAATGGCAATCCATCAACGTCTTAAATCCTTTTGTGAAGGAATACAATCTGTGATTTTGGAAGCCAACAAAACAAATCAGTGCGATGAAGGGATCATTTCCATCTAATGACCCACAATTACCAGATGTGCAAAGAAAGGAAATGGAACAGTGGTCTGAGGCTGCCTCAAAGCAGTGGGACAATCCCAATGAGCAACAGCAAGAAACCAATACTATGGGAACATAGCAAATTTGTCGCCAGCCAACAATGGCACCAATGGAGGGTGAGCAGAGGCAATTCTCATATCAGCAAAGTGGTCAATATTCATCTAGTGACCTCCTTACCATCATGCATAGACAAAACGACATAACTGCATCTTTAGTGCGACAACAGTACATTGTCCCTGCCACCCCAAGAAATTCCCATATTTGAAAGGAATCCACTCCAGTAAAGGGCATTTATCAAAGCCTCTGAACAAGGAATGGAGCAAAAAGCAGGAAAGGCAGACTGCTTGTACCATTTGGAGCAGTTTACAAGAGGACGACCACAAGAACTAGTGCACAGCTGTCAGCAGATAGCTCCTGAGTGAGGCTACAGTGCTCAGCGAAAATGAGTACACCCCCTTTGAAAAGTAACATTTTAAACAATATCTCAATGAACACAAACAATTTCCAAAATGTTGACGAGACAAAGTTTTATATAACATCTGTTTAACTTATAACGTGAAAGTAAGGTTAATAATATAACTTAGATTACACTTTTTTTCAGTTTTACTCAAATTAGGGTGGTGCAAAAATGAGTACACCCCACAACAAAAACTACATCTAGTACTTTGTATGGCCTCCATGATTTTTAATGACAGCACCAAATCTTCTAGGCATGGAATGAAAAAGTTGGCGACATTTTGCAACATCAATATTTTTCCATTCTTCAACAATGACCTCTTTTAGTGACTGGATGCTGGATGGAGAGTGATGCTCAACTTGTCTCTTCAGAATTCCCCATAGGTGTTTGATTGGGTTCAGATCAGGAGACATACTTGGCCACTGAATCACTTTCACCCTGTTTTTCAGAAATCCAACAGTGGCCTTAGATGTGTGTTTAGTCATGTTGGAAAAGTGCATGACAACCAAGGGCACAGAGTGATGGTAGCATCTTCTCTTTCAGTATAGAGCAATACGTCTGTGAATTCATGATGCCATCAATGAAATGCAGCTTCCCGACACCAGCAGCACTCATGCAGCCCCACATAAGGACACTGCCACCACCATGTTTCACTGTAGGCACCATGCATTTTTCTTTGTATTCCTCACCTTTGCAACGCCATACAGTTTTGAAGCCATCAGTTCCAAAAACATTTATCTTGTTCTCCTCACTCCAGAGTATAGAGTCCCAGTAGTCTTCATCTTTGTCAGCATGGGCCCTGGCAAAATCTAGGCGGGCTTTTTTATGCCTGGGCTTTAGGAGAGGCTTCTTTCATGGACGGCATCCATGCATGCCATTCCTCTGTAGTGTACACCGTATTGTGTCATGGGAAATAGTCACCCCAGTTTGGCTTTCTACTTCTTTAGATAACTGCAGTGAACTTGCATGCCAATTTTCTTCAACCCTTCTCATCAGAAGACGCTCCTGTCAAGGTGTTAACTTCCATAGATGACCTGGATGTCTCTGTGAGATGGTTGCAGTTCCATCTTTCTTAAATTTTTGTACCACTTTTTCTACAGTATACTGACTGATAAGTAAAGCTTTGCTGATCTTCTTGTAGCCTTCACCTTTGTGGTGTAAAGAAATTATTTTTGGGGGGGAATTCTGAAGAGACAAGTTGAGCATCCATCTTGAAAAGAAGTTGTTTCATGGTGGCAGACACAAAGGGTTTGGGACATAAAAGCTGGCTTGACCAAAAGGAGCCTTCTGTTGAGACAGTCTGTGCATGTTAGTTTGGAAGCTGCAAATGAAGGATTCACAGGTTCCACTGAGATTTGAACTCAGATCACTGGATTCAGAGTGCTAACCATTACACTATGGAACCAAAGTCAAACAGTGTGATTGTTTTAACCATCAAATTACTGGCATTGACCTGGCAAAAAAAAAAAAAAAGCACAGACCAAGATGTACACAAGCCACAGTCCTTGATGCTGAAATCTGGGCTTGAGCCAAAGATGCTTAGATTTTCAGTCTAACACACTCCCAGCGGAGCTATTTCAGCAACTCCTGGGGCAATTACATCATGACTCTATCCAAACAGCTGGATACAAAATTTGTCCCTTGTCAAATACAAACAGCAAGCCGAAATTTTGTTTTGAGATTACATTAGAATATGTTACAGGCATTTAGCAGGTGCTCTTATGGGACTGTGGTCACAACAGATCCAGTTCGAATCTGCGTGACAGCACTGCTTTTTCCAGGTCACTCTTGAATGCTGGATCAGTGGCAAATATCGATGGACAAAAAGTGTTTGCCCATCAAGTGGGCGGTCCTCACTCTCCGGTACTACCTGCTCGGACACCCGTTCACCTTCTGTTCTGACCAGTGGGACCACCGCGTGGATCACTCTGGGTATCACCCTTCAGCACTTTAAATTCAATTTGGCCAGGCCGGGGGCTACATATGGTGGTGGCAGATTACCTCTCCTGCCAGGTAATGCCAGGAAAATGACAAAAGGGAGGTCATCAAGATCAATTTCCATTGACCTTCTCAGGGCTCCGAACCGGGCTTTTAGCCTACCAAACGCACATTCTATTACCATCCGTGCATGGCCCAAAGACAGTCCGAAGTACTGCTCTTGGGCAGTACTCCCCCCATTGGTGTATTCTTTGATCAGATATGGGAGCAGTGGATACGCGGGGTCGCCCAGTAGGTAAATTGGTATGGCCTCTTCATCAATAATTTGCCTGGGACAGGGTGGAATATTTCCATTTTTCAGGTATGTGTTTAGATTAGAATTTGCAAACATACGAGCATCATGGACGCTCCCCAGCCATTTATTTTAACATGATGGTGGCGCTGGTAATGGCGACAGGCAGCAGCAGCGGTGTGTGAGCGTATGAATGTCAGTGCGCATTTTTGTAAGCTCTAACCTCCTTGTTTTTTGTCTTTATCATCATTACTAACAAGTTCGGACTATTGTTACTATTACCTGCAACAATTACAATGACTTACCGCGGTATGTTGGGCCTTCTATTTCTCATCACTTTCTTCTGCCACCTGCTGAGTGGATTATGTGACCACTGAGGGCCTCTCCAATATGGCCGCAATTTTCTGCTGCTTCTGCGGGACAACAACGCTGGCAGTGTGGATCCCTCATCCACCTTCCCCGCGGAGATCATCCGTCCAGTATACATCAGCAGTAACTAGGGCTGGGGTCCCAAGCCACTGAGGAAGAGGGGGAGACGGGGTAGTGTGCGCCAGAGACTGAAGAGGCAAGGCCACCGCCGGATTCCTCTGCCCACTGTCATCTTAGCCAATGTCCTTTTCACTTCGCAACAAGATTGACGAGCTCCAGGCAAATGTCAAGTTTTCACCTGAGTATAAGAACGCTTGTCTCCTTGCCTTGACTGAGACATGGCTCAAAGATCATGACCCTCAGTCTGATTTGGAGATCGATAGCTTTGGAGATCGATAGCTTTGGGGAGCCTGTTCGCTTGGACAGAGATCCCTCGGTGACAGGTAAATCACTGGGGGGAGGCTTATGTCTCTATGTTAATAAGAACTGGTGCAGCATGGTGATAATCAGAGAATCACTATGTCACTTCGTCCAGTTTATTTACCAAGGGAATTTCCACAGTTATTTGTAACACTTGTCTCCATTCACCCGAAAGTTAATGCCGAGTTAGCAACCCAGGTTATAGTCAAGGCGGTGCAGTGGCTACAAGGGATTTCCCCGGATGCACCGGTCCTGGTCATGGGTGATTTTAACCATTGTCAACCAGGGAAGTCCCTGTGGAATGTTTACCAGTATGTGACTTGTCCGACTCGCCATGGAAAATGTCTGGACCTCTGTTACGGTTCTGTGAAGGGTGCTTACAAGTCCTTGCACAGAGCCCCACTTGGTTTGTCAGATCACAATGCCATGTATTTACTTCCGTCCTATAAACCAGTCCTGAAAGAACACAAGCCAGTGAAACGTTTGGTTCCAGTTTGGTCGGAGGAATCAATCCAAAGTCTACAGGACTGCTACAGCTGTACAGACTGGGCCTTGTTTAAGGAGGTCTGTACTGATCTAAATGATCTCACAGAGACTGTGTCAGCATATGTAATCTTCTGTGAGGACTTGGTTATTCCACTCAAACAGGTTTCTTTCTTTCCGAACAACAAACCATGGATTTCCAAATCAGTTAAAAACTTAATAAATCAGCGTAACTTGTTCTTATCAGGGGGACACTACTAAGTATGGAGAGCTACAAAAACAAGTTAAGAAAGAACTTAAGCTCGCCAAGTGTAGCTATAAAGATAGAGTGGAGAACCTGCTTTGTGCCGGTCGCTCCCGCCCTGCATGGGAGGGGTGAAATCCATGATGGGTATGAAAACCAAAAAAATGTTCTATTTCCCATGGCAGCATGTCTGACAATGAACTGAATGTTTTTTATAACCATTTTAATACACACAACTTTGCAGTGGAACAATCCCATTTTAAGGCTGTGACAGCGGACCAAAATCCCGTCCACATTGAGGAGGGTATTGTCCGGAGACTTTTCCAAGGTGTGAAGGAGAGGAAAAGTCCAGGCCCTGATGGTATCAGTGGCCACTTACTCAAGAATTGTGCACATCAGTTGTCTAATATTTTTTGCAATATTTTTAGATGCTCCCTCCATCTCAATAAGGTCCCTTGCTCATGGAAAGATTCCATTATTGTCCTCGTCCCTAAAAACAGAGCTCCAAAACAGCTGAATGACTACAGGCCCGTTGCCCTTACATCCCTTGTTATGAAGTCATTTGAGAAGATAGTTAAGAATGCACTATTATCCACTGTGAAAACCGGCTTGGACCCATTGCAATTCACCTATAGGCCAGGTAGAGGGGTGGACGATGCTATATGCACTGTACTGAACTTGGTGCTCTCACACCTTGAGGCAGCTAACACCTTTGCACGTCTTGTTTTTATTGATTTTTCCTCTGCTTTTAACTGTATCCAGCCACATATTTTAACTAATAGGTTAAAGAACACACAACATTGACCCTGGTCTTATTTCTTGGTTGATGGATTTTTTAACTGCCAGATCCCAACGTGTCAGGGTCAACGATGTTTTATCTGATGCTCTGCTCTCCACTGGTTCACCGCAGGGTTGTGTTCTCTCCCCCCTTTTATTTGTTTTATACACAAATTTATGTCAAAGCCAGCACACAGGACGGCATATTTTAAAGTTTGCTGACGACTCTGTTATTGTGTCTCTTTTAAAGTCAGATGATCCTGATCATGGCTCAGTGGTGTCTGATTTTATTAACTGGTGTAAGTCATCCTTTTTAGACATAAACGTCAGCAAAACTAAAGAAATGATCATTGATTTTAGAAAAAACAAAGATGTCATCTCCCCTGTATATATTAGTGATCAGGTAGTTGAAGTTGTGGAGGAGTATAAATACTTGGGTACCATAATCGACTACAGATTTACTTTTGGCAAACGTGGACACTGTATGCAAGAAAGCTCACCAACGTATGCATTTTTATCATAAACTGAGGAATTTTAACATGGACAGCAGTTTTATGAGAATGTTTTACAGTTGTTTTATTGAATCTGTTCTTACTTTTTCTTTTATCTGCTGGGTTGGGTTGCTGACACAGAAAAACAAGAACCGTATTTTTAACATTATCAGTCTCTGTAGCAAAATTGCCAAATACTCCCCTGAACAATATCTCCACTCTCCATAAAATCAGGTCACTCAAAAAAGCACAGGCAATTTTAGCTGACCCCAGTCACCCCCTGTTCTCAGAGTTCTCCTTTTTACCATCCGGACACAGATTTGTTTTAAAAAGGTTGTAGAACCAACAGATTCAAAAACTCATTTTTACCTGCTGTAACCATCCTTTTAAACACTTCTTGATGAATGTTTTTATTGTTCTAATTATTTATGGTTGGTTTATGTCTTGATTGTGACTGTATTTATTGTTGGTGCGTGTTTTTTTCTGCTGGCTGCAAAATGAATTGCCCTCAGGGGACATTAAAAATACCTTGAACCTTTCACCACCACGTCCATGAATGTATATTTGTAGTCGCAGGTAGCTTGAATATTTAAAGTATACCTGCCTTTCCTGTTAATGTAATCTGTGGAATTGGCTGAAGGTTGTTTTATCTCTATGTGTGCGCGCCCTCTACAGCACCTTGACACTGGGGGAGGCCATGCGCTTGCTGAAATCCGTGCACAAGCTGTTGGACAGCAGTTTCTGTTGTCGGCAGTCGTATGTACTTAGGACCAAGATGCACAGTAATCACTTTACACACTTCTCTGATTATTATGGAAACCATCGACCTAGAGAGCCCAAATGTATTTACCGTTTTCCGTATTCTACCCTCATCAGCTAAATAATATAGGGTGCAGGCTACTTTTGTCAATACACTGACTGGGCTCCGCATGACAGTCGTCTGGCCTTCAATGTAGGGATGCAGTAACTCTGCAAGCGAGAGCAGCAATGACTGCGACATTCGGAAGCTCTCGTGCCATTCCTCCAGGAGAACAACTTCATTTGTGAAGTTTAGCCACCAGGCAGCAGTTCACCCGGGTCAGATCCAAAAGCGGTGGCGACGTTGGTAAGCAGCAAGCCTTTGTCTTGGTGGTAGAAAAAGTGCCTGAAAAACTGCGACCCTCCTTGCAGTCCTTCTCCTCTGCTCCTCATAAAGCAGTTGTAGTCCTATTTGCAAATGCAAACAAGCCAAAAGTGTTTGCAAATATGTAAAAAGGACGACCACCCATGTTGCATCCATGAGACCATCAAACCAAAACATTGAGCACCTGACACAAATATTGTTCTGTGACGCATATCGTGACGTCGAGAAAACCTAAAACTCCGTTTTCCTCTATTTACACGCAGGCATGAAAACAGAGTTTTCAAAGAAATCCGTTTTCAGTGACTGAAACTCTGTTTACGTGTAAATGAGAGGTGCAACTGCATAAATAAACATGCGTCTTCATAGATATTCGGCTTTGTGTAAACACACCATGAGAATGCGTGTCACTTTATAGCTCTGCGGAACACTGGGAGCTGTTTGAGATGCGCTATCCTGGGGTTTAATATTGAAGGCACGTTCACGCTGTCCCTCTTCTTCCTCATCACCCGCTTCCTCCTTTTCATCACTTTGTTTGCACTGAACCCATTTTATAATGCCATCCAAGAAGTCTTTGTAAAACTGAAATTTTGGTTTGTACCAGTCTGTATGATCGGCCTCTCTTTCATAGTCCTCTTTTATCAATCTCTGTACTGATGCTTGCAAGTTATTAAACTCAATGAAAAATCCCTCAAATAACTTAATTTGTTTCTCAACAGTTTCTTTATCTTGGCCGGATCCAATAAGGCTGTTGATTTCGTTACGTTTATGTGTTAGAACACCAAGCTTCCCTCTGCGTGTTGCAATTAACTTAAACAGTTGTCGTTCATTTGAGAAATCCTGGTCTTCAGTCTCTTCCTCAGTCATATTGAAACTTAACTCAAAAGCTTTAAACACAAAAGTTCATGACTAACTTAAAAAGGTTGAACACAGCGCAGTAGGAAAGGCGAAAGGCAGTGCGCGCACAGGCCGGTTCAGTTTGTAAAGTGCGCGCAGCGGCTCGAGTTCAAATGTGAGCACGGCGGCCTGTTCAGCAGTTCAGCCTCATTCTCACCAACCAGAAAAGTCAGTCAATCCTACAAGCACGTAAATCCACATCCACGAACTCCCGACAAGTAATCCACAAGCTTGCAACAACGCAGCTTCCAATCTTCCAAGTATCCAAAGCAATATTTGAATTTCCACTGCAGTTGCCCAAACTATCGCAACGCTTCCAAACTGTGGTTTTCCAACTTGCAGGAGATTTTCGTACTTCAGACTGGGTTTTCCAACTTTAGGCCAGTTTTTCAATGATGCAATGTCTTCTTATAAGATACTAGATGCCAGTCAGAGATTTCAATAGTAGTTGTTGTTTTATTCCAAATGTAAATTAAGTAGTAAACAAAACAGTTCTTAAAGTCCATGAAACTAAACTTCACGCAAAAGAAAACGATAAGCAAACAAGCGATTGAAAAAACCGTGTGCCTGCTGGCATCTCCAAGCTTCTAAACTTTCCATACACCCTTGAGCACTCACGCGCACTCCGCTAATTTGCGCAGGTGAACCAATTAACCCTTTCATGTACCAGGCTCCACTTAAGGCCAAGACCAACAACTCATATCATCTCTAGCTGCTTTATCCTGTTCTGCAGGGTCGCAGGCAAGCTGGAGCCTATGTTGCAACAGAAGGCTTGGTTCGTCTTAGAAATGGTCAATGCACGACATAGGGGATGGCGTACGAATCCCCAAGAACGTCACAAGAAACTAAATTGCTATAGAGCATAATTTTTTGACACTGAATTTTCCTGATTCAGGGATTATTCTTTTGAGTACAAATTCCAACTCTGGACCCACCAGAGGCATCGATCCATCCATCCATCCATCCATCTATCTAAATTGTATCCGTCATTAGTCAAGGGGTTGGATTGGGAAACAGAGAATTTTGAGGTCAAAAATTGCAATCATTGCTGATCAGTGGTGAAGGTTTTGGGTTAGGAAGCAGAACATTTAGAGTTTAAGAATGCAATTATGGCTAGTTAAGTGGTTAAGGTCATGGGTCAAGAATTAGAAGGTTTTCAGGTTAAAACAGCAATCATTGCTAGTAAAGGGGTCAAGGTATTGTATACAGAATTAGAAGGCTCTGAGTGTAAGCAGACAATTAAGCCAAGTGTATCATATAAAGAATTGGAAGGCTCTGAGTGTAAGCAGACAATTAAGCCTAGTGGGGGTATCCAGTCAATCAGACTTGTTTTAAGGGCTATTCCCCACAACCCCTGAACCTAACCACAACCTCTACACCTAAATTTAACCGTGATCCCAGTACCTAACCCTAACCTCAACCCCTAATCTCAACCACTAAAATCAAATCTTGGATCTAGACCTTCCCCTCATCCCGTTCCCGAACCCTGGTTGAGGACCGTCAGACTGATCACCAACCCCTTCGACCAACATCCAGATTAAGGTACAGAAAGATTGTTTGCTCGGGAGTGTGATGTCTGGGCTGTGGGGGGGGTGAGAGAGTAGATGGACTTTGGACCGGCCCATGCAGAACGCAGGCCTCAGCTTTTGCTGGGGCAACGGAAAACGTTCACCCTCACCCTACCCTAATCCTAACCAGAGGTAGCCTATTTTGGGGAGTGGGCCAAAGATAGCACCTTCTGGAACACCAAACTTTACTTTAGCATGCATACCAAAGTCACCATTTACGTATACAAACTGACAATGATCAGTTAAATAAGACCTGAGCCAGCAGAGGACCATTCCTTTACCTCCAATGACATTTTCTTGTCTATCCAGCAGAATGGAATGATCAGTGGTGTCAAAAGCTGCACTAAGGTTAAGCAGCACAAGCAAGGAGACACACCCCTGATCAGGAGCCATTAGTTGGTCATTTACTACTTTAACCAGTGCTGTGGCTCTGCTATGATGAGATCTAAATCCTGATTGATACCTTTTATGGATGTTATTCCCATGTAGATATGAGCATAACTGTTATGCCACAGTTTTTTCTAGGATTTTGGAGATAAAAGGGAGGTTTGATATTGGCCTATAATGGGACAGCTGACAAGGGTTGAGGTAGGTTCTTTAATCAAGAGTCTGACAACTGCTAGGTACAAGGATTTAGGTACATAGCCATTGCTAAAAGAATAACTGTTTTTCAAAGAGGTTTGTTTGCTTCTGGTGTTATTTGTTTAAAGAATCATATAGGTAAGGGTTGAAAAAAAATCTCCACAAGTACACAAGTTGAAGATTTTGATTGAATAAGTGAAATTAGTTCGGTCTCTTTAAGGAGTGTAAAACACAAATCATTACTGTAGGTTGAATTGGGATTAATTAAATTATAAATTATGTAATAATTGATAATTAAATTAATCAATTTATAAATAAAGATCAGTCTCATAAAATCTTAAATTATTAATCTTAATACTCACCGTGAATGGTTACATTCAAGATTAATGGTAGCTCTGTATTAGATGGGAAACCCAGTTGTATACAAAAGCTAAATTCTGAAGGAAAAAGGAGTTCTAAATAGTTGACCTTGTGAATAAACAACAGGAACAAGTAAAATGCAATTCGATTTTATTAGCTTTTATTTGTCTACTACTCACTAATAATAATAATCTCAAAATACATTCAATGTCGGCAAAGGTAATAACAAGACAAAACAATGGAACAATTACACCTGGACTATAAATTTGAGGGAAAGAGAGAGAGAAAGAGATAGAAGGAAAAAGAATCCCTTGTGTGTGCGTGTGTGTGGAGGTGTGTGTGTGTGGAGGTGTGTGTGTGTGTGTGTGTGTGTGACCTAGCTTGTCGTTAGCTAAAACAAAGGAATGTTAGCTAAATAGAACAAAGGATTAGCTCTGTGGCTAATGTGTGCTTTGTGTAGGTATCGGTGGGCAGATGCTAACGACTAGCCACTCTGGCAATGCTTAAACAAAATGGCGGTCAGTGCCTAGGTGTCGTATCACAGGTAACTCAATGAGGGAGGTAACAAAATGGCGTCGGAAAAATGGCGCCTGCAGGCCTAGTCGAGAACACAAGCCTACGAGCTAGCGTATCACCCTGAGGTAGCTAGCAATAAATTGCTAAGGAGAATCCGACCACGCTACAGCTGGATCCAAACACTGCACTTAACAACAATTTCCAACAGACTATCTAGGCAAAGAACTCAACGAGAGAGAGAGAGAGAGAGAGAGTGTGTATGTGTGTGTATAATAGGTGTTGGATGGAGAGAGAGCTAGGCCTTGTAGCGGTCTAGCCTCGGAGATTAAAATAACAAACTTGTCGCTGCGCTGCTAATCAGATAGGGGAGCTAGCAATGGAGTTAAGGAAAGATATCATGCAAGATACCCTGTCTAACAAGTTCAAAGAAAAAAAAAAAAAACAGAACCAAAACAAACAATAAAAACAAACAAACACCTTTCGTGTCTGAGCGGGTATGCTAAATAGCTCAAAGCTTAAACATGACCCTAACAACCATCTGAATAAGCTACAAATTAAAAATTTGCCCAAGTGCCTACTCAATGCGATGGAAGTTCTTTCTCCGATGTCCGCGCTGAGGGTCGCAGTCCGAGGAGAGGAGGTTAGCGGCGCGTTGCGTCCAACCGCGGCTAACGAAACAGGGAGATGGAGGCCTAGCTGGCCCACGGTGCTTCAGGAGGAACCTCCGGTGATGCGTCGACGAGAAAAAGCTGAGAGGAGCGAAGCTGTCCGCAAATGCCTCTTAGCGTGGAAAACTACTTAACTGTAGTTAAACTTTGCAAAGGTTTAGAATCAAAACCACTATATCGCTGAAACTTAGCGGGTCGTTCAAAAGTTCGGCCGAAACTAATTTGAACAGGCTGTTCTCAGACAATAGCGGTTAGTCTCAACACTGTAGGCGAGCGTGCCTACAGTCCGTCCGACCACTCCAGTAGTCAGAACATGAGAGGACGAATCGAGGCGCTCTCGATACAGTTAAAGCAGTTCCACTTTACATCACATCCGGGTGGAGCGCGCAAGGAATTGTGGGATCGTTATAGGGGGCGCTGGCGAGTTACCAACATTACTCATAGTCATAGTTTTGGATACTTATCAAATTGTCTAGTTTCAAATTAATAGTTTGATATTTTTGCCTGATATTTTCAATTTTGCCATTGAAAAAAAAACTTCATTAAGCCATCGCTACTACATATTGAAGGTTTGCATGTTTCTGTGGTGGTCTTATTCCTAGTTAATTTTGCTAAAGTATTCCATCAAAATTTAAGATTATTTTTGTTATCTTCTATTATGGTGGAGAGAAACATTGAACAAGCAGCATTAGAAGCTTGTCTCTGGAGTTCCAGTGGCTCTCATTCCATGCTAATTGGAATACTATCAATTTTGTTTGACACCATTTTCTAATTTTACATGTATTTTGTATGTTTTAAGGTGCATGTGTGATTGTTATACCAAGGTGCTAGGTTTTTTTTTTCCTCCTGAATTATTTTAAGTGGAGCTACATTATCTAAAGTAAGGCAGAATGTTGACTCGAAGCATTCAGTTGTCTGATCAAGTTCTGCGAGGTCTAATGGGGATCCAATCATAGTTGATAACTGGGAAACTACTGATAAAACTTTATGCAGTAGTTGCTGTGAATGTACTTTTGATGTGATGGTGTGCAGGGTGCATATATTATTGGTAAGACATTTCAAAAAAGATGAGGTCATGGTCTGAGGGAGCATCAGACTGTGGAAGTATGACTATATTTTCTATATTTAATACAAATGCAAGTGCTAGATTGAGAGTGTGACCACTAGGAATCATACAAAAACCTGAACAAAAACAGGGTTAGGTCCTATGACATTCTGATTCACCCCTACTGAATCTAGAATGGACACGGATGCTGTTCTCAGAGTCTTCCAGGTGATTTAAACAAATAATGTCTCTAACAATTAATCTGTTGTCTAAAGATACAACCAGGTTTGAGAAATTCGGCAAATTCAGAAAGAACTTCAGAATTTAAACCACGGGTCTGTAAATAATTAGCTGAATCAACTGCATAGATTTTTTTTTTTAGCTACATACATTAGGATAAAGAACTTCAAGCAGAGTGAATTTTTGTTCAGGTTTTTGTACAATTCCTAGATTATTATAAACAACTTTGATGCCTTCTCCTCAACCAGTGAGACGAGCTTCATTTAAGTGCTCCGTACTCATTTGGTTTGATCGACATTTCCATTAAACATTAAAATCCTGATCAGAAATAATTCCATGAACAATTAGTCTCATGCTGCAGTACTACACTGATAAGAGTTACAGTTAAATCATTATTTGTATGGTGGTAATTAATGACTACTTAAGAGCAAAAGAAAACAGTCTCATTTTAAACATCACTATAAGGTTACAGATTTTAAAACAGTCATAGAACACTGGTCTACAACCAAAATGCTTCTGAAATAAATATAGTCAAACTTTCCTAATTCTGGATCACTGAGAACGAAAATGAAACTTAAAATTGTTCATTGGCTCGTTTTCAAGATTGGCTCTATGAATAAATCTATGAGTGGGTTTGGATAGTACAACCCCGATTCCAAAAAAGTTGGGACAAGGCCATGTTTACCACTGTGAGACATCCCCTTTTCTCTTTACAACAGTCTGGAAACGTCTGGGGACTGAGGAGACAAGTTGCTCAAGTTTAGGGATAGGAATGTTAACCCATTCTTGTCTAATGTAGGATTCTAGTTGCTCAACTGTCTTAGGTCTTTTTTGTCGTATCTTCCGTTTTATGATGCGACAAATGTTTTCTATGGGTGAAAGATCTGGACTGCAGGCTGGCCAGTTCAGTACCCAGACCCTTCTTCTACGCAGCCATGATGCTGTAATTGATGCAGTATGTGGTTTGGCATTGTCATGTTGGAAAATGCAAGGTCTTCCCTGAAAGAGACGCCGTCTGGATGGGAGCATATGTTGCTCTAGAACCTGGATATACCTTTCAGCATTTATGGTGTCTTTCCAGATGTGTAAGCTGCCCATGCCACACACACTAATGCAACCCCATACCATCAGAGATGCAGGCTTCTGAACTGAGCACAGATAACAACTTGGGTCGTCCTTCTCCTCTTTAGTCCGAATGACACGGCGTCCGTGATTTCCATAAAGAACTTCAAATTTTGATTCGTCTGACCACAGAACAGTTTTCCACTTTGTCGCAGTCCATTTTAAATGAGCCTTGGCCCAGAGAAGACGTCTGCGTTTCTGGATCATGTTTCGATACGGCCTCTTCTTTGAACTATAGAGTTTTAGCTGGCAGCGGCGGATGGCACGGTGAATTGTGTTCACAGATAATGTTCTCTGGAAATATTCCTGAGCCCATTTTGTGATTTCCAATACAGAAGCATGCCTGTATGTGATGCAGTGCCGTCTAAGGGTCTGAAGATCACGGGCACCCAGTATGGTTTTCCGGCCTTGACCCTTACGCACAGAGATTCTTCCAGATTCTCTGAATCTTTTGATGATATTATGCACTGTAGATGATGATATGTTCAAACTCTTTGCAATTTCACACTGTCAAACTCCTTTCTGATATTGCTCCACTATTTGTCGGTGCAGAATTAGGGGGATTTGTGATCCTCTTCCCATCTTTACTTCTGAGAGCCGCTGCCACTCCAAGATGCTCTTTTTATACCCAGTCATGTTAATGACCTATTGCCAATTGACCTAATGAGTTGCAATTTGGTCCTCCAGCTGTTCCTTTTTTGTACCTTTAACTTTTCCAGCCTCTTATTGCCCCTGTCCCAACTTTTCTGAGATGTGTTGCTGTCATGAATTTTCAAATGAGCCAATATTTGGCATGAAATTTCAAAATGTCTCACTTTCGACATTGGATATGTTGTCTATGTTCTATTGTGAATACAATATCAGTTTTTGAGATTTGTAAAGTATTGCATTCTGATTTTATTTACAATTTGTACTTTGTCCCAACATTTTTGGCAAAACAATGAATGATGCAATCTGAAGCCGGTATTGCATCATACATGACATTAGGTTATTCCTGGAAGTCACTGATGATGCATTCATAAATCAACTGACATCACTGCTGAACAAACGGTCTTATATCAGCTCAAAAAAAAAATTCATACAGTGCTATGCACTCGAGATCAAGTCTTTGCTTGACAAGAGATGCTCCGTTTCATGAATACAAGAGACAAGCTGCCAAAAAATAAATAAAAACCCATTGCGTACACAGAGAATAAGGACTAAACCTATTCAGTACTTATACATAATTGGTTTTTGCAATTTGGTTCATAATACATTTTATTTATATAAACTTTTTGCTGATTTTCTAGTGTTACATAAAGAGATCAAGTGAAATATCATGTAAACCGACCATAAACACATGAAGAGACCTAGTTTTACAATTTATATTTAAAACATTACGATCTATACAATGTACACAAGTATAAAATTTAAAATCTTAAATATCTTGGAAGCCATAGCCAATCAGCTGATTTACTGTCACTTATAATTCAACACACCAAATTTCATAATAGCCAATTTCATCTCTGAAGCAGACAACTTCTGAAAAATTGTTGACCAGTGTAACATGAACAATAAAGTTCAAAGTACAGGTCATTTTCAGTCAAAACTGTAATAACCATATTTAATTTGACAACTTTAAATCATGCAGTGTCTCTGACTTGGTGCACTTGAAGGTCTTAAATGTAACTAAACAAGCAAACATCTTTCCACACTGTGAGCAGTGATGCGGCTTCTATCCTGAGTGAATGCGCTGGTGTGTTTGGAGATCACACTGACGAGTAAAACTCTTTCCACACTGTGAGCAGTGATACGGCTTCTCTCCTGTGTGAATGCGCTGGTGTGTTTGGAGATTACTCTGGTGAGTAAAACTCTTCCCACACTGAGAGCAGCGATACGGCTTCTCTCCTGTGTGAATGCGCTGGTGTGTTTGGAGATTACTCTGGTGAGTAAAACTCTTCCCACACTGTGAGCAGTGATACGGCTTCTCTCCTGTGTGAATGCGCTGGTGTGTTTGGAGAGCACACTGCTGAGTAAAACTCTTCCCACACCGTGAGCAGTGATACGGCTTCTCTCCTGTGTGAATGCGCTGGTGTGTTTGGAGATTACTCTGGTGAGTAAAACTCTTCCCACACTGTGAGCAGTGATACGGCTTCTCTCCTGTGTGAATGCGCTGGTGTGTTTGGAGATCACACTGCTGAGTAAAACTCTTCCCACACTGTGAGCAGTGATACGGCTTCTCTCCTGTGTGAATGCGCTGGTGTGTTTGGAGAGCACACTGCTGAGTAAAACTCTTCCCACACTGTGAGCAGTGATACGGCTTCTCTCCTGTGTGAATGCGCTGGTGTGTTTGGAGATGACTCTGACTAGTAAAACTCTTCCCACACTGTGAGCAGTGATACGGCTTCTCTCCTGTGTGAATGCGCTGGTGTGTTTGGAGATGACTCTGCTGAGTAAAACTCTTCCCACACTGTGAGCAGTGAAACGGCTTCTCTCCTGTGTGAATGCGCTGGTGTGTTTGGAGATCACTCTGACTAGTAAAACTCTTCCCACACTGTGAGCAGTGAAACAGCTTCTCTCCTGTGTGAATGCGCTGGTGTCGCTGGAGATGACTCTGACGAGTAAAACTCTTCCCACACTGTGAGCAGTGATACGGCTTCTCTCCTGTGTGAATGCGCTGGTGTCGTTGGAGATGACTCTGACGAGTAAAACTCTTCTCACACTGTGAGCAGTGATACGGCTTCACTCCTGTGTGAATGCGCTGGTGTGTTTGGAGATGACTCTGCTGAGTAAAACTCTTCCCACACTGTGAGCAGTGATGCGGCTTCTCTCCTGTGTGAATGCGCTGGTGTGTTTGGAGAGCACTCTGATGAGTAAAACTCTTCCCACACTGTGAGCAGTGATAAAGCTTCTCTCCTGTGTGAATGCGCTGGTGTGTTTGGAGAGCACTCTGACTCGTAAAACTCTTTCCACATTGTGAGCAGTGATATGGCTTCTCTCCTGTGTGAATGCGCTGGTGTCGTTGGAGATGACTCTGACGAGTAAAACTCTTCCCACACTGTGAGCAGTGATGCGGCTTCTCTCCTGTGTGAATGCGTTGGTGTGTTTGGAGATTACTCTGCTGAGTAAAACTCTTCCCACACTGTGAGCAGTGATACGGCTTCTCTTCTGTGTGAATGCGCTGGTGTTGTTGGAGAGCACTCTGGTAAGTAAAATTCCTACCACACTGTGAGCAGTGATGTGGATCTCCTCCTGTGTGAATGCGCTGGTGTGTCTTGAGTGCATTCTGATAACGAAAACTCTTTCCACAATCTGAGCAGTGGTGAAGTTCCTTCTGTATATCATTATGGGAAGTATCAGAATGGATAATATCAGTTGATGTTGGTTGACAACTGGAGCATTTGGAGGGGATCTGAAGCTTATATTTAATCTCTCCTGATTCTCGCAGTCTCACGTACTCTTCATAGTGGCATCTCTGGATATGCTTCTCGAGGTAAATTTGAGATGCATCGGAACGAGGGCATGTGGAGCATGAAAAGACTTGCAGCAGAGCGTTCTTTACTTCTGGAGAAATGAAAGGACAAAAATAACAAATTGAACATGAAATGCAACAAGATTATAAAATATAACAAACTAACCCAATGTAAGGAGTGTTTTTACTGAAAATCAAGATTCTACATGAATTAAGACTGAGACAAAAACAAAAAGGTTGCGGACTAAGATATAGCAGCCTCTAGCTTGGAATACTGGGAGATTCAATAAGGTCCTGGAACAGCAGCTATGCACAGCATTGGCCATAGCCCCGTGGGTCTGAGCGACCAAAGGAGAGTTGTTGGTTCCTGTTGGACATCATGTCAAGTCTAGGTAATGGCAAGCCTAGCCTTATTTACATCTCATCCAGGATTGAGAAGGAAACTCAGCCCTCACATTCAAGGTTCTGAAAGATCCAAAAATGGGCCTTATTTATCAAACTGGATATGGATAGATTTATTTGCAAATAGTTTCTAGCAGCATTTACACAAGCAAATATGTATTTTCTATCTGGATTTTTTATATGGATTAGGTTGTCAAGTTTAAAAACACTTATTAATTTCAATTACACACAAATTTCATGAAATTAAGTTTTGTGGGATTTTGTGAAGCCCCATGATTCATATTAATGTAATTGATGAAAGCAAGCCAACATCCATAAATTAAGACATATAACAATAGTCATTTAAATTAAATGTAGGCGTATAAAAAAAAAAAAAGGGAGACACTGCATCGGTTCAGTTGGCATTCAAGTAGGTCTGCAGCAGTAGGAATTTCCTTACTGCAGTATTTGAAGAATGCCATGGTGTGGTTTATAGTAATAAAGCAGTCAAACCTCCATGTGTTTAATTGTTCATTAATTCAATTGGACGCTATTTGCTCCTTAACATGTAGAAGTTCTTCAGCTGCAAGAGTTTAAAGCGCATATCCAGGACCAATTTCATTTTTTTTATATGAAAGTATGTCCCTTTACACACTCACCCAGAAGGGTAATTTTGTCCAAGGCCATCTGTCGACAGCAGAAAAAAATAAAATAAAATGTCTCATCTCGTCTCGTCCGCTTATCCGGGGCCGCGGAGGCAGCAGCCTGAGCATGGAAGCCCAAACTTCCCTTTCCTCAGACACCTCGGCCAGCTCCTCAGGAAGAACACCGAGGCGTTCCCAGGCCAGCCGAGAGACATAGTCCCTCCAGCGTGTCCTGGGTCTTGCCCGGGGCCTCCTCCCGGGGGGACATGCCTGGAACACCTCCCCAGGGAGGCGTCCAGGAGGCATCCGAAAGAGATGCCCAAGCCACCTCAGCGGATTCCTCTCGATGTGGAGGAGCAGCGGCTCTACTCCGAGCTCCTCCGGAGTGACTGTGCTTCTCACCCTCTCTCTAAGGGAGTGCCCAGCCACCCTGCGAAGGAAACTCATTTCGGCCGCTTGTATCCGCGATCTTGTTCTTTCGGTCATTACCCAAAGCTCATGACCATAGGTGAGAGTCGGAACGTAGCTCGACCGGTAAATCGAGAGCTTCGCCTTTTGGCTCAGCTCCTCCTTCACCACAACGGACCGGTAAAGTGACCGCATCACTGCGGAGGCTGCACCGATCCGCCTGTTGATGTCACGCTCCATCCTTTCCTCACTCGTGAACAAGATCCCGAGATACTTAAACTCCTCCATTTGAGGCAGGACTTCACCACCAACCTGGAGAGGGCAAGCCACCCTTTTCCAGTCGAAAACCATGGCCTCGGACTTGGAGGTGCTGATTCTCATCCCAGCCGCTTCACACTCGACTGCAAACCGCCCCAGTGAATGCTGAAGGTCCTGGTTTGAAGAAGCCAACAGGACAACATCATCCGCAAAAAGCAGAGATGAAATCCTGTGGTTCCCAAACAGGATTCCTTCCAGCCCCTGGCTGCGCCTAGAAATTCTGTCCATAAAAATTATGAACAGAACCGGTGACAAAGGGCAGCCCTGCCGGAGTTCAACATGCACTGGGAACAGGTCTGACTTACTGCCGGCAATGCCAACCAGACTCCTGATCCGTTCATACAGGGACCGGACAGCCCTTAGCAAAGAGCCCCGAACCCCATACTCCCGAAGCACCCCCCACAGAATACCACGAGGGACACGGTCGAATGCCTTCTCCAGATCCACAAAGCACATGTGGACTGGTTGGGCAAACTCCCATGAACCCTCGAGCACCCTATGAAGGGTATAGAGCTAGTCCAGTGTTCCGCGACCAGGATGAAAACCGCATTGTTCCTCCTGGATCCGAGGTTCGACTATTGGCCGAACTCTCCTCTCCAGTACCCTGGAGTAAACCTTCCCAGGGAGGCTGAGAAGTATGATTCCCCTATAATTGGAGCACACTCTCCAGTCCCCTTTCTTAAAAAGAGGGACCACCACCCCAGTCTGCCACTCCAGAGTCACTGTCCCCGACCGCCACACGATGTTGCAGAGGTGTGTCAGCCAAAACAGCCCCACAATATCCAGAGACTTGAGATACTTGGGGCGGATCTCATCCACCCCCGGTGACTTGCCACCGAGGAGCTTGCAAACCACCTCAGTGACTTTGGCTTGGGTAATGGACTAGTCCACCTCTGCGTCATCAGCCTCCGCTTCCTCAATGGAAGACATGACGGTGGGATTGAGGAGATCCTCGAAGTATTCCTTCCACCGCCCGACAATGTCCCCAGTCAAGGTCAACAGCTCCCCACCTGCACCGTAAACAGTGTTGGCAGAGTACTGCTTCCCCCTTCTGAGGCGCCGGACGATTTACCAGAATTTCTTCGAGGCCGACCGATAGTCCTCCTCCATGGCCTCACTGAACTCCTCCCAGTTTCGAGTTTTTGTCTCCGCAACTGCCCGAGCTGTGGCACGCCTGGACTGCCGATACCCATCAGCTGCCTCAGGAGTCCCGGAGGCCAACATGGCCCGATAGGACTCCTTCTTCAGCTTGATGGCATCCCTTACTTCCGGCGTCCACCACCGGGTTCGGGGATTGCCGCCACAACAAGCACCGGAGACCTTGCAGCCACAACTCCGAACAGCCGCATCTACAGTGGAGGTATAGAACATGGTCCACTCAGACTCAATGTCCCCCGCTTCCCTCGGAAGCTGGGAGAAGCTCTCCCGGAGGTGGGAGTTAAAGACCTCCCTGACAGAGTGCTCAGCCAGATGTTCCCAGCAGACCCTCACCATACATTTGGGCCTGCCAGGTCTGTCCAGCTGGTGGTGATCAGACGACAGCTCAGCTCCTCTGTTCACCCGAGTGTCCAAGACACAGGGCCGAGGATCAGATGAAACGACAACAAAGTTGATCATTGACCTCCGACCTAAGTTGTCCTGGTGCCACGTGCACTTATGGACACCCCTATGCTCGAACATGGTGTTCGTTATGAACAAACCGTGACTAGCACAGAAGTCCAATAACAAAACACCACTCGGGTTCAGATCGGGGAGGCCATTCCTCCCAATCATGCTCCTCCAGGTGTCACTGTCGTCGCCCACGTGAGCACTGAAGTCCCCCTGTAGAACAATGGAGTCCCCAGTCTGAGCACCTCTCAGTACCTCTCCCAGGGACTCCAAGAAGGCCAGATACTCTATACTGCTATTCGGCCTGTAGGCACAAACAGCAGCAAGAGGCCTCTCCCTGATCCGAAGGCGCAGAGAGGTGACCCTCTCATTCACTGGGGTAAACTCCAACACATGGCGGCTGAGCTGGGGAGCTATAAGCAAGCCCACACCAGCCTGCTACCGCTCACCATGGGCGACTCCAGAGAAGTGGAGAGTCCAGCCCCTCTTGAGGAGCTGGGTTCCGGAGCCCAAGCTGTGCGTGGAGGTGAGCCCGACTATCTCTAGCCGGTACCTCTCAACCTCCCGCACAAGCTCAGGCTCTTTCCCCCCCCACTGAAGTGACATTCCATGTCCCAACAGCTCGCCGCTGTGTTCAGGGATCAGGTCGTCGAGGCCCCTGCCTTCGACTGCCACCCAATCCACACCGCACCGGCCCCCTACGGCTACCTCTGTGGGTGGTGAACCCACAGGAGGTCGGGCCCACGTCACCACTTCGGGCTGAGCCCGGCTGGGCCCCGTGGGCAAAGGCCCGGCCACCAAGCACTCGCATACGAGTCCCAACCCCGGGCCTGACTCCAGGGTGGGGCCCCGGCTGCGCCATACCGGGCGACGTCATGGTCCTTGATCTATTATTATCCATAAGGGTTTTGGTGAACTGCTCTTGGTCTGGCCTGTCACCTAGGACCTGTCTTCCTTGGGAGACCCTAACAGAGGCATAATGCCCCCAACAACATAACTCCTAGGATCATTCAAGCACACAAACACCTCCATCGCAATAAGGTGTCAGTTCTAGGAGGGAGAAAAAATAAAATGCATCTGGAAAAATCCCAAGGGAGTCTGGAGCCAGATTCGTGACGTTACTTGTGGAAGCGCCAGCAGGCTGCGAGAGCTTGCATGGTTTCAGTGCACAGTCTGTGCGAGTGTGTGTGCCTCGCACAAAGCGCTCCCATTTCTCTCTCCTTGTCAGGTCTTTTGGAAAACGATGAATACTAATCCCATCATGATTGGTGTTGCTACAACCTCCTACGATACATCTGTTAACCATTTCAATAATTATGTGATAACACTGAAGAAATTTGCAGAAAACCACCAGGTCATTTTCTCATAAACCAGCGCTGACGTAGGATTCAGAGGGAGGCATCCCACACGCGACGTCACAAAAATCCAAATGCCAAGTTTTTTCCAGAGGCGGACCATTTCACCTCAAATGGCTTGATTTCAACTGAATTTTTCTGGTCTTGCGCAAGGTAAAATAAGTGCACAAAATGCAAAATGTTACAGATATTTGACCATAGTTTAATATAAAATAGGAGAATTACATTGATCTTGCTCCTGAATTTACCCGTGATATGCACTTTAAGGAGCTAAAATTTAACATACTTAAAATGATAAGTTCTCCATGGTATGACTCTTGCGGAATTATTGAATTCCATAAAAATACTAAAATTGTTATTGCTTGTTAAATTGCTTGATAATATAACCATCACATATGCTCCTGAAATGAAATGTGTTGCAATTGATTTTTATAATGGTTGATGGGTTTGACTGACATCTGCATTATCCAATTAACAACTTCGCTTGGTTCAGACACACTGCATGTGTGTTTTCAACTAACTTTTTTCCAGCCAGCTGGTTATATTGCACTGAAGGTATTATAATGACACCCCCCCAGTGTTTCTGTAATATGGGGAGGTCTGACATTATCCTATATTATGTGTTTGCTGTGACAGGGCATCCCCCCCCGGATTTCTCCCTAATTTAGCCATGGCCAATTCCCACCCATCAGACTCCTCTCCAGTATCACATAACAGCTACCAACCAGGGAGGGCTATCATGCACTTCCTCCAAGACAAGAAACACCAGTTGACGACGTTTTACTCATACAATATCAGGGGGCTGCAAAGCACACTCGGACGAAAGCCCAATCCACTTACTTCCTATTAAATGTGCTCTCACACACCCATGGCTGGCCAGTGTAACTGACAGGGCAGAGAAGAGAGAGCATGCCATCTCTCCCTCCCGGAGAGCCCAGACAATTTTGCTCTCTTGAGCTCCCAACCACAGATGATTGTGGCGTCATCAGGATTTAAAAGTGGCAATATCTGGATGATGACTGGGACAACACTTTTCTGCTGTGCCACTAGGGATCCACAGGGCATGCATTTTACGCTACTTCTGGTTAAACTGGGCATGATGAATAAAACAACAATATCTTGTGGTTTACTATATACAGTGGTGCTTGAAAGTTTGTAAACCCTTTAGAATTTTCTATATTTCTGCATAAATATGACCTAAAACATCATCAGATTTTCACACAAGTCCTAAAAGTAGATAAAGAGAACCCAGTTAAACAAATGAGACAAAATATTATACTTGGCCATTTATTTATTGAGGAAAGTGATCCAATATTACATATCTGTGAGTGGCAAAAGTATGTGAACCTCTAGGATTAGCAGTTAATTTGAAGGTGAAATTAGAGTCAGGTGTTTTCAATCAATGGGATGACAATCAGGTGTGAGTGGGCACCCTGTTTTATTTAAAAAAAGAGGGATCTATTAAAGCGTGATCTTCAAAGCATGTTTGTGGAAGTGCATCATGGCATGAACATAGGAGGTTTCTGAGGACCTCAGAAAAAGCGTTGTTGATGCTCATCAGGCTGGAAAAGGTTACAAAACCATCGCTAAAGAGTTTGGACTCCACCAATCCACAGTCAGACAGATTGTGTACAAATGGAGGAAATTCAAGACCGTTGTTACCCTCCCCAGGAGTGGTCGACCAACAAAGATCACTCCAAGAGCAAGGCGTGTAATAGTCGGCAAGGTCACAAAGGACCCCAGAGTAACTTCTAAGCAACTGAAGGCCTCTCTCACATCGGCTAATGTTACTGTTCATGAGTCCACCATCAGAAGAACACTGAACAACAATGGTGTGCATGGTACGGCTGCAAGGAGAAAGCCACTGCTCTCCAAAAAGAACATTGCTGCTTATCTGCAGTTTGCTAAAGATCATGTGGACAAGCCAGAAAGCTATTGGAAAAATGTTTTCTGGATGGATGAGACCAAAATAGAACTTTCTGGTTTAAATGAGAAGCGTTATGTTTGGAGAAAGGAAAACACTGCATTCCAGCATAAGAAACTTATCCCATCTGTGAAACATGGTGGTGGTAGTATCATGGTTTGGGCCTGTTTTGATGCACCTGGGCCAGGACAGCTTGCCATCATTGATGGAACTATGAATTCTGAATTATACCAATGAATTCTAAAGGAAAATGTCAGGACATCTGTCCATGAACTGAATCTCAAGAGAAGGTGGTTCATGCAGCAAGACAAGGACCCTAAGCACACAAGTCATTCTACCAAAGAATGGTTAAAGAAGAATAAAGTTCATGTTTTGGAATGGCCAAGTCAAAGTCCTGACCTTAATCCAATGGAAATGTTGTGGAACTGCTCGCTTCAGGCCCTTCATATGAGGAAACCCACCAACATCCCAGAGTTGAAGCTGTTCTGTACGGAGGAACGGGCTAAAATTCCTCTAAGCCGGTGTGCAGGACTGATCAACAGTTACCGGAAACGTTTAGTTGCAGTTATTGCTGCACAAGGGGGACACACCAGATACTGAAAGCAAAGGTTCACATATTTTTGCCACTCACAGATATGTAATATTGGATCATTTTCCTCAATAAATAAATGACCAAGTATAATATTTTTGTCTCATTTGTTTAACTGGGTTCTCTTTATCTACTTTTAGGACTTGTGTGAAAATCTGATGATGTTTTAGGTCATATTTATGCAGAAATATAGAAAATTCTAAAGGGTTCACAAACTTTCAAGCACCACTGTAGTCAGTTTCACAATAGCAAGATATGCAGTGGGCGGACTTCACGTGTCTCAAAGGAAGCTGATAGACTTCACCCTCTCTGGTTGGTCACGGTCATATGATCGAGAAGACCTACCTGGTTGGTGGAACAGGTCAAAATGAGTTCTCTGGGGAATGCTCTAAATATTGCAGACTGCATTGTACAACAGCTTTCATCCCAGAAACACTGGTAGGCTCAGAAACGTCACGAAATGATGCAGAAAATAACCTCTATAACCTCTTAGACAAAAGTAACACCTTGCTGTGTGGTTGTTCCTGTAGGTGCAGGACTAAGTTCTTTGGTGTACTCCTCTTCATACCACACCAAGAGCTCCTGTCCTGGGTTAATCGATCGACAGCAACGATACAGAATTCCCCCTTGATACTCAAACGCCACAAGATTCTGTTCTTCTTCATTACGGGCACAATTCACATACCTAAAAGAGTGAGGCAACGTTTCAGAAAAAGGTAAAAAATCAGATCAGAGTTACAGACTTGGAGAAAGCATGGTAGAGATATCAATGACATGAAGATAAAGTTCTTCCAACAAATGAGGAGCTGTAAAATCAAATCACTAAAACAACCCAACAGCTGGTGTACTGCTCACCTCATCCAATTCACATGCGTCTCTCTTTTGGCATCGATGTATTCTTCACACTGCATGCTCCTGTATACCTGTAGAAAAATACCACATTTACATTTTTTTTTTACACGAAATCAAAATATGGCTTTAAATGGGGGTTTACAGAAACAAGAACAATGGCTCATGCCAATATTATTAAGCCTCATGAAGGCTGAATTAAAGGTTTTTGACTGTATCGTAAGATTCACAAAACAGCTGACAAGCTCCGAGATGAATTTAGTAACTATAGGAAAATGCAGGCAAGGCTTTATCAGAATTTAGGCAAAGGAAAGGTTTCTCATAAAAGGCTTTACTTCTGACATGGCAAAGCTGTGCTGTGAATCAGACCTCTCTGATAAATATCTGTCCCTTGTGTTTTGGTCTCTAAACAGACAGCTACAAAAATACACAACTTTAAAAGTCAGTTCTGTCTCTAAATGGGTTTTATATAAAATATTTTTGATCTGCACAAGTAATATTTATTTGGGCGCCAATGTTGTTTTAGTTCAGTGTAGCAGTGTTCATCTTTAATTTAAATGATTTAAGTTTACTTTTAGTCTTGTGTCCTGAAAATAGTAGCTACATTTTAGTTTTTTTTTTTTTTGGTCAAGATTTCATCAATGGAACTCAATTTTAATTTTAGTCCATCAATGTTTTAATCATAATTTCCTCAGATAGTTGCATGGTACTTGTAAAATATGCCCTGCAGTTTTAAGAGGGCCTGTTGCAGCAGGGGTTTAGCCGGATTCCCCCCCCCAAGCATATGGCTGGTTTTGTCACTATGCAGAAGTTACAGTACTCAGCATAAATGAGTACACCCCCTTTGAAAAGTAAACTTTTAAACAAACAATCTCAATGAACATAATTTCCAAAATGTTGACAATACAAAGTTTAATATAACATGTTTAACTTATAACGTGAAAGTAAGGTTAATAATATAACTTAGATTACACTTTTTTTTTCAGTTTTACTCAAATTAGGGTGGTGCAAAAATGAGTACACCCCACAACAAAAACTACTACATCTAGTACTTTGTATGGCCTCCATGATTTTTAATGACAACACCAAGTCTTCTAGGTATGGAATGAACAAGTTGGTGATATTTTGCAACATCAGTCTTTTTCCATTCTTCAACAATGACCTCTTTTAGTGACTGGATGCTGGATGGAGAGCAATGCTCAACTTGTCTCTTCAGAATTCCCCAAAGAAAGTAATTTCTTTACACCACAAAGGTGAAGGCTACAAGATGATCAGCGAAGATTTACTTATCAGTCAGAATACTGTAGCAAAAAAGGTACAAAAATTTAAGAAAGATGGAACTGCAACCATCTCACAGAGACGTCCAGGTCGTCCATTGAAGTTAACACCTTGACAGGAGCATCTTCTGATGAGAAGGGTTGAAGAAAATCGGCATGCAAGTTCACTGCAGTTATCTAAAGTAGAAGAAAGCCAAACCGGGGTGACTATTTCCGGTGACACAATACGGCGTACACTGCAGCGGAATGGCATGCATGGATGCCGTCCACGAAAGAAGCCTCTCCTAAAGCCCAGGCATAAAAAAAGCCCGCCTAGAGTTTACCAGGGCCCATGCTGACAAAGACGAAGACTACTGGGACTCTGTACTCTGGAGTGATGAGAACAAGATAAATGTTTTTGAAACTGATGGCTTCAAAACTGTATGGCGTCACAAAGGTGAGAAATACAAAGAAAAATGCATGGTGCCTACAGTGAAACATGGTGGTGGCAGTGTCCTTATGTGGGGCTGCATGAGTGCTGCTGGTGTCAGGGAGCTGCATTTCATTGATGGCATCATGAATTCACAGATGTATTGCTCTATACTGAAAGAGAAGATACTACCATCACTCGATGCCCTTGGTCGTCGTGCACTTTTCCAACATGATCCTAAACACACATCTAAGGCCACTGTTGGATTTCTGAAGAACAACAGGGTGAAAGTGATTCAGTGGCCAAGTACGTCTCCTGATCTGAACCCAATCGAACACCTATGGGGAATTCTGAAGAGATAAGTTGAGCATCACTCTCCATCCAGCATCCAGTCACTAAAAGAGGTCATTGTTGAAGAATGGAAAAAGATTGACGTTGCAAAATGTTGCCAACTTGTTCATTCCATGCCTAGAAGACTTGGTGTTGTCATTAAAAATCATGGAGGCCATATACAAAGTACTATATGTAGTAGCAGCGCTCGAACTAAGTCTCGCAGTCTCGCCGCGACAGTTATTTCCTCTGTGCGAGAGTTGTTCAGAAAGTCAGGTTGCCCCGCGTGCAACTTGATTTTTGGGGCATACAAAACGATCCCTTTACAAGCGGCGCGGCACGGGCTTTAATATATGCCAGCTGAAATAAACAGCGGGTTGATTGACGTCCCGCCTGTGTGGCACACGTGAGCGGCGCCTTAGTCTACCCCACACATAGGCTGTTGCCATGGCACCATGCTGGAGGTGGCCGTTTGATCTGGGATCGCGTGTACACTGCGGGTAAATCTATTCATTGGTCAGCCAATCACTACGATGGGCGCAAATTTACGAAATGAGCTGGAGACGTCGATGTTCACCGCAAACAATACGAGCCACATGATTGGTTGTACGAAACTGATACGCAAGTTCCAAGCCTCACTATCAAGTTTCTTGAACATCTATCTGAATATGGCGGGTAAAAACACGCTGTTAAAGTACTTGGCTCCTCGAGCATCAACAAGCCGAGAAGATGATACAGAAACTGCTCCCTCAAGTACAGACTGAGGAGCTGACCCCGAGACACAGGAGGAGGACTTGACAGGCGGGAAGACCGCAGCCGGGAAAGCACAGAAACGCGTGTCAACAACCCATGAAGAAGACACTGAAACTGCTTCCTTGTCAAGTTATGCGGAGCACCACGGAGCTGGCCCCGAGACACAGGGGGAGGATTCGACAGGCGAGAAGACCGCAGCCGGGAAAGGAAAGAAACGAGTGCGGAAATGTGCGTTTCTGGAATCATGGAAGAAAGATCGCGAATGGCTGCGTCACATCACTGAAGGAGACGTTGAGACTATGGTGTGTGACTGGTGCATCGAGTTCAATAAGTCTGGGGGCAGAAATAATTTCCGAACTGGCTGTACCACAACGAAGAAATCAAGTGTAACCGCACACGAGAACTCCGACACGCACAAGGTTGTGAAAGAAAAGAGAAGACTTTCATTGCTGCCTCGACAGGTTTGTTTACACAAGTATTCATTTTGTCTGAGTCGAAAAGTCATCCAATAAATTTTACATAACCCAGACAGGTTTGTTTACGCAAATATTCTTTTTTTTTTGTCGAAAAGCCATCCGATAGATTTAACATAAGCCGGGGTAACTTCGATTCACATTTGAGAAAAAAAAATTAACCGTGTCATACACGCAACTACACTGTACTGTTCTGACAAGAATGTTGCTGTTTAATAAAGTCCTTTGTGCGGCCATGTGGGCATGGCTACCGAAACTACCTCTCGTATGTTTTTCTCCTCTCGAACATGAGTTTAACATGGTGTTTTCATATATTTATAGCTGAAATAGGTCGAGCCAGGAATTGTAAGGCCGGGGACATGGGTTTTATTTTTTGAGTATGTTAATTTTTATTTTACGGTGAATTGTTTTAATTACTACATCATTTTTGTCCAAATGTAGAAATAGCATATTTACTAGACAGGCGCAAAGAAGCAGGAACACATCACCCCTGTCCTCTCCTCTCTGCATTGTCTTCCTATTTGTTTTAGAATTCAATTTAAAATACTACTTTTGGTTTTTAAGTCACTTCACGGCCAGGCCCCTATGTACATCTCTGACATGCTTCAGCACTACTCTGCACCCAGGTCCTTCAGATCTGCCGACAAAGATCTCCTCCATGTTGCCCGGTCCCGCCTCAAAAACAAAGGGGACCGTGCTTTTGCTGTGGCAGCTCCACGTCTCTGGAATGGTTTGCCTCCTGACATCAGATCTGCTCCCACAATCACTACTTTTAAATCCAGACTCAAAGCACATTTGTACTCCTTGGCCTTTGCCTCCAAGTTTATCTTTTATCTTGCCTTTTTATTGCACTTGTCTGTTGGAATGCTTTTTGTATTTTATGTATTTTATTCTTGTTGCTTGACCATGTCTCGCTTTTAGCTCATTTTATCATTTAATTCTAGTCTTTTAGTTTGACACTGTACAGCACTTTGGCCAGTTCTCGCTGTTTTTAAATGTGCTATATAAATTAAACTTACTTACTAGACATTTTTCCCTTTTTCACAATGCAGGAAAGACCCCTGCTACAAGCAGTGTGTAGGATGGAAGTACAAGAACAGTTGCAAACATTGTTCAGAACTGCCTTCTATTTGGCAAAAAACGGTAGGCCTTTTTCGGACTTCAAAGGCTTGATGGAGCTACAGAAGCATAATGGCCTTCGCACTGCAAGTGAAACATACCTGAATGACAAACACGCAAAAGCTTTTGCTATGTATATACATGACACCATGTTTGAGGAGCTGAAGAATGTTGTTGACCATGCAAGTTTCTTCTCTGTTCTGTCTGATGGCAGCACAGACACTGCAAATGTTCAGGAAGAAATTGTCTATGTTCAAGTCCTTGAAGGTTTTAGGCCAGTAACAAAATTTGTGCCATTGAAGCCAATTCACAACGCGGATGCACAATCTATTACTTCTGCCATAGTGGAAGTGCTCGAGAATGATTTGGGCCAAACAGAATGGCACAAGAAACTGGTAGCTGCGGGCGTGGATGGCGCAAATGTCATGTTGGGGCACGTATCAGGCGTTGTCACCAGGTTGAAGAATGAATCTGTAGGACAGCAGGTGATTGGCATTCATTGTTCGGGACATAAACTTGAACTTGCAGACAAGAACACATTAAATGATAATGCATACTTTAAGCATGTTTCTGACACCCTCCAAATCATTTACAAGTTTTACAAGAACAGTCCGTTGAACCTGTCTAGCTATAGGGCCACAGGTGAAGCACTGGACTGTCCTGCACTCAAGCCTGCCAGCACTGTGGGTACAAGGTGGATTGGTCATACTGAGAGAGCTGTAGGCGTAGTAGACAGAAGTTTCCAGGCTCTGGTCACACATCTAGAGCAAGTGGTTGAAACTGGAACTGGAGAAAGTAAAAGTAAGGCCAGAGGAATTCTGCAGACCGTAAAATCTGCAGAGTTTGTAATGTTCCTCAAGTTCCTACTGCACATCTTGATATATTTATCATCGCTGAGTAGTTACTTCCAGGAGAGGGAGGTGACGTTGGAACGGGTGACTACAAAAGTGGAGGATATAAGGGCAAAGATGGAGGAACTGAATGAAGACAACAGCAAGCTCAGGAAGATGATGATGGAGGACATAGAAACTGACAGAGATCAGCACCCTACAAGATATAAAACTATTAGTCTGACACACGGAAGGGGGAGGGGACAAGAGGAGTCTGTTATGGACATGGCGGAGTCTGTTGTGTCATCTGTTATCTTTCATCTGGATGGTAGATTCAAAGACACACTACTTAACAACACAGTCCTACATGCAGCTATGGTATTTGACCCCACACAGTGGCCACCAGCTGGTAAGAAATTGGACAGCTATGGGGAGGAAGATGTATCCACCATTTTTGCCCATTATAAAGAAGCCCTTGAGAGCAAAGGACACTCCCTGGAAGACTGTCTCCTGCAGTGGGTGAGTTAAAGAGGGTGGTGAAGAGATAGTTGGCCTCTGGACATACCAAGTACCTTGACCTGTGGCAAGAAGTCATGAGGGACCACATGGAGTCGGACAGGTTCAAGGACATCTTAGTGCTTGTACAGATAGTCTTGCTATTCCCACTGTCGACTGCAGCGTGAAAAAGAGGGTTCAGTCTTATGAAATTGATCAAGTCTGACTGGCGCAACAGCCTTAGGTCTGACTCACTGCCTTGATGGCAATATCACTTTCACCGGTGACAGTTGACAACTTTTGCCCAGACGATGCCATTGCCCAGTGGTGGTCTGCTGGAAAGACAGCCAGAAGGCCAAGGACCAGACCATATGGACAGAGGCCCAGGTCTGCAGAGTCTGAGCTCGAGTGCAGTAGTAGTAGCTCTGAGACTGAAGAGATCTGAGAGAGGAAGGTAGTGTTTTTCAATAAAACATGCTGTTTGAAAGCTTTTGTATTTATTTCTTGATAAAACATAAGTAGTTAACTAGAAGAAAAGATAATGGATAAGTAGCTGATTTGAAGAAAGTAATAACTTGGAAGTGGGGCAACCTGAAATGCTGATGGGGCAACCTGGCTTTTGACTCAGGTTGCTGCCTGGGCAACCTGGCTGAAAAAAGTATTTCGAGCACTGAGGAGTTTTTGTTGTGGGGTGTACTCATTTTTGCACCACCCTAATTTGAAGTAAAACTGAAAAATGTGTAATCTAAGTTATATTATTAACCTTACTTTCACATTATAAGTTAAACAGATGTTATATTAAACTTTGTCTCGTCAACATTTTGGAAATTGTGTTCATTGAGATATTGTTTAAAATGTTACTTTTCAAAGGGGGTGTACTCATTTACGCTGAGCACTGTATGTGGAGTTAGCCACGACTGTAATGGTGATGAGCGCTATTTTCATATGAAGACGTTACTTTGTTCAGACCAATGCCGTGTGTGTCCCCTGACTCATATACCCGTTAGAATCCAGGAGCATTATGAAAGCCATGCGAGCAGGGAAGTGAGCGAGTCTAGCAAACCGGATTCACTCCCGCTTCCCAACTACGGTCAGGAACGTGAAAAAGAGGGAAGGCAACATACTGGAATGGATTTTGCAAAGGATATTTCCCCTAGCTGTAAAAATTCCCTTGAGAAGTAAGCTAGGATGACTGTCTGAACAGAACCAGCTATTCTTGGGTCACGTTTATTCGTCAGGGCATAATGAACAGAGATTTTGTTTTGCCGTGCTTTTACCGGCCCTCTCTGTGGGCCTGTCATTTCAGGTTCACATGACAGCATACGTGTTCTCACCGGTCAATCACAACCAAGTTAGCTAATGCACATGAACATTCTACACTAATGCAAAAGCAGTGTGTAGCAGTGAAACAAAAGCCATGGAAAGGTCAAAAATTAAAGGAGGGGCCAAAAAACAAACAAACCAGGCATCAGAGGCATAGGCTTCTAAATGTTTTAAAAAAAGAAAATCTACATACTGTTTGGGCATCAGCACCCTGAATTGGCCTGCAATGCCATTTTCAAGGACCAGAATGTCCTGAAGCACATCAAAGGTCAAATCAGAATGTCAAGGCACACCAAATTAAAAGTTGGCTATCGATTATGAAGAATGTCACACATTATGATGGGCTGGAAGGTCATTTGCAAAATTTGACCCAGATTGCACTACAGCAGATTGTCATAATTATTAAAACAGATAGGTAAATCAGACAGGCAATTGTATAATTTATTAAAAACGTGAGGCAACGTTCATTACAGTGTTTTCCATGAGTTACCTAGACTGTAGTGACCAGGGCAGAAATTTCACGAGGGCCACGGCCCTCGTGCCCTCTCAATTTGGCTTTGTGCCCTTGGGGAAAAAAAAATATCTGCCCTAAGGCCACAGTGAACTTGATGCTCTGCGGTTTTGTAGTCTGCCTCGTGACTGCCAATAGGCTTTAACATCACCTGCGTCTATTGAGGAAAAAAAAAGTCTTTTGATGACATTCTGGATTCTTATTGGGCAACTCATCAGTGGTGGATCGGACTTGAGCCTGGCATGAACCGCTCTGACATGCTATAATGACACCAATCTATCACCAGCTAACCAAGAGACTTAATCAAATGCAACCCCCGCCCACTTGTGTCCGCGTCCGAGACGTTGAATTTTCACAGGAGGAGGGAAGAAGTTGACTGAGGTAAGACTGTGTGATAAATTAATGAACGAATAAGAGAGGAATTTCAACATATAGGGCTTAAGTTTGTTACCGTTAAATAAACATTGCTTGTACAGTAACGTTATGTCGTTATAATGCTGACCCACTTTTAATGTGCCAAGTACCGACTGTAGCCGGTAACAAATGCTAATTAGCTTGCTGTCAAAAGTGCAAAGACCTTAAATTGCTCTGTGTAAATTAGAAAATGGCGCAACTTCCTCTGTCGCCGTCAACAGACAAGCAAAGACTTGTCTTGAGCTTTGAGCCGATCACAACAGGGCAGCACTGTGGCCTGAGGTAAAACATAATAGTTTAAGTTTGTTTAAATTACAAAAATGAGTAACCCAATGACTGTCTTATATACTCTTCAGAAATGTTTTCTTTGTCGTCTATTTAGTTAATTTTATTTCCTCAATAATTTTCCTTGATTGAGAAATCGGTCTGGGCTCTTATGGGTTAATCAGTAACCTGCATGCTAGTATATGTTCCATTTACAGTCAAACATTTTGATGGACTCCAGGCTCAATTTTGATTAATCAAAAATCTGCGTAGTAGTACAGTCTGAAGATGCTCTTGCACATTCGGTGTCAATTGAACAAAAATTATGGGAGGATATAGGTTTAATAAGTTTTACAATTTTTGAAGTGAGTGATAAGTTTAGATGTGTTCAATATTTTCTTATCTTCAGACATAATAGTGTAGATGTTTCTTTACCTGCTTGATAGTTTCAACTGAGACTCCAATCTTCCTCAGAAGAGTCATTAGTCCTTAAATTAAATTAATTATAGACGTGAACTTAAAATCATTCTTTTATTTTATGGCCTTGGTGCCCTGGCTTTTGGCTTTCGTGCCCTCAAAAAACTGACAGCACAAAAGGGCAAGTGGCCTTGCCCCTAAAATGACGAAATTCCAGGCCTGGTAGTGAAGGAAGCATTTTCAAAACACAAACACCATTTGATTTGAGACTGATAACATTAAGTGTCCACTCCAGTCATCCACTAGTCCAAACACAATACTATGGTTATCAATTTAAAACAGCAAACAGATAACATCAATGGAGAAGTTAGCATTGATAATTAGCATTCATTAAACTTGAGCTTAGTTAGAGAACGTTAACATTAGCATGTCCGAATCTCATCTCCTCGCTTTAAAACAGTTCACGGTTAAATTTGTAGAGTTTTAGCTTATTTGAGTCAGAAAAGCTGCTAACACATCCGGTAGCATGTATTCGTCATTCAAAACACAAGTGCATGCTCTAACCAGAGTTCAAAATAGGTTTATTTTTGGCTAAAATGAAATTATTCTGCATGTTCTCTATTCAATATTTTAAATTTTCTAAAAAATAAATAAACCAGTTGAACACAGGTAACCACTTCTGCTTCATTTCTCTGAGCTAAAATGTATGCTCTAGTCATTTTATTAACCGTTTATGAACTGAAACTCCTTAACCATGCTTTGTGGGTGTGGCCTTTTTGCTGTGGCATCACCATTCTTATTGATACATACAATGTGTTTATGCTTAAATTACTAAAGCACAAAATTTTGTGCAAGTTCTTTATAGATCTAAAACTCTTAATTTTGCTCTCAAAGTGCACCAGTTTGATACATTTAACTTTAAAATAAACAAAAATAGCTCACAGGGGAGCATGCCCCCAGAGCGAGGTCCACTGACCCAAGTTTCACAAAATCCTGAGGGAAACACTATTATTCTGTCCTCATCTCATCTCATCATCTCTAGCCGCTTTATCCTTCTACAGGGTCGCAGGCAAGCTGGAGCCTATCCCAGCTGACTAAGGGCGAAAGGCGGGGTACACCCTGGACAAGTTGCCAGGTCATCACAGGGCTGACACATAGACACAGACAACCATTCACACTCACATTCACACCTACGCTCAATTTAGAGTCACCAGTTAACCTAACCTGCATGTCTTTGGACTGTGGGGGAAACCGGAGCACTCGGAGGAAACCCACGCGGACACGGGGAGAACATGCAAACTCCACACAGAAAGGCCCTCGCCGGCCCCGGGGCTCGAACCCAGGACCTTCTTGCTGTGAGGCGACAGCGCTAACCACTACACCACCGTGCCGCCCATTATTCTGTCCTTTTTTTTTTAATAACTACTGCCAGAGGAAAAGCTACCTGTTCTTTTGCAAGTTAGGGTAGCTGTGAAAGAAATCTCTCTCAGCTCAAATGTAGAAGTAGGTGACCGTGATTATGCAACATATCCTAGAAGCATGTTGATGTTCAAAAATAAACTTGAAGGGTAGTGAACTAATGTGGCAAGTGTGTGTGGAAGGAGAAATCATGAGACGGAGAGCTCCGCTTTTGAATATAAAAGTGTCTCATTGCATATCGTACAATGAAATTGGACGCCATCCTACCAGTGCAACATCTGCTTATTTTGGATTTAATTATTTATTTCGGTCATTTCAACTTTCAATAACATTCACACTGGTTACATACATATCAGCAAGAAAGACTGAAAAGGATTAGACTGAAGCAAAACGTCGCTGTCAGGTCAAAACCTGCTATGTGACATTTTTCCTTTTTTACAGGAGACGTAAAAAAACTGAATAAAACTCTGAAATAACAAGCTGAGAAGCCAGTAAAAGTTTACTTGTTCTATTATTAGCTTGGTCAGTTAAATATCCATCAAAATAGCTAATTGCAGCATTATATTAGCATAAACTGCAAAAGAGAACCCAATTTGACCTAAATTGTCACATAGCAGGTTTTGAACTGACAGCGACGAAAAGCTTATTGCGTCTACCCTTATTACATTTCATAAATTAATAAATCTGTTTTTTATGCCAAAGGAATTAAGGAAAGAAACAAAAAGGAAAAAAATTATAATAGTAACAATAGTATCCGTTATAGTAATAGTTATGGCTCTTGGGTAGAAGCTCTTTTTCGGTCTATAGACCCCTTACACTGACATCACATTTATGTTAGCAACGGTCACTACCCTACCCTATACCTGGGGGACAAGCAAACTTTGTTTACATACTGAAGCCAAGCAAAGATGTCAGACGTCCGTTGCTGTTGTCTGAAGAAAACTACAGCTAAAAAAGCTCTACTAACGGATTACTTGGATAATCTTAGTTATAAAGAAGTGAAGGATACATGGAAATTAGAGAGTTTATTAGTGGCTATGATCTGTACAAAATTCCTCAAAACCTATGGAGTGACAGTGCAGATTTGTGGCCTAGTGTTAGATACATGTTGGAATGTACTTTCCTTTTCCGGAAGAATCTGGACATGGAAGAACAGTTAAAAAAAAAATGCACACCCCACTACATAAACAAGAAAACCTTTGTGTAAAGAATTTTTACCGACATCAGCTTTAGGGAACAGAATGCTGCAAAAGCCTGAGCATTTACTCTCAAAGGACAACTACTTGAACTGTGGGCTAGATGGTATTCCCGGCCCACCATGTCTCAACAACCTCAAGGACATCAAGTTACAGAGCTATTTGCACTCATTTATACATTGATATTTATGATTTGTTAAAAAAGAAACAAATCTCCGAAATATTATTTGTAAAATAACGTTATCTTGCTCTAGACATTCAAACAATGTTGTAAGATTTCATTTTAATTTTATCTAATAGTGGATGGTACAATAATTACAATTGCAAACAGAATCGGCACATTCCAGTTGCAGCTGTAGTCATATAGCTAACTATAATCATGTAGTTAGCTATAATCACCCTTGTATTAATAATTTCAATAAACTGTTCATGTTCAGTTCCCTCTTCATTTATTCTCTATTCAAAAGGCACAACTGAGTCACACAGGTTGATAAGTGTGCAACAGACAGTAACAATTTTATCCAAAATAGTTTTTCCTGCCTTAGTCGATTTATTTCCATTTCACATGCCTGCAGCTGTTGTAAAGTTCAGTGCGTTTGTGTAGAACTCTCTCAAACTGTAGGTTCATTACTACACTCTGGCTCCAGGTTGACATTTTGCACAGGACTGAGTTCATCTGATAAGAGAAGCAAAGCTTCAGTGCTTTTTGCTCTTAATCTTTTCTGTTCTTTCAGGATGCATCAGGAGCATGTCGCTCCTTGTTGGGATTTTTAACGAATTATGTCAGCGTTGTTTGTTTGGTGCCCAATCTGGGTTTTCCATGTCGAATGAGGAAGTTGGTTCATCTGGAAGAAAATCATTTGATTTTGTCTGAACACTTTCATGAAGAAGCTAATTCAAATGTGAGCAGAAATAAAAGGAGATTCTTAAACAAACTCTTCCATACTCTGTTGCGCCTGTCTATTTAAAAAAAAAATACATTTTAAATAGTTGCAAATTTCTCTGGAGTTTTCAGGGTTAGCTCCTCTCGTTGTATTCTCTTTAACAACTCATTTCTTCATTGTTCTTGAAGCATTTGCTTCTCTTTGTTAACATTTTTCTTCATAGCAGGGAAATGGTAATATCCTTTATCTATTCCTCGATTTAAATGACTGAAACAACCAAAAACAGCGCAAAAATGAACCATATTTAAGACTGGTTAAGGCTTGCTTACACAAAAATTGGTGTCTTTTCACCTGGGGGTCAATTACCACGTGATGCGTAACATCATGTGCAAGGGGTCTATTTGTCCATTTCTTAATTGACCTGAACTGCCTACCCAAGGGCAGCAGTTCAAACAGAGAATTTCTGGGGTGGGACGGATCTTTTAATATACTGAGGGTTCTTTTGAGGCAGCAGGAACTGTAAAGCTCTTCCAGGCAGGGAAGAGGGCATCCGATGATCATCTGGGTGGTGGTGACAACCCTCTGGAGCACTTTTCTCTCTGCTCCTGTGCAGCTGACAAACCACACACTGATGCAGTATCTAAGTATGTTCTCTATGGAGCAACAATAGACACCATTTGACAAGCAGTTTTTGAGGGAGGTCGTTCATCCTGAGGATCATCAGTAAGTAAAGTCTCTGCTGTGTATTCTTTATCACTTGTGTGACATCAGAGCTCCAGGTCAGCTCCTCCTCTATGTGCACTGCAAGGAACCAGAAGTCCAGGATCCTCTCCACACATTGCGCACTGATGAGAATAGGCTGAAAGTCCATTTTCTTTTTCCTGAAGTCTATCAGCAGCTCCTTGGTTTTGGTGGTTGAGGACCAGGTTTGTTGTCTCAGCACCACCCAGACTCCTTCCCCCCAGAGATGAGCCCCAATATGGTAGTATCATCCGCAAATATGATGATGCCATTACGGGAGCGAACAGGGTGCAGTTGTAAGTGTAGAAGAACTACTTTTTTAATCCTAGAAAAAGCCATGGCACAGCAGTTATGCTCATATTTACATAGGCATAACATCCATGAAATGTATCAGTCAGGATTCAGACCTCATCATAGCAAAGAGACAGCTCTGGTTAAAGTAGTAAATGACCTACTGTTGGCATCTGATTAGGGCTGTGTCTCGCTGCTTGTGTTGCTTGACCTTATTTCAGCATTTGATACCATTGATTATTCCATTCTTCTGGATAGACTAGAAAATGTTGTGGGAGTTAGGGGAACCGCCCTCTCCTGGCTCAGCTCTTATTTAACTGATCGCTATTAGTATGTTGATGTAAATGGAGATTTTTCTAGACATACTGAGGTAAAGTTTGGTGTTCCACAAGGTTCTGTCTTGGGTCCACTGCATTTTTCTGATATATATATATATATATATATATATATATATATATATATATATATACACACAACCCCAATTCCAAAAAAGTTGGGACAAAATACAAATTGTAAATAAAAAGGGAATGCAATAATTTACAAATCTCAAAAACTGATATTGTATTCACAATAGAACATAGACAACATATCAAATGTCGAAAGTGAGACATTTTGAAATTTCATGCCAAATACTGGCTCATTTGAAATTTCATGACAGCAACACATATCAAAAAAGTTGGGACAGGGGCAATAAGAGGCTGGAAAAGTTAAAGGTACAAAAAAGGAACAGCTGGAGGACCAAATTGCAACTCATTAGGTCAATTGGCAATAGGTCATTAACATGACTGGGTATTAAAAGAGCATCTTGGAGTGGCAGCAGCTCTCAGAAGTAAAGAAGGGAAGAGGATCACCAATCCCCCTAATTCTGCGCCGACAAATAGTGGAGCAATATCAGAAAGGAGTTTGACAGTGTAAAATTGCAAAGAGTTTGAACATATCATCATCTATAGTGCATAATATCATCAAAAGATTCAGAGAATCTGGAAGAATCTCTGTGCGTAAGGGTCAAGGCTGGAAAACCATACCGGGTGCCCGTGATCTTCGGGCCCTTAGACGGCACTGCATCACATACAGGCATGCTTCTGTATTGGAAATCACAAAATGGGCTCAGGAATATTTCCAGAGAACATTATCTGTGAACACAATTCACCGTGCCATCCGCCGTTGCCAGCTAAAACTCTATAGTTCAAAGAAGAAGCCGTATCTAAACATGATCCAGAAGCGCAGACGTCTTCTCTGGGCCAAGGCTCATTTAAAATGGACTGTGGCAAAGTGGAAAACTGTTCTATGGTCAGACGAATCAAAATTTGAAGTTCTTTATGGAAATCAGGGACGCCGTGTCATTCGGACTAAAGAGGAGAAGGACGACCCGAGTTGTTATCAGTGCTCAGTTCAGAAGCCTGCATCTCTGATGGTATGGAGTTGCATTAGTGCGTGTGGCATGGGCAGCTTACACATCAGGAAAGACACCATCAATGCTGAAAGGTATATCCAGGTTCTAGAGCAACATATGCTCCCATCCAGACGACGTCTCTTTCAGGGAAGACCTTGCATTTTCCAACATGACAATGCCAAACCACATACTGCATCAATTACAGCATCATGGCTGCATAGAAGAAGGGTCCGGGTACTGAACTGGCCAGCCTGCAGTCCAGATCTTTCACCCATAGAAAACATTTGGTGCATCATAAAATGGAAGATACGACAAAAAAGACCTAAGACAGTTGAGCAACTAGAATCCTACATTAGACAAGAATGGGTTAACATTCCTATCCCTAAATTTGAGCAACTTGTCTCCTCAGTCCCCAGACATTTACAGACTGTTGTAAAGAGAAAAGGGGATGTCTCACAGTGGTAAACATGGCCTTGTCCCAACTTTTTTGAGATGTGGTGTTGTCATGAAATTTAAAGTCACCTAATTTTTCTCTTTAAATTATCCATTTTCTCAGTTTAAACACTTGATATGTCATCTATGTTCTATTCTGAATAAAATATGGAATTTTGAAACTTCCACATCATTGCATTCCGTTTTTATTTACAATTTGTACTTTGTCCCAACTTTTTTGGAATCGGGGTTGTATACACACACACACACACACACACACACACACACACACACACACACACACACACAAAACCCCGATTCCAAAAAAGTTGGGACAAAGAACAAATTGTAAATTAAAAACAGAATGCAATAACTTAAAAATCTCAAAAACTGATATTGTATTCACAATAGAACATAGACAACATATCCAATGTCGAAAGTGAGACATTTTGAAATTTCATGCCAAATATTGGCTCATTTGAAATTTCATGACAGCAACACATCTCAGAAAAGTTGGGACAGGGGCAATAAGAGGCTGGAAAAGTTAAAAGGTACAAAAAAGGAACAGCTGGAGGACCAAATTGCAACTCATTAGGTCAATTGACAATAGGTCATTAACATGACTGGGTATAAAAAGAGCATCTTGGAGTGGCAGCAGCTCTCAGAAGTAAAGATGGGAAGAGAATCACCAATCCCCCTAATTCTGCGCCGACAAATAGTGGAGCAATATCAGAAAGGAGTTCGATAGTGTAAAATTGCAAAGAGTTTGAACATATCATCTACAGTGCACATCATCATCAAAAGATTCAGAGAATCTGGAAGAATCTCTGTGCGTAAGGGTCAAGGCCGGAAAACCATACTGGGTGCCCGTGATCTTCAGACCCTTAGACGGCACTGCATCACATACAGGCATGCTTCTGTATTGGAAATCACAAAATGGGCTCAGGAATAGTTCCAGAGAACATTATCTGTGAACACAATTCACCGTGCCATCCGCCGTTGCCAGCTAAAACTCTATAGTTCAAAGAAAAAGCCGTATCGAAACATGATCCAGAAGCGCAGACGTCTTCTCTGGGCCAAGGCTCATTTAAAATGGACTGTGGCAAAGTGGAAAACTGTTCTGTGGTCAGACAAATAAAATTTTGAAGTTCTTTATGGAAATCAGGGACGCCGTGTCATTCGGACTAAAGAGGAGAAGGACGACCCAAGTTGTTATCAGCGCTCAGTTCAGAAGCCTGCATCTCTGATGGTATAGGGTTGCATTAGTGCATGTGGCACAGGCAGCTTACACATCTGGAAAGACACCATCAATGCTGAAAGGTATATCCAGGTTCTAGAGCAACATATCAGAAGCCCTTTATTGTCACTAGTCACGTACCAGCGAAATTAGCCGTCAACCTGTCCGTACATATACAACATACAATTGACATAGGGTAGACAGGACAGGAAGACGGGGATAAAGATAAAAAGGAAACACAACATGAGGAGAGATAAGAAAAAAAAAAGAACACCCCCACACTATGCTCCTGTCAGGAGTACAGTGTGGGAACATTAAAAAAACCTTTGCAGAAGCACAACTACAACACAGGTACACTTTAAACACGGGACTTGGGGGGGGGCGATCAGGGGTAAGGGGTGGGGGGGAGGGGAGGAGGTAATCCAGCGCAAGCAAGCAGCCGTCCACTCCTGCAGCCATGAAGGTGCTGGTCACGCACCCGCTTGTCACACTGGGGGTAAAAATGGTGACCGCGGAGAGTTAGAGAGGAATTCGAAAAATGAGTGTGTCTCTTGGCATTGACCTTCAGGGGGAAATGTTTTCTCAGCAACGGCCTAAAACAAGGCCGGTTCTGTCTCAGGGCGCCGAATGTTGATAAGATATGAATTGTTTGGTCTTTCCAGAAGCAGTCTTTGCACGTCCTCACCGCTCATCCATATCTGTCCATTCTATTCAAATTGATCTCCGAAAAACGTATTCCTTGCAAAGCTGAAAGCTGCTCCGAGATGACAACCATTTTGTGGTTAAAGTTCTGAATGTCCACGGTCCAAGTGCCAACAGCTTTGCCCACCACTCCAATATCGGGCAGCTTTGTGGGGCTTTGAACAGCTGTCACCGTTGTCTGATTTCCTCGATATACCAGGGCAATGCCTAATCCAATCAGCAAAAGTCTTGTAATCATGGTTCCGAATAGGTAGATATCTTCAGTGTCCTCCACAGAAAGAATCGCCAGGCACACGACCCGCCACCGCTCCCACGCGTCCATCGTGTAACCAGCCGCAATCGTTCCGGCAGGACAAACGGGTTCCCCCGAACCCAAAACTGTGTCAATTTCGTTAGGAGACCAGTTTAGCAATTCCATGCTTTTTAGTTTAGAAAGTAATGCAGGAAGAGTCTCTTCAAAAAGTACAGCAGACGAGACAAGACACAGAGCACAAGCAGGGAAAAAAAGGAGGGAGAGGAAGAGCAGAATGCGACCGCCTTCCGTGGAAGCATGGAGAGGGAAAAAAAAAAAAGGCTCATATGCTCCCATCCAGACGACGTCTCTTTCAGGGAAGACCTTGCATTTTCCAACATGACAATGCCAAACCACATAATGCATCAATTACAGCATCATGGCTGCATAGAAGATGGGTCCGGGTACTGAACTGGCCAGCCTGCAGTCCAGATCTTTCACCCATAAACATTTGGCGCGTCATAAAACGGAATATACGACAAAAAAGACCTAAGACAGTTGAGCAACTAGAATCCTACATTAGACAAGAATGGGTTAACATTCCTATCCCTAAACTTGAGCAACTTGTCTCCTCAGTCCCCAGACGTTTACAGACTGTTGTAAAGAGAAAAGGGGACGTCTCACAGTGGTAAACATGGCCTTGTCCCAACTTTTTTGAGATGTGTTGTCATGAAATTTAAAATCACCTATTTTTCCTCTTTAAATGATGCATTTTCTCAGTTTAAACATTTGATATGTCATCTATGTTCTATTCTGAATAAAATATGGAATTTTGAAACTTCCACATTATTGCATTCCGTTTTTATTTACAATTTGTACTTTGCCCCAACTTTTTTGGAATCGGGGTTATATATGTATGTTACCTCTGGGTGATATTATTCATAAACATGATATTAGTTTCCACTGTTATGCTGATGACACACAGTTGTATGTTTCTACAAAACCTGATGAGAGACACCAGCTTAATAGAATTGAGGAATGTGTGAAGGACATTAGACACTGGATGCTTATTAACTTCCTTCTGCTTCACTCTGACAAGACTGAAGTACTTGTACTCGGACCACATGCAGCTAGAAGTAAGTTTTCTGATTCCACAGTAACTCTGGATGGCCTTTCTGTTTCTTTACGTGCAGCAGTAAAAGACTTCAGGGTGATTATTGACCCCAGTCTTTCATTCAAAACTCACATCACTAACATTACCAGGTTAGCTTTCTTTCATCTCAGAAATATTTCTAAGAGAAGAAATTCAATGTCACTACACGACACAGAAAAATTAGTCCATGCTTTCGTTCCCTCCAGGTTGGATTATTGTAATGCCTTACTGTCTGGATGTTCCAATAAGTGCATAAACAAGCTCCAGTTAGTTCAAAATGCAGCAGCAAGAGTCCTTACTAAAACTAGAAAATATGACCACATCACCCCTGTCTTATCCACACTGCACTGGCTCCCAATCAAATTTCACATTGATTGTAAAATACTATTCTTAACCTTGAAAGCACTGAATGGTCTTGCGCCACAGTACCTGAATGAACTTCTGGTCCTCTATGACCCACCATGCCTACTTAGATCAAAAGGTGCAGGCTATCTGCTGGTACCTCCCATAGTGAAGGCTACATCAGGGGGCAGAACCTTTTCTTACAAAGCCCCACAGTTATGGAACAGCCTTCCAAGTAGTGTTCGGGAATCAGACACAGTCTCAGTGTTTAAGTCTAAGCTGAAAACATATCTGTTTAGTCAAGCCTTTTGTTAATGGTGTTTATGAGGTAAAGGTGTAGATCTGGAGGAACCTCAGACATAGAGTGTTTTGGTAAACTGGGATGTATGGATGCTGTCAGTTCCCCACTCGCTTGCTCGCTCGAGTTTGTTGATCCTGTAGTGGCTGCTGCTTTATTTCCCGGGGCTCCCTCATGCCTGTGTTACCTTCTGGCTCTCCCCTTTTAGTTATGCTGTCATAGTTAGTTTTGCCAGAGTCCCTGCTTGGGACTCTGGCAAAACTCAGTGCAAAATGTATACTGTTCCTACTCATCAGGTGACATTGGGCATACCCAACAACCTGTGTTTTCTCTCTTTTTCTCCCCCCTCCGTCCCTCTGAGTTACATGGCAATCCTGACCTCTTCTGCTCCTCAGACCTGCCTGATCCATTCTGATGAGACTCCAACCAGATGTAGGGCATCACATCGCTCCTGTGGAGGACGGCCCCATATGGACAGTTGAAAGTCACACTTGGAAGATGCTCTGGACTCTTACAGTAATGCTTTTATGGCTGAGGACTACAGCTGACTTGCTAACTTTAGGACTGCAGTTGTCATGAACAGTTTTGCACTCAAGTTTCCATCAATGAAGAGTTAGAACATCAACAAAACTGACTTCATGTTAAAAATGCTATAATCACACATTGTCTCTTATCACCCAAATGAGGATGGATTCTCTTTTGAGTCTGGTTCCTCTTGAGGTTTTTTCCTCATGTCGTCTAAGGGAGTTTTTCCCCTTGCCACCATTGCCACAGGTTTGCTCATTAGGGATAGATTAGGGATAAAATTAGCTCATGTTTTAAGTTGTTCAAATTCTGTAAAGCCTCTTTGCGACAATGTCTATTGTTAAAAGCACTATAAAAATAAACTTGACTAGAGGGTGAAGAGTGGGGAGCCATTGCTAAGGCAATGTGGGGGCCTTCTCTCACCCTCTGTGAGCGATCAGACAGGAAGTCCTTCATTCAGAGGCAGATGGATTAAGACAGTCCCAGGTCTGTCAGGTTGGACACCAGTCTGTGAGGGAGAATGGTGTTGAATGCTGAGCTAAAGTCCACAAAGAACAGCCTAGCATAGCTCTCCTGCTGCTCAAGGTGAGTGAGGGCAGTGTGGAGAGTTGTAGCTATGGCGTCCTCTGTAGACCCGTTAGCTCTATAAGCATACTGGTGTCTAACATGGGTGGGGGACTTGAGATGATGCAAGTCTGAACCAGTTGCTCAAAGCGCTTCATGATAACGGGAGTCAGTGCCACTGGGCAGTGGTCATTCAGGCTGCTAATGGTCTTTTTTTGGCAATGGAAGATGGTAGAGGACTTCAGGCAGGGTGGGATGGTGGACTGGGATCAGGACTGATTGACTTATGTGACATCCTATGCTCTGTACATAACATGGTTCTAGATGTTTTATTTTACTACAAGATACATGCCCATCAGAAATACTGGACAGAGGTGGTCAATTACTGCAGGAGTCTTGGTCAAGGTGGCTCATTGCTATTTAGCCCCTAATGTTCTCCAAGCTTTAACATTAACAGCCCCTTGAGTCTTTGCACTCTGGCAAGGCTCCGTGGAACTGGCAACAACTAAAGCAAGTGCCTTTTCTGGTCGCTACAATAATAATCCTCCTCCCTGGACCCAAATTTATTTTCAAAATGGGATTAAAGGCCATTTAGATTTAAAAAAAATGCAAAAGTTAAAAGCGACTACCTACAAACATTTTTAATGAAAAAGTACAGTCATTGTTGTACTTTAAAATATCTTATTTCATGAGCCTGCATAAAAATGCATGGGGTTGCTCAAAATTCCACAGCACACTTCACTTTGTCTCACAGCACACTGGGTATATCTAAATCAACCCTCACTGAACCGATGTTCAAATTATATTTTGTCTGCATTTGTGAATTCACGAAAATGAAACAACGTCACACCAACTGCAGACCCCAGCATCAAACCAACTCGCATAGGTGGCAAATTTTGTGGCATCGAAAACCATTGGCTCACTGGTGTGGTAACAAGTTTTATATTAACTTTAGCATTAATTATAGTTAACAGTATCTGTTCAGATCCTGTAGCGTCATGCTTCTCTGTTTATCCTTGACATTTAGAAAAGAAACAGTGTAAATGAATACGGTTCTTGTTTTTGTGTGTGTGTGTGTGTGTGTGTGTGTGTGAGAGAGAGAAGCTACCATGTTGTGCATGCAGCAGAGTCAAGGAAAACTTGGTACAGTTTTTCTCAACTGCACTTGGGAAAACAGACTATAACAGAATGTTGATGATGACGACTAATATTTTGTGTAATACAGGAAGCTGACCATGTTTAGGAGTCGTTATGGGAGGACCTATGTTGGTGACTACCTGGGCTTGTGATTTTATGGGACTTTCATGAATAATTATACAATAAAGAAATATTTGCTTGAGCATTACTTTATTTACTTGAGCACTGAGGTGTTACTAGTATTTTTATTAACAGGCAAGTTCCACCACACTGGCTAAAAGAACTGATGTCGGACCGCATTGTGCTCAAACTTGCGATTTACACCACTACTCCACATATCTGCGAGAAGAAATTGATATTAATTGGAGCTACCTTCATCTAGTCATCATATTTTGTTACATAAAAATATACAATCTTTATAATAAAATTTATGACAAACTCACAACTGAGGAGTCCCCACTGTTCTTGGCTTCCTCTCGGTTCACCAGCTCTCCCTGGCAGGGGCCGAAGTGTGCACCTACTGGAACAGTCTCCCCCTTATTAAACACTCCCAGGCCTGCATCAGGAATACTGGACTTCTGGATTTCTAGCCCAGGAGGAAGTGTTTGTCTGGCTCGGTCAGGGACTCCCATGGGAACAGGAGTATCAGGGATGAAGAGGGGTGGTCCATGAACCTCGCATTTGTTGAGGAAGAAGGATTTGCAAACTTCACAGTCTAGGAGTAGAGAAAACACAACAGGAAGAAATGAGGCCCAAATGTGTGTGCAATCTGTGTGTGTCTATCCAAGACCATATACGGTACATTAGTACTGTATAAAGATTATCCTAAGAAAGCTTGCCAGTAAGGTTCACTGAGCATCTGGTTGAGACTAGAGGTGTCCATCAGGACTGGGATCAAACAGGACACAACAAGGTACCAGTATTGGCAAAAAATATGGAAACACCTACCAAAATGACAAAACAACACAATTTGACCTTTTGTTCTCAAGTTCTCTTAATAAACTAAACATTTTCATCATAACAAACAAATGTTACAAGTAACCAGAGTAAATCATTCTAAAATATTATCAATATTTGGTATGGAACCCCTTGACACTGAAGTGCACCGACACAATCAGGCATGCCATCATAAAGTTTATGAATAAAATCAAGTGGAATTGATCTCCATATGTCTTGCAACACTTCCCAGAGCTGTGGCAGGTTTGAAGGAGCCCTTTTCACCTTCTCTCGCTCCATGTAGTTCCAGACTTGCTCAATTATATTCATGTCAGGACTTTGGGCTGGCCAATCAAGAATTGCCAAGCTGCCATCTTGTTCATTGTTTTGTAAATACTGTTTAACCATCCTGGCTGTGTGTTTTGGGTCATTATCTTGCTGGAAGATAAAGTTGTTGCCAATGAGAGCTCTTCCAGAAGGCACAGCATGATGGATAAGGATTTGTCTGTACTTGTCAGCAGTGAGGGTCCCATCTATTTTGTAGAGATGACCAACTCCATTGTAAGTGATGGCTCCCCATACTTGCAGGACCCCTCCACCATGTTTTACTGTGGGAGAAATACAGTTTGCCTTGTATCTTTCTCCCTTTCTGCACCTGACTTACTGTTGCATAGCGTTGCCAAATAATTCAAAATTTCTTCTCATCTGAGAACATGACCCTTTTCCACTGCTCAGAAGTCCAACTCCTGTGAATTTTTGCCCAGTTAAGTCTCTTCTGCTTATTTCCACCTCTCAACAAAAGTTCTGCGCAATGACACATGACCTTTGAGGCCTTCTGCTGAGAGCGTCTTCCTAACCAGGTGTGGGGACACATCCTTGCCTGTAGCATCTTGGAGGTCCTGTGCCAGTTCCTTGCTGGATTTCTTCCTCTCTTGTAGGGATGTAGTCTTGAGGTACTGGACATCAGCTTTAGTCAACTTTTTCTTCCTTCCTCTGCCTGAAATTTTCTTGAAGTTCCCAGTCTTCTGGTGATGCTTGAGGCATTTCCAGACAGCACTATGGGTCACATGCAGTTTCTTTGCTATGGCTCATTATGAATGACCCTCCTCCCACAAAACTTTCATCCTAATACGCTGCTCTTCTGTAGTTTCTCTCTCTGATGCCATTTCTGCCTGTTGCCTGGCTGTAGTCAGAGGATAAATACTTTTTCTAATTAATTATTTGTCGAGACCACATGATTTAGTTAATGGTTTTCACCTGTGGAATAATTAGCATATCAGGGTAGGATTGCCCCACAAGGAGTGATTAAGGTGGTTTTTGGGGCTAAACTAAACAGATGATACTATTTCCAATATCTTTATGCTGTTTATCACACAATGATGGCCAAAACTGCTAGTATTTTCATGGGTAAAGTATAAAATTGTGGTTAAAAGGTGTCTCTGTATCTTCATAATGTATTTCAGTTGCCTTCAGTGCAGATTCTGATGTCATTTGCATGGATTAAGTATGCAAAATTGATCTTTTCCTAGGCATTTCCATATTTTGTGCCAGTACTGGATACGAGTATGAGGGGTTTTTTTTACTTCCTTGTGGGAGTAAACAAATGGTCAGATACGAAGCTTGCAGGGCAAAATAAAACGAATGTTCATTAACATGACTGTGGCACTGCATGATATATTTACAGTATTGTCTTAGGACTTGCCTGGTCAGGGTTGTTTTAAATTCAGCTACTTGTTTGCTTATCTTCTGGGGAACAGAATTTCCCAAATTTGTTATGAAAATCACATGCAGGTACAAACAAAATCAACTGCGGCACGGTCGTGTCGTGGTTAGCACGGTTGCCTCACAGCAAGAAGGTTCTGGGTTCGAACCCAGCGGCCGGCGAGGGCCTTTCTGTGTGGAGTTTGCATGTTCTCCCCGTGTCTGCGTGGGTTTCCCCCACAATCCAAAGACATGCAGTTAGGTTAACGTGGGGCGGCCTTGAGCTGAGGTGCCCTTGAGCAAGGTACCTGACCCCTGACTGCTCCCCGGGCGCTCTGGTGTGGCTGCCCACTGCTCTGGGTGTGCGCGCGCGTGCGTGTGTGTGTTCACTGCTTCAGATGGGTTAAATGCAGAGGATGAACTTCACTGTGCTTGAAGTGTGCATGTGATAAATAAAAATTTTCTTCTTCTTCTGTCCACACATTAAGTAAGAAAGTAAGTAAATAAATAAATAGTCCAACGAGGAGGAGAACTTGCAAAACTTCACACAGACAGCAACCTGAGCTTAAAATCGAATCCAGGACCCTGGAGCTGCACCACTGTGATGCCCCGAAATCTGTATATTTGGACTCCTGTCTCTCACACCCACTGTCTCTTATTGAACATTCCATTCCAGAGGCATAATGAGGGGCATACTCTCTGTCCCCTATTAAATCACAGCTGGTTGGGATCTTCTGCGAGCTTATGCATGTGGGGAACAGAGCACATAGCACTGTCCTCCAGGTGTGTTTTGCTATCATGTGACACAGCATGAGCTGCAATTGAAAAAGAGGAGTTTGATGGCTTGACATGTCTTGGAGGAAGTACATGTTAGCCTTCACTCACATGGTTAGAGAGGCCTGGCTAGTGGGTGGATACTAGCAGGTGACCACACTGGACGACAAATGGGTGCAAGAAGGGGGGGGGAACCTATAATCTTCTAATGTGGTGAAGACGTTAGGACACATTTATTTAACATTTATGGAAGGAGACCCAGGTATCAGTCAGTAAATTTCCCCAAGATGGAAGTGTCTTCAGGACAGAGGACTTTGTGCTTTCTGGTTTCTCATACCCCTTTTCCACCAAATCAGTTCCAGGGCTGGTTCGGGGCCAGTGCCGGTGCTGGTTCACAACTGGTTCAACTTGCAAGCCAGCTGAGAACCAGTTTGCTTTTCCATAGCTCCGGTTCTAAAAGAAGACACGTCATTACGTCGCTGTATACGTCAGTTACGTCGCTACGTTTGCATAAACCTTGATGTGAATATCAAAGCAAAAACAAGACGGAAGAAGCAGCAGCAGCAACAACAACAATAATAATGGAGGACTTCGCGTTTGTACAGCTGCTGCTTCTCGTCGCTTAAAAATGGCGATATTTCGCGGTCTTGTTATTGTTGTTGGTCTTAACAACTCCCCCCCCCCCCCCTGACATAAGCGGTTCTTTCCTCTGGCCCAGCAGAGAGTTGCTGCTAGCCTGGAACCGGTTTTTCTGGCCCCCGAGCCAGTTCTTTGTCAGTGGAAACAGGAAACCCGGTTCCAAACTAAGCACGGGCCCTGAACCAGCCCTGGAACTGCTTTGGTGGAAAAGGGGCATCAGTCACACGACATGCCACATTTTTTTTTTTTGTCTCAGAATAAAACACAGGAGTGGCTGGAGGGAATGACAGACATTCTGCAACATTAAATGTAAACAGAGACAAATTAAACATTGAATGTGTCATTCATTAATAAATTCAAAATTGCAATAACAAGCAAATCACTATGGTTTGAGGGGAATCATACATTTTGGGCCATGCTGTAATATGAAAAAAACACGCAGCATAGATATTTTTAATACACACCCATCGTGTGATATTCCATGCTTTTTTTGTTCAGGTTAACATGCTCGATTTATAACGACAAAAGTATTTTAAATAAATAAACAAACAAACAAACAAACAAACAAACAAACAAAGTTTCTTTCACTCCTCGCTACCATGTTACACGCTCTATAAACAAAGTTCATACTTTCATCAATAAAAAATAAAAATTTCAATGTCAATTTGTTGATTAAAATAAGAGAGACTGTGGCTACATGCCAAATGTACTGTATTGCACTTTTAGTGCACCAGATAGTGTGCAGGGTAGAATAAACAGTGAGTCTGATAAAAAAGAAAAAAAACAAAAACTAACTATATTTAATATAAGACATAATGAACGTAATCGAAAGATAAACAGTGAGTGTTACTGAGCACCAGAGTGGCCTAATGTCTTACA